>NW_006239023.1:257453-263278 GCF_000226075.1 Solanum tuberosum | reverse complement strand
TAATAGGGTAAATATGTAATCTATCATTTTAATACATGTATAACTAATACCCACATAACTTATTCCACCTTCTACCCTGCATAACTTTATACATAGATTCCCTCATAAGTTATGTTGGTATTAATTATGTAGGACTACAAAAATGCAACCAAACACCGTATAAATTAATACATGAATAACTTTTATACATCATTTAAATTCTTACCAACCAAACGTGGTATAAGTTATGCTGACTTTTATACCTAATACAAAACTTCTACCAAACACAGTAAATCTAATGCAACTTTTTATACATGAATAAGATGTCTTTTATACAGTAACCAAACGACCCCTAAGAACTTACTAACTATTAATTTGAATTCTCATCAGAAAGTGAAGTACGACTTAATAAAATTGATACAAGAAAATCCCATTTTGCCTATAAAATGCTCCCTACAAAAAGTGATTGTGTTTACAAAGCTCAAACCCGAAACCTTTATGGGTGAGGGGAAAATCAGATAGAAGGAGAGGTGCAATTTTATTGCAAAAGGAAACGTATGTATATAAGTAGTTATAATTATCCTGCACATACTTGAGACCTGAGAAAATTAATTCCATGTACTTTTATCTTACTGTGGAATGTGAATATCTAAACATAGATTACAACACCAGCTACAATAAGAGATCTAAAGTAACTACAAGCTGAACTCCTTTCCAGAGAGAGAGATATTCTTACGGTAGCTGTGCTGTAGAAGCACGAAAAATGGTTTTAGCAGCAATGATCTTTCTCACGAGTCATGAAGCATTACTCTGTCTTCTCTCGAATTCTCTCCTTACAAGATCAAATACCAGCTCATTCCATGTATCAACAGGACCTGGCATGCACCAATGCAAGCAATCTTGTGAAGGGGGTTTACCATCAGGACCTCGTTTTGTGATTTTGTTTGGATCGGGGCTTCTGTAAGGACCAGGATGTCCATCATGGCGATATGCAAAGACTCCTGTGATATCCATAAATAGTAAGGCGGACTTGTTGTTTTTCTTCTTAATTGCATGAGTGTAACCCGAGAATTGCTTTTCGTGCATTATGTTTGTGAAGCCATTTTCAGCCAGCTCACCATCCTCTGCAGGCTTCACCTTTCCAGTACATGATCCTCCCGTGTTCCATGCTCCGCCCTCGTAATGATCAGGTGAAAAGGAACGAACAATGGTAATACCACTGAAATTCGGATGTGTTGCCATGGCAGTCAGGATGGTTTCAACAGAGATTCCAAAAGCTTCAACATTATTGACCTTCATCTTTCTAGACTTGTCTGGCCACCACAGTTGTCCTCCAACAATCTCATTATTCAGAACATAAACAGATTGCTTTGCAAACCAGTGGCCGGAGGAGAGCACAACGACATCAAACTGGGGGATGTATTGCATGAACCCATCATCAGGAACATCAAGGTGGAGCTTAACTACACCTGCTGGAGCGAAATCAAGAGGTCCAGATGTTTGGTTGACAAGCCATGAAGACCAAATGCGAACAATCATAGTAGATGTGGATCTGAAATAGTACCGCTGCATTCTTTTGTTCCCACGATTCTTCGGAACCTCATACTGCCAAAAAGGGAATAACAAGACACAAAAATTAGATGATGAGGCACAATGAACCAACACCTGGCTTTTGATAAATGTACATTGGAAGAGGGACAAAGCATGTATGAAGATCAGTAATTCAATTTAAAATTCCAAGGGCTTCAGGGATAGTAAATATTTAGAAGGGATTTATGGATAATAAACATTTAAAAGGTTTTCATAGATAATAAACATCTACAAGGGCTTCACGGCACAGATTCCAAATGTGAAATAACTAACAGCTGAGTTAGGATAAAGGAACTGCGGTCATCAGCTTATTAAAGAAGAAAAGGAGAAACAAGATACAAGAAAAAGGCAGATATGAAACAATTCTGGAACACTTCACAGTTCACAGGGCACTATAACTCATTACTGGTCAGTATTTAGTGGTTGAAACGCCAATTAAGCTACCACTTAACCAAGAGGATCATATAATTTAAATGAGCAACATCAATGATTCACCAAGAATAAAGTTAGGTCCAGAAATGAAGGGTAAACAGATAGCAGAAAGCATCTATCGAGCACAAATGAATGGTGAATAGATAGCAGAGAGCATCTATTGTTCATGGTTGACATATCCGACCTAGCGAGACCTAAATTATTGAGGGGCAGGTCGCCCTATCTTCTCCATGTCCACCTTGTCAATCTCTTCATCCAACTTCCCACTAGGACCTCCTTTGACCATCCCATTCATTATTTGCCACCAACAACTAAGCCTTTCTTTAACTTCAACGTTTATTTTTTCTCCAGGCTCTATTAGGGCGGAAAGCCGGAAACTATAACTGATAGCCGTATTATTGGATTTGCTACCCTTCTATACCTATTTGTGCTTATATTCACATAAATGTTTGGCAAAAGGTAAAAATGGAAAGTCTATTTAGTCCTTGTTGCAAACATCGTACTAAATGTCATGAACCAAAAGTAGGCACCACTTTTTAATACCAGTTACACAATCCCAAGGTGAAGGTTAATACTTAATTGTATCCAACCTACACTCATCTATGATCCATATAAAACTTTGCAGGTTCTAAACAATAAGTAGAAGAACCCAAATTGAAAAGGAGAATGAAATTACAGTAACTCATGCCAGCTTATAATGCTGAACTGATCAAGTTTCTACCAATGCAGATGTTCATGGAATAAAAGCAAGCTCACATGCTTTTGTTGATACATACTAAATGACAGAGTTGAAGAATCGAGGTTATGACTCTCCTAATAGTATAAAACAAAACTCGGTACATTATAGTTGTACTGCTCAAGTGCTCATCCTATAGGAAAAACTATTGAAGTAAAAAATAGGGAAATATGACTACAACCTAACTTTATTACAGGAGCTGCAAACTTTTAACATATATGAAGCTACACTTAAGTATAAACCAAATAAATCTTTACAGGTTCTAAAAGATAGGTAGAAGAACCCAAATTGAAAAAAGAGAAATAATTTACGATTATTCAATGTCCAGGTTACGCCCACTGAACTGATTAGGTATATACCCAAATTGACTCTCTTAATAGTATAATACAAAAACTCAGTACATTATAGTTGTACCGCTCATCCTATAGGGGGAAACTTTTTGGAGTAAAAATAGGGAAATGAGACTAGAACCTGACCTTGTTTCAGGAGCTGAGAACTTTGGCACATATATTATATAACAATATCGATCCTGTTCTACATTTTTCAACTAATGTAATTTTCATTTTCAAAGTGTGTGCCTTTGTGTCCCTATTCAGGTGTCATTCACATTTCAAGATACTGAAAATTAAAAGACAAGACAAAGTCAAAGGAAATGCTGCAGAAAGTAGAAAAGAGATCAGGATTCAAGGTTGCTAAATAGCTAATCCAAGTCACACTCCAGAATTGCCAAACTACTGTACATCTTTTTTTTATGACAAGGGAGACCCGCAGCTGCTACCCTTTGGGTGCGCACACTCTGCTCCTATGCAATAGCTCACAAACCACACAAGAGAGGTAACCCACACTAGGCAAGCCCCGTGCGACGAGCTCGACCCAGAAGGCAAACCCTTTTCTTTCGCTGCCAAACTACTGTACATTTTGAGGAGCGTAAAGGTACCTGCCAAAGGATACACAGCATTGACTCCATCTGGTTGCGAGCAACTGAGTCACCAATGAAAGCTAAAGTCTTTCCTCTCATTAGTTCCAAAAACTTCTTTGGATCAAATCGTGGCAGTTCACACTGAGCTGGTTTCCATCGCCAGTTCTCATAATCCTTATCAGGCCTTCCATTTCCTTGACAGTTCTGCATCTGTGTCAGGACAGGACAGGAGTCATTTCTGTACAATGGTCCAGACTGATCAGAAATCCATTTTCCATGATATAGATCACATTCTGCAACATTATCAAGGATGTTGAGAGTTTCAGAACAGCATCACAAAGAATTTGGTTTAGCAACTAAGTTAACTTACAGCAAGCAAAGAAGTTGAAGCTAAATACAACTATGAAACAATTTCATTAACTAGAGTAAGCAAATCTCGAGTCTTTCAACAACTCATATTGTCTCAAAAACTATAGGAGGGCCATATTTTATCGGCATATAAGTGGACCATCTCTAACGAAGTATGAATACAAGTGGCTTGCACAAAACTTGCCATCTGTACTATGTATGGTGAAATTCAGCTAATAAACTTGCTTAACAGGTAGTTAGAATGAGATTTCAGTAAGATGGAAACTGAAGACAAGCATTTTGATGTAGTGTGCAGCAAATTATCCATCTCACTTAAGATGCTGCAAATTACATCCCGGGAGAGATGATCACCATTAAACATCAACATCCATTAACTTAGTTTGTCTTCAAGCTATCCTGCATTTGTTTGTTTGCATACATAAGCACAATTTTTTATTTTCAATCGTCAATATCGATTTCATGAACGATTAATATGAATAACAAGAAGAACTAAAAAGCAATTCAAAATCAAAGGAAATAACTACTTGCTTTGATAAACAAGAAAAAAGAAAAGAGCTCATCATCTAGTAAAACAACGAAGATGTGCTACTGCGCAGAGTCTAGCAAGATACAAATAAAACAAAACAAGGGATGAAAATTGAACCTGGATCTAGCTTAGCCTGATTTACGCTATTGGGTCCAGTAGATGAAGATTTTACGTCCTCTGAATGGGTATCAGAAGATGGAAGAGTCCCTTCATTCTTGCTTTCCTTATGCGAACTAACATTGTTACTCTTCTCGTCTTCTTGCTTTGATTCAGGATGTGGTTGAACCACAGAATGATTGGATTCTGACAAAACAGGTATTTGGGTAGAATTTTCAACTAGCTCCCCCTTAGAATCTGGCTCTTTCTTTTCGTCTTGAGATTTGGAAATCTGGTCCTTTTCATCCTCAAGTCCTTTTTCATTGTTTTCCTTCGCCGTCAAATTAAAGTTAGGTGTACCATTAATACCAACATCATCACGTCGAGGATCAGCAAATTTTACCCTATCCCCATCTAATAAATTAGGCCTTGTCAACTGATGAACACCATAAAAATACTCATGGACTGCAGCCCCAATAGGCTGAGAAACCAGAAATGAGGAAGCAAGAATTAAAAACACAGCAAGACCTCCTACTGTAGTTACGATAGACAATAGTGACTTTGGATAGGACAGTGCGGAAGGATCTTTAGATGAAAAAGAAGACATAGCTTCTCAAATGTCTAGCAATTTCTAGAACAACATGGGGTTTTCTAGAACAACTGATGTCACTAGGATATGGCTTCAGAACCACAATCCCCAAACCAAAAGAAACTACAAAATAATTGAATCTTTATCCAATTTTGAAAATGTTGAAGCTCTCAATGCCAGAATAACTACCAATTTCCAGAAAATTGGACCTTCAGATAAACAAATCACTTCCTGAACACCAACTCCACAAATAAGCTGCAGAAAACTGAAAATGCTAAGCATAAGCAGAACAGATTAAAAAATATCAACAAATTGAAGAACCCTATCTAACAAGAAATAACACTTATATATGGATAAGCAAGATCAAATTAGATAAACAAAAATCAAACACTCCCTAATATTATCCGATTTATCAGAAATGAACACATTCAGAACCAAAGAACTAACCTTCAGGGAAACCAAAATCAACCCATTTCATAAAATTCAAAGCTGATGAAAGCACACCCACAAATGAATCTTCAAAATACACCGGGAACTCACAAACAAATCGCCGGCGAGCTCTGCTTACTGTCAAGTTTTTTTTTTTTTT
>NW_006239023.1:248942-257355 GCF_000226075.1 Solanum tuberosum | reverse complement strand
GGCGAGCTCTGGTTTCTGTCAAGTTTTTTTTTTTTTTTGGAGTAAAATGAAAGCAACGTCAGAAGAATAATATCGGATCTGGCGATGCAAAAATTAGTACCAGTAGTATAATAATTGATTATGGGGATTATAAAAAAATCAAAACTTTACAAGATCTGGATGAATAAAATTGATAAATGCGGCTCTCATACACATGAACCAGATATTAATTTAAAATTTGTTGTTAATTAAGGAAACCTAATTAACAATCGTCAATCTTAGGAAGCCAAGTGTGGATACAGGTTGGATACTGTTGAGCATGTGATTATGTCTGTGTCACGTGTCACGTGGCACCGTCAGAATTAACTTAAATATGCAACATTATAAATTGCAATATTTTTTGTATAATTAAGTTTACACGTATTAATCAAAAATAAGTGATTATTTTAGTATTAAAATAAATTCTTGTGTTTTATACTTCTTTTTTTCTTTCTAAATGTCGGTGTCACGAAGAAAGGAATATTATTCTTGTTCGTTGAATTTGTTTTTTTCGTACAAAAGGAAATGCATGTATGTTATGAATTTGGTGCCTATAAATGAATGTCTTTTAGAAGAATGCAAAAAATATATATTCTCTCATTTATGTTTTAAAAACATCTTGAAAATAATACTACCTCGTTTGACTTTAATAATACCCCATTTGCCTTTTTGAACTAATAAAGAAAAGACTTTTTTGGGTAAAGAAGTGAAAAGTTATATAAAATGGATCAATTTTATTATTCATTATATTTTTGTTTAATAATATACTCATTATTATGTTTTTTGCTCAAAATTGCCTTTCAACTAGACAAATAACTAGGAATCTAAAAAAAGTTCCAAAAAATGAATCAATTTGTCCTTAAACTATTCAAAAGAGTGTTGTTTCCAACTATACCTATATACTTGTTAATTCGAAACATATCTCTCTGCCGGCAAAAATAGATACATATCCTCAAACATTCACTAGGTAACTACTTTCTCCCTTTCTTATTAACTGTCGCTTTTGTAATACTCCGTAACTTAAAATACATTTGTGACTCGTAAACACCAATGCATAGATGTGATATCGGGGGAAGTATATCATTGAAAATGGTTAAGTATACCATGTATTTCTTATATTTAGTCATTTGAAGGGTTAAACAAAAGTTTTAGGCCAAAGATATCATTAAAGAAAGAGAAAATACATCATTACCCCTTTAAACTATAACATTTTTAAAAAAAAGACACTAAAACTTTGCAAAGGTCCTAGTACCCCCTTATTCTTGTTCAAAATGGATTTATTACCCCCTATAATCCTACGTGGCCCAAAGAGTGTACTTCACTCGCCACTAGTGAGTGACCTAAGAAATTTTTTTTTGTTTATTTCAACATTAATTTAATTAAAAATATTATTTTCTTTTTATTCTATTTATTTTATTTTATTTTTCAGTTTTTCTTGTCCTTTTATCTTCTTTTACCTAAAAGATTGAGGTTTCAAACTTCTGTTTCATTGAGGGAGATCGAAATTAATGAGATGATTATTGAAACAAGAAAGATATGAAAGCGGAGTGAGGTGGTTGAGGAAGATCGAAAATGGCTTCGGCGAGATTAACAACAATGGCGACATCTGAGGGAGAATCACGAAAATCGCCGGAGGCCATGTTCAGACTATGTAGAAAATACCTTATATGAGTCAGAGTGTTTCAGTCTTTGCAGATAATCAAAGGCATTTTGGTTAGCCATTGATTTGATAAAAAAATTTTATTTTCCAATTTTAATTTTGATTATGCGATAGAAAATGGTTGAGATGGTACTATAGCATGGTGGCAGTAGGATTGCCGGCGGCGGCGAAGAGGAGCAAAAAAGTATGGGTTGCAACAGTACTCCAACGTACCTGAACAATTGAAGAAGAAGAAAAGAAAATTTTTTTGTTTAAAAATAGATTAGAAATAACATATGTGAAAATAAAAATAAAAAATAAAAAGTAATGACACGTGATAGGTGATAACTAGTGTGTGTATGCACTCTCTTTCTTATATGTGAGATTGAAAGTTTGTCGCTCACCAAGTGCTTGATGAAATGCCTAAATCGCTAAGAATATGTTATAGATGGTTATATGAGCTCCTATTATTTTAATTTATGGCATTAGTTCTCTATCAACTTAAACTATGAGCTTATAAAGGAATTTGACATCGTTAACAAAGAACCTATGGGATGGTGTTCGGAGGCCATGAGTCTTACTTTTTATGTTAAGTGTGGATCATTAAGGGGGCTGGTTCTTTATGGTTAAAGGATTGAGGAGTAATACTAAACATGTAAATAAGTCATAAGCCTACTTGAAAAGTAGAGAAAGAGAAGGGTGTGGCGATACACCATTCATCTATGGTAATTGTTGAGATTGTCGCTCGTGAACTATTATTGTGTTTTTTGCCTTGTTGTGATTCTTGATTAGTTTCTTATACTATTCTTTTATGGTTTTATGTTATAGATAAAGTTGTCAGCAAGGAGTTTGACGACCTAAGATAGTAAGTCCCGAAGTAAGGTATGTAAAGCTAAAACCTATTTTGCCCTTAAGGCACTACCTAAACTCGCATGTTCTTCCGATAAATGTCACTAGAGATTCTATGATACTTGAAAGAAAGTTATCCTATTTTATAAATCCTCTTATGTTAAGTCCTAACCTATAGAGTTACAGTACTCCTCAAGGAAGCAATATGTTTCACACAACTATATTTGTCTACAATTGAAACTCTTACAAGTTAGTGGTATACAGGCTGCATAAATTTAAAGAAAGCAGTTGGCCACAGACTATTCGTAAGTGTATAGGTCACAAGATATATGATTCTCAAGCTAAAGAAAGTAATCACAAATTGTATCACGAGCTATGTGATTAATGAATTAATTATTATAAATATTTGCATGCAGTTGAGATTATAGACTACTCTACAACGTGGGGTGGGTATTTTTAGGGCTACTACGTGCGATGCTACTCTGTGCACATAATTTAGATATAGTCAGCTGAAATTTCTTGTCGTGGATTCACCTGACTGATACAGGCATGCGGGCAGACCATATAGGAGCCCTGAGGGGGCGTACCTTGATAGACCTCGTTGTCCAGACTAATAGATTTCATGTGTGGTCGTGACAGTGGGCTACAAATGCCATACAGGGTTCACTAATCGCCGTCAGTAGGCCATCATGTGATTCCCTGATAGTTAGTTTTACAAAAAGCAAAGAAGCGATATAATGAAGTAAAGATATCACTTAGGCAAATTATAAGGATTCTACATATAAATGACTAAGCCACAATATGTTAGATGAGGACCCTTGAGGTTGGTCACAATTTCAGTTACGAATAATGTCTCTTGCATACATATGCTCAGATTTACCTATCTTAATATTTGATGCATTTTAGCATTCTTACATGTCTACTTGTTATTCAATCTGCTTTACATACCAGTACATGTTTTATATGTATTGACATTCCTATTATTGTGGCGCTTCATTTGTATCACTACAGGCTCAGGTACTTAGGACAACAAGCATTGGCAGTAGACTAGAGACTTTCAGTTTAGCAGTTGGTAAGCTCCACCTCTATCTGGAGTTATAAGATATTTAGAGCCTACATTTTGCTACGTATGTACATATATCAGAATGGGTATGTCGGGGTCCTGTCCCGACTAGTTATCAGATTCTCATGTGCATACTCTTTAGAGGTTTCTTAGACTTAGTTTTGTTTCCGTTGTAAAGTATCCCAACGGACCCTTTTGTTATCTATGATTTAGTATGTGTCTTCATATAGGTTCCGCTGCTTATGAATCTACATCTTTGGCATGAGATTAGTAAAGATAATTAGCAGGTGTTTGTGTATATCCTTGATGTCTTCCCCTTTCTAGTTAGGGGTGTGATAACTTTAATTTTAAAAATTTATCTCAAAAGATTGTCACATTAGATATTTATGACTAGGAGCCCGTTTGGACTGACTTTAAAAAGGTAATTTTTAAGTCAAAAATAAAATGTAGGGGAGACATACTTTTGATTTTTAATTTTTTTAAAATCATTTAAATTTATTTTATGTTATTTTTAACCTTGTCAACACTTTCAGAAACTAAACAACTTTTAAGCCAATCTAAATAGGCCCTAAAATTGATTGTTATTTTAAAATATACCAATAATATTAAAGAGAAAATATTAATTGTATTAACTAAATAAGAATATTTTTATAAGTTATAACATATTGTGAATGTGGATGTCTCAACATAATATGTGGATAGTATGTGCATGGCAAGGTTGAAAGTGTGGTATTTGTGCACTACTTATGCAAAGTGATGGATGGCTTGTGTCAGCCATTTACTACCACATGCACTCTGCCTATAAAAGGCTTGTTACTCATTTGAATGTAGAATGGAAATGAAGGAATAAATACACTACTTTCTCCCTCTATTATTTTTCTTTAAGTTTTGTTACTTTTAGTTCTTTTATAACACGTTATCAGCACGAGACTCCGCCAACTCGAGCTACTCTAAATAGGTAAAAAGGACAAGAATTTTATTTATCTAAAAATGTCTAATATTTCTAAACTTGAATTTGTTGCCTTGGATATATCGGGCAAAGGATACTCGTCATGAATCTTAGACGCTTAAATTCATCTGGATGCGATGAGTCTGGTAGACACCATCAAAGATAATAACTAGGCATCCATCCAAGATCGGGCTAAAGCTTTGATATTTCTCTGCCACCATCTTGACGAGGGGTTGAAAATTCAATACCTCACTATTAAAGACCCCCTTATACTGTGGAATACTTTGAAAGATAGATATGACCACCTGAAGTCAGTCATTCTTCCACAGGCGCATCATGATTGGTTTAATTTGAGGTTACTAGACTTTAAAAGTATAAATGAATATAATTCTTCCATGTATAGAATTATATCACAGTTAAATTTATGCAGAGAAGATGTCACTGAACATGCTAAGCTTGAAAAAACATACTCCACATTTCCTGCCTCGAGTATGCTCCTGCAGCAGCAATATCGAGAAATGGGTTTTAAAAAATATTCTGAATTACTTTCACATCTTCTTATTGTTGAACAACATAATGACATGTTAATGAAAAATCATGAAAGTCGGCCCGTTGGTTCTATGCCACTCCCTGAAGTGAATTAGACAATTGATCACCAGCGAGAAAGAGGTCGTGGCTCCGATCATGGCCGTGGTCGTAAAATAAAGTATAATCATAATGGTCGTCTTGCACCAAAAAAATGACCAGCAATATAAAAAGAAGGGTGAAAAATAATAAATGATACAAAAGAAAATTTCAGAAAGTGTATGTCGTAGATGTGGATGAATGGGGCCCTGGTCACGTACATGCTGATCATCTAAGCGTCTCATTCAGCTCTATCAGGCATCTTTGAAAAAAGGTGATAATAATCCAGAAGCAAACTTTATCTCTGAAGATAATGTTGAGCCCATACATAAGATGGATAATAATGCAGAAACAAATTTCATCTCTGAAGATAGTGTTGAGCCTATGCATCTGGATGTAGCTAATTTTTTGTATTTCCTAAAGTAAAACCGATCAGTGACGAGCCCATGATAATCTAGATAATTTCCTTTTCTGTTTGTTTAGTTGGTATGTTTATGTTTTTCTAATCCTTGTAAATATAATAGCCTTGTTTAATAGTAATGTTTTACTTTGCTTATATCTGTTTTGAAGAAAATATGGATATACCCCAAATTTCATTTGGATCAATAGTCGATCATGTGGATATTTGTGTAGTTGACAGTGGAACAACACATGTCATATTTAAAGATGAAAAATACTTTTCTTACTTGCTTAGAAGGAAAGCAAATGTTACTACAATTTCTGGTAATTCAAAATTGATTCAAGGCTCCGGAAGAGCTACTATATTTCTGCCTAAGGGGACAAAACTTGTTATAGTAGATGCATTATTCTCTTCTAAATCTCCAAGAAACTTGTTAAGTTTCAAAGATATCCGCCGAAATAGATATCATATTGAGACACTAAATAAAATGAATATTGAATACCTTGGTATAAGCAAGAATGTCTCAGGCTAGAAATGTGTTTTGGAGAAATTACCAACCTTATCTTCTGGCCTATATTATGCAGAAATTAGTACAATCGAAACACATTCAATCGTAAATCAGAAGTTTATTGATTTTTTGTGTTATGGCATGACTGAATAGGTCATCCTGGATCAATAATGATGAGACAAATCATTGAAAATTCAAATGGACATCCATTAAAGAACCTGAAGATTCTTACTAGTGATGAGTTTTCATGTGTTGCATGTTGTCAAGGCAAATTGATTACTAGGCCATCACCAATGAAGGTTAATATTGAATCGCCTCAATTTTTATAACGTATACATGAGGATATTTGTGGATTTATGGTCCTAATAGATGTATCTTCAAGATGGTCTCATGTGTGGTTCTTATCATCTCGCAACCTGGCGTTTGCAAAATTATTGGCACAAATAATAAGGTTAAGGGCGCTATTTCCAGATTATCTCATTAAGGCAATTCGCCTTGATAATGCTGGAGAATTCACATCCCAAGCTTTTGATTATTATTGCTTATCAATAGGGATAAAAGTTGTAGCTCATGTTCATACTTAAAATGGCCTTGTTGAGTCATTTATTAAGCGCTTACAATTGATAGCAAGACCTCTACTTATGAAAACTATGTTGCCCACTACTGTTTGGGGTCATGCTATCTTACCTGCAGCATCACTTATTCGTCTCAGACCGACTCATTATAATAAATACTCTCAGTCACAATTGGTATTTGGTCATGAACCAAATATTGTTCATCTACGAATTTTTGAATGTGTTGTATATGTGCCGATAGCACCACCTCAGTGCACTAAGATAGGCCCCTAACGAAGGTTATGCATATAAGTTGGGTTTGATTCACCTTCCATAATTCACTACCTTGAGCCATTGACGGGAGATTTATTCACTGCAAAATTTACAGATTGTCGATTTGATGAAACAACTTTTCCGCAATTAGGGGGAGAGAAAAAGAACTTAAAAGTGAAATTGCATGGAAAGTTTCATCATTATCTCATTTTGATCCATGTTACCCTGTGTGTGAACAAGAAGTCTTGAAAATCATCCATTTGCAAAACATAGCAAATCAAATGCCAGATGCATTTACTGATTTGAAAAGGATAACAAAGTCACATATTTCTACAGTGAATGTGCCTATCCAGATTGACGTCCCAAGAGGACCACCTAGAAGTGTCATGACTTCTGAATCACAAACACGCTTGAAGCGTGGTAGACCATTGGTGTAAGATCCCGTAGTTTTTTTCTCTAATCGTGCATAATATATGTGGCGTAGTATGGCATGGTTATATGAGGTATATATGACTTTGTATCGTACATTGGAGATTAAGATTGCAAGTAGGTGGCAATATCAAGGAACTAAACTAAAGTTTTAGGTCAAAGGAACCCCTCAAACAAAGTTCTTGAGAAAATAAATGGCTCGGGTAGAACTTCGCCCGTTTTGAAAGGTTTAACTTGTCTCATACCTTGTGGATAAGCCTATGAGTGTAAAACATGCTAAGAATAGTGTTTTATGAGGTATTATAATAGCACAAGGGTCGTATGTTAAGTTTGGAAGTCAAGAAAATTAGTGAAACTAAAGTCGGCAAAAGTTATCGAAGTTTCTCTAATAATATTTTTCTTAACTTTGGGTCAAATGTCTTGGATGTTTTCTCCCAATATACAAAGAGTTAGAAGGCCTATCACCCATTAAATCGAAGGCCTACGAGTCTAGTTTGCAACACACAAAACCCCGTATCTAACCGACATCGGAGTAAAAAGTTATAAGGGTATTACTACGGACTGTCGGGGCAGAATCCGGGTCGGATCCGGGTCGGGTTAAAAAATGTGGTATGTCGGCTTACTCAACGTTTTAAGCCATGAAAACATTTCATTTTACTTCCAAACCAGAAATAAAGCTTAGGAGAAGGTTCCTATGGAGTACTTTCATGATGAAGGTAAGTTTTCGACGATTTCTACCATTAAAGATTGCCCCCGTGCCTAGAAACGTGATCTTTACACGTGGTAATCGTTTTCCCCTTCTATTAGCTGCGTTTGGAGCAAGTTTTTGAAGATATAAATTTGTAGTTATTGAAGTTTCTTCAAGGTTTACACTTGGTTAACTAAGTTAATCATCTCGGGACTCTTTTATAATTGTTTTTATGAAGTTCTACGGACATTTCGTCAAGTTGAGGCCATTTGGCAAATCTGCCGATTTAAGAACAATTATGAACTGTTTATAGGTGTGTACCAGCTGTGTATATATAGTATTTGCGAAGTTTAGGACGTAAGGAACAACTTTCGTGAAGAAGCTACGACCATTCAAGCGTTCATTGAAAAGGTATGTTA
>NW_006239023.1:207625-248096 GCF_000226075.1 Solanum tuberosum | reverse complement strand
GCAGGGACTCTAATCAACCCACCCGCTAGGATTCAGATTCAGTTGTGAGTTGGTAAGCTTCATCTTATCCTGGGGCTATCAGAGGATGTTTACTTTTGTTGTACAGTTTGGGTATAGTCGGGGTCTTGTCCCGACAGTGCTTTTGTCACTCATAGAGGCTATTGTGGGCACAATATTTTGGATTTTCTTTTTTGTATGTTTCAACCTCCAGCCAATAGTCTTGGCATGCATATATAGGTGTGTGCGTAAGTAGGTATATTTCGGTTGTGGCCTCGTAGGCTAGATAGTACATCTTTATCTATTTTTATGGTTTGTCTACCATTGTTTGTATGGTTATTCTATTTCAGGTCATGACCTCTGGGTCCAGGCTTCACTTTTTAGAGGTTGTGCTGCCCAATATTTTTGCCTCACAAGTTTGGTTTAGTTAGTATGTTTCAATGGGTAACTCGATGTTTTAGGGTATCGAGTGCCAGTTACGCCCTTATTTCGGGGCGTGACAATTGGGTTCAAAATATAAGAATCCTAGAAAAAGAAGCGCAAAAAATAATAAAGATGGCACTATAAAAGAGTCTCATAAAGATGTTCATGCTCTGATTAATCCTGATATTGATCTTGAAGAAATCAGAGAACCCGAGACTCAAGTGAATGAAGAACTTTCAATAAGTTCTATGGGTGATGGGATAAGTTTGGATCGATCAAAAATTATAGTGGATAATGTTTTCGCATATAATGTTGCACTTAACATTATGTAAGACAATGAGGATCTTGAACCTCTATTATTCGAAGAATGTCGACGAAGATGTGATTGGTCAAAATAGCAAGAGGCAATTCAATATGAATTAGACTCATTTGTTAAACGTGATGTTTTTGGAACTGTAGTCCAAACTCCAAATGGTGTAAAATCGGGTTGCTATAAATAGGTTTTTGTGCGAAAGTGAAATGAGAGAAAAAAAATTGTAAGATACAAGGCATGCCTTGTTGCGCAAGGATTCTCTGAACAACCAGTGTCGACTATGAAGAAACATTTTCACCGATTATGGATGCAATAATTTTTTGATATCTCACCGATTTAGCTGTTCATGAAAATCTTGAAATACATCTTATGGATGTGGTTACAACTTATCTTTGTTCACTTGATAATGAAATTTATATGAAAATTCCAGAAGGACTTAAAATGCCTGAAGCATATAGTTCAAAATCTTAGGAAATGTGTTCAATCAGATTACAAAAGTCATTATACGGCTTAAAACAATCAAGGCGCATGTGGTATAATCGCCTCAGTGAGTACTTGATAAAACAAGATTATATAAATGATGTCATTTGTCCTTGTATTTTTATTAAGAAAACAACATCAGGGTTTGTTAATCTTGTTGTTTATGTTGATGACATTAATCTCATTGGAACTCCAAAAGAGGTCCTAAAGGCAATTGAATATCTAAAGAAAGATTTTGAGATGAAAGACCTTGGAAAGACAAAACTTTGTTTTGGTCTACAAATTGAACATTTAGCAGACAGGGTCTTCATCCATCAATTTTTCTATACTGAGAAAATCTTGAAGCGATTTTACATGGACAAAGCACATCCATTAAGTACTCCAATGGTTGTCCGATCACTTGAAGTGAGTAAAGATCCATTTCGACCTCAAGAAGAGAATGAGGAACCTCTTGGTCCTGAAGTACCTTATCTTAGTGCAATTGGTGCACTTATGTATCTTGTTAATGCTATGAGGCCTGGCATAACATTTTCTATTAATTTGTTAGCATGATACAATTTTTCCCCTACACTGAGACAGTAGAACGAAATCAAACATATATTGCGATATCTAAAGGGGACTAGTGATGTGGGTCTGTTTTATACTAACAAAGATAGTGCAAATTTTGTTGGTCATGCATATGAATGTTATTTATCTGACCCACATAAAGCTCGATCTCAAACAAGCTACTTGTTCACATACGGAGGTACTGCTATATCATGGCGATCTACGAAGCAGTCCATTGTCACTACTTCTTCAAATCATGTTGAGATAATAGTTATTCATGAAGCAAGTAGAGAATGTGTATGGTTGAGATCAGTGACACATTTCATCAAAGAAAGATGTGGTTTTAAGTGTGATGTCAAGGTACCCACAGTGCTCTTTGAAGACAATGTTGTATGCATAGTTCAATTAAGAGGAGGCTTCATAAAAGGAGATAGAACGAAACACATTTCACCAAAATTATTCCACACATATGATCTCCAGAAGAATGGTGATATTGATGTAAAACAAATCCGTTCAAGTGATAATCCAGCAGATTTATTCACCAAATCTTTACCAGCCTCAACTCTTGAGAAAATGGTAGACAATTACTTTGTCTATAGAAAGTGCACATCTAATATGAGATTGAGGGAGTATTAATTTGATTTTGATACGGTGTTTTAGTAATTCTACATAATTAATACTTACATAACTTATGAGAAAATCTATAAACAATTTTATGCAATCAAGGTAGAAGGTCGAATGAGTTATGTGAGTATTGATTATATATAGATTAAAATAATAAAACTTATTTATGTGTACTTTAAAAAAAATAAAAATCTATTTGTTTACTTTTACGACTAATCGAGTCACTAATTACTTTAAATTATATTATATGTATATGTGAGTATTAGCTACATATTTTTGTGTTAGAATTGTTTAATTGGATAAAACCAAATTTTTGTTTTTGTCGAATACTTTAACTGTTCATATTTTGTTAAGATATGATTAAAATTATTTTTTATGCATATGTAGCAGATGTTATAAATATCTTTCAACATCTTCATATATTTACTTCTTCATAGTTTTTTTCTTAAATTTTGACTCCACCATTGCCGATAAGGTCTGCTACAATAGCATTCTTCGCTCTTGGACGGACAAAAACTAGTAACTCGAATAATTTGTGTAAAAAGTGTTAAAGCATCAGTTGAAATATTATGACCGGTATTATTCATAAGAATAGGATATGAAATATCGTTAGGGTTGTTGGAAATCTAATGAAATATACTTAATCAATGAACTTGGAATTCCTTTTTTTTTTTGTGAAATATTTAAAATATCCGACACTTACAAAACTTATTTTAATATTACCCACGCGGAAAAAGATTTTACCCATTAAAGCAATAAAATTGTAGGAAAATTTTGTTAAAATTGTATTATAATTGTATAAGGGGGGTTATATGAAAGTTATATTTTAAGTTTTATGTATATTGTTATAGTTATACATATAATATTGTTATAGTTATATTAAGTTTTCAGAAAACAATATGAACTTTATAATTTCAGAGAATTATATACATACTTCATACGATTTTATACAAATTACACACGCAAAAATTGTGAGCAAAATTGTAAATCTTCAATGAGATATACATAAAAATTTGAGCAAAGTTTTTAAACATCCTGCAAAATTTCATATATATTTGAAGAAAACATATTTTCTGTTTGGTAAACTAAAATATCCTATTATGTTTCCTAAACGAGTCAAATTTTGTGTATATATAGACAAAAAAAAATAGGGGAAATTATACGGATAAACAAACATATATTAGTTAATTAGTTAATATAGCTATAGTTTGAATTAATTATCACCCGCAACCTTTTTTTTAGCTATAATACGTCCGCTATACATAAACAAATACAAATTATACAATAAATATACAATTATACGACAAATACACAAATACAATTCACCTTTCACCTCTCTCCACTCTCTTCCCTCTCTCGCTCACCTCTCTCAATCTCGCTCGCCAGATATACAAATACATATGTATAACAGTTACATATGTACAAATATCTGACATATATATATATATATACATACACACAATTCGACATATATGCAAATATAATACACCTCTCCCCATCTCTGCCCTCTCTCGTTCGCCTCTCTCCTTCCTCTCCCAATCTCGTTCGCCTCTCTTCTCCATCTAACATGTAGCTATAAATCGTAATTAGAAAACTATAGTTATGAAACCTAATTAAGTGTCTATTTGCGAAATTTCCAGGAAGGAATATCACATACGGGCTACGTTAGGCCCATTTATGGCTGCAAATCAGTGTGAGCTCGGCCCAACTACCATTGCTCCATGTCTTCTTCAAGAGTTATCTTTCACAGATTCGCCTCTCTTCTCCATCTAACATGTAGCTATAAATCGTAATTAGAAAACTATAGTTATGAAACCTAATTAAGTGTCTATTTGCGAAATTTCCAGGAAGGAATATCACATACGGGCTACGTTAGGCCCATTTATGGCTGCAAATCAGTGTGAGCTCGGCCCAACTACCATTGCTCCATGTCTTCTTCAAGAGTTATCTTTCACAGCTATATCCACCTCAGTTGAAGCTTGTACGCTTCTTCCATTGTTAATCAACACATTTATAACAGCTACAAAGTAGAAAATTCTGGGGACAAGAATCAAATAATTTCTCTACATTTTAGGGTTTTCTTCTACTCCAATGGCGACTCACAGTTTTTCATTACTTTCAATCCAGTCTTTAACTTCCAATTCTAGCAACAAACAAAGTGAGAATACTAATACTTTTTTAACCCATAAGTATTGTAAAGCTCTAGCTACTACTTTTACTGGAGGAAAGCTCTTGATTCGGCCGCAGAATTTGAACAATTTTACTCTCAAACGTCGTCGTTCTACAGTAGCAACGGTTGCCTTCAGCCTCCCTATCACGTAAGCTTTCATGTCGCTCTTTGTTTGGATTTCATTTGCTTGTAAATTATTCACTCCGTTTCAATTTGTTTGTCCTAGTGTTGCATTTAAAGTACCTTTTACAAAATGAGTAACAATTGTTGTTTCCGACTGTTGGTTTTTGCTTTGCAGGAGACCAGAGAGTTCTGAGAAACAGCCCAAGTATGTTTGCTTAGTTAGTTTAATTGGTGGCTGTTTAATTTTGTGTTTTAAAATAAATGTAATCAACTATGCCTAAATCACAGATCACTTGGAGTTGGTTTATGAATCATATTTATCCATTTGATTTGTAATGTGAAAAAAAAGCTTGTTGAATAATGTTGTAGATGGTCGTCAAGAGCAATACAGGCATTTGTAATGGCTGAATTAGAAGCAAGGAAGCTCAAGTACCCAAATACTGGCACTGAAGCTCTTTTAATGGGCATCTTGGTTGAAGGTTAGCATCAAACTCAGTGGATGCTTCTGTAGAAACTACGTTTTGATTCCTACTATGGCATACGCGTGTGTGCGTGTATGGATAGTAATTCGTCTATTAGGTTAGGAAGATAGTTTTTTGAGTTTGAATGAAGAGAGATTTGCTTTGCTAGGGACCAGTTTGGCTGCCAAGTTTTTGAGAGCAAACGGTGTAACCTTTTTCAAGGTGAGTGAAGAAACACTGAAGTTGCTTGGAAGATCCGACATGTATTATTTCAGTCCAGAGCATCCTCCCCTTACTAAACCAGCTCAAAAGGCTCTTGACTGGGCAGTCAATGAGAAATTGAAATCAGGTAATGCCCTTGCTTTTTCTATTAGAAGATGTATCTATCATTTATGGATTTGTCGAGAACTACCCCTGATATGAATGCGCTATGAACATATAAAGCTTAAGATATAATAGACTTACTTGAGTGGTTTTAACAGGGACATCAGCTCTAGATAGTATACCATTTTCCACTGTACAGAGATGTGCATGCATAAGGTTTAATCAACAAGAATTAGAATAGGGATAATACGTTATCTTATAGGATATAATAGGGATGGTAAATAAAATCCTCATAAAAAAGGGATAATACATAAAATCCCCTCTCAACTATAACTGGATTCTCAGTTACACAGTCAAACTTTTTTAATGACCTATTACCTCCTAAACATCTTCAAAGTGAACTTACAAAGGACCAATACCCCCCTGTATATCTTCAAACTGGAATCTTGACCACCTTGAGAGGCCAAAATCAGATTTAAATTGGCAGTGTAATGCTGCCACGTGTTTTCCATGTACTCCCTTGTCCTAAATTATGTGATGCATTTTCTTTATTTAGTTTGTCCCAAATGAATGATACCTTTCCATATTTGAAAATAATTTAACTTTTAGCCTTTCATTTTGACCTTAGTGAGTTGATTTATAGCCACACAAGTATCTATATCTTTTTTAGATCACAAGTTCCAAAAAAAATTCTTTCTTAGTCTTTGTGCCTAATCAAAGTGCATCACATAAAATGAGACAACAACAATAAACCCTCGGTAATCCCACAAGGGAGAAGGTAGGATGTACACAGACCTTACCCCTACTTTTGTGAGGTAAGAGCAGTGTTGTCAAAGGCGCGCTTAAAGGTGGTCTGTTAGTGGGTGGGGGTGTAGGTTCCTTGTGAAGTTTGAGTATGTAACTGGAAATTCAGTCTTGGTTCAAGGTTTTCTTATGTATTACCCCAAGTGGAATGTCCTAAACATACAAGTGTACTAAAATGTATGTCAGGGCGCTTTTAGTATCTCGTATTGTCCTATCTGAGACAGCTCAAACTCAATCAACAGAATTAGGTGGAAGCTTCAAAGCTTCAAGTTTCTAACTCATCAAATAAAGAAATCTGACACCTATAAGCTTGTAAAAGATATATTTAGGTCCTTGTTTTTTTCTGTAGAAAAATTGAAATCCTATCATAACTTACTACCAAGTTGTCCGTCAGTGAAGAATTACACTATATGGCTAGAATAAAGCTGATTGATTGCTGCAAGGAAGACTCTAACTTTTGCCTGCAATCCTCATTGATCAAGCAATGAGGCTTGAGTGTGACATTTATTGGATAACCCACAGGTACTATCCACGATATGGCTATACCGCTATACGCCTATACCAAAGTTGACTGCTTGCTGTTTGGAAGACTCTTACTTCTGCTTGCAATCCACATCGAGCAAGCAATGAGGCTTGAGTCTAACTTGTATAGGATAACCCGCCTTAGGATATAGTAACATTAGTGGCATCAAATGTACAAATGACAATTGCTTTCTGGAAAGGTGGATATAAAATCTGTAAATCCGCATCTTAGTACCACCAAATAGGCAAATACTTTAGAATCTGAGTTGTGTGACATCTAGAGCCTGCTCCGCTAATCACTGTGATGGAAAAATTAGCAGCTTTAAATATATTCAGACTTCACAGGGTATTGTAGTTATCATCTTTTAGGTTTAGATTTTGTAGGTGACACCTATTTGTTGGTTGGATATTGGTGCAATAGGATCCTTTTCTGGACCTAATTGAGGCATGCAAGTGCGATTAAAGTAGGCATGGATCCAAGTGGGATACAACATGAAAATATTGAGTTGAGTACAATTTCTTAACATGCTATGAGGATGCAAAGTTGGTTATCTCAAACAAAGTCCTTGTAATAGATTTGTAGTGGTTGTGTGCTTACTGCTTAGGTTGCTCCTCATTAGATTCCGGCAAGTCTTGTTGATTGATCACGCAAGAGCTTAAGCAGCAGTAAACTGTGGTGATACCACAAAGTAGAACTGATGGCTTCAGGGGCTTCAGTGATGCACACTTTTTCTATTTAATTATTTCACTACCAAATCAAGGGAAAGAAAGAACTTTATGTAATTTCTTATTTCTGTTTTTGGTGTGTGTGTGTGTGCGCAGTTTGGGGTGTCTATATGTTGGGTATCCATTTGTATTCAGATCTATTTCATTCTAATACTGAATAATTTGTTGTATAGGAAAGTTAGGATCTAAAACTAGATATTCTCTAAATTTATACTTATTCCTACACCGATATACAATCTCTAATGACAAACACTGGATCTGATGTAAGTGTAAAAATGACAATTAAGCTTTAATCTCTAGTAGCTGGTATTGCGTATCAATGCTGACTTGGCTAGAGATAGACTACAAGAAAAAGATCCATATAGGTGGTAACTACTAGTTGAGGATAGGTTTCACCTTTATATTATCTTTTGATGAAATAAGTGGTTGTATTAATAAGAAAGCATCCAAAAGATGCAAGAATTACAAAAGTAGGAAGAGTCAGCTCCGGGAAAGGCAAACCGATATCATATCAAGAAACAAGGGAGCAGACAAATTCCAAATACAGATCAGGGTTAAAAACAGGTTTATGAAAACCCCAACTAAAAAGAAGAACTAAGCATCTGGGTTTAAGTTTGGAGCAGACAGTGAGATACCATCAAGGCATCTTTGGTTCCTTTCCGTCCATAAGCACCACAAAATAGTAGCAGGAACCATAGACCAGATTCTTTTGATGGATTTTTCAACTATTCAGTTGCTCCAGCTAACAAAAACCTCTCTGAGACTGCTTGACAAAACCCACTGTGGACCAAAAAGAGAGAATATTGACTAGATATCAGCAACAATAGGACAGTGAATGAACAGATGGATAACAGATTCCAGGCTGCTAAGGCACATATAGCATCTGTTAGCTAAGTGGAATTTTCTTCTGTTAAGGTGGGCTTGAGTTAGGCATGCATTATTGAGGGCCAACCAACAAAACATGCGGACTTTGGGGGGCACCTTGATCTTAACTGAGTATAGGCCACTGCTGCTGCTACCTCATTTGATCATGTCATTCCCCTGAGGATTTATAGTAATTGGCTGGAGGTTGCATAGGAGAGATGTCAATTCTTCAAACTCCATGTCATTCAAATTTCTTCTCAGTTCTGGGCACCAGATGTTCCCCTCTTAGTTCTGCAATACAGTGGACTCAGGATTGGATGCAATTGAGAATAACACAGGGTGGGCCTCCTTTACAGTAATCTGCCTAACCAGAGATCTTTCCAAAAAAGAATATCATTGCCATTACCCACACGTAGAGAAGTATTTAGGGAGAAATCAGTCCACAATTTCCTTATTTTTTTCCACAGACCACATCCATGAGGGAGCCTGCTAGAGCTAGAGCACTGCTGGCTATCTCTGCCATATTTAGCCCGAATAACTTCCTTCCAGAGACTCAGACCTTCTTGATTATATCTCCTAGAGTCCTAGTGATTTGGTATGAATAACCGTGTCTCATTTCACAAGGTGGAATTTATGAACCTTCTTGTTGTCTTCCCACAAAAAGGAACACCTAATTCTGTCAAGCTGCTTGAGGACTTCAGCTGGTACAGGGAAAAAGGACTGTAAGTAGGAATACCATTGACTTAACTGGTAGTAAGTGTTAGTCTGCCTCCTAGAGAATGGTATTGTTGCTGCCAGGAAGCCAAGCTTTTCTCAAGAACCTCATTTCATATGTCAACAGTTTTGTATCTGGATCCCAGAGGAAGTCCAAGGTACGTGGTTGGAAAAGAGACTGTATTGCACTCATAATCTCAGCCATTTCATCCAAACCAGTAACCAAATTGACAGGGTAAATGACACTTTTGGACATATTAATGTGAAACCTTGAAAGTGCCTCAAAAATCATCAAGATCATTTTGAGTTATTGGACTTGTAGCCTCTCAGCACCACAAAAGATAGTGTGTCATCTGCAAATAGCAAGTGAGAAACAGTGGTAGAGGGGCCAGTCCTACTGCCAACACCAAGACCTTCCATGCAGTGAAGTTGTTTAAGCCTTTTCCAACATTCTAGTGAGGCCTTTCACTGCAAGGATTAAAAGAAGGGGGACAGGGGATCCCCCGCTTTATTCCTCTCTTGGGGGAGAAGAAGCCCACAGGGCTCCTGCTTACAAGAACAAAATATTTGATAGTAGAAAAAGAATACCTAATCCATTTAATTCATCAGTCTCCAAAGCCCATCTACCTCATAATAGAGATAAGGTGTTGCCAATTAATCTTGTCAAAAGACTTTGTAATGTCCAGCTTATAAACCAGACTAGGTTCACCACTTTTAAGTTTCCAGTCTAAAGCTTCATTGGCTATTAGAGCAACATCACAAATCTGTCTACCTTTTATGAAGGCATCCTGGTAGCCTGAAACTAACTTTCCAATCACCTTCAAGTGTCTCAGCTAGCACCCTAGCCACAATTTTGTAAACACTACCAGTGAGGCTGATAGGTCTGAAGTCCTTCAGTTCAATTGCCCCCTTTCTTTTAGGGAGGAGAGCTATGAAAGAAGGTTAAAAGACTTCACCACTTGGCAGTTATTGTGGAAGTGAAGGAAGGTGCTCATGACATCCTGCTTAATGGTGCCCCGACACTTTTGGTAAAATGCCATAGTAAACCATCTGGACCAGGACTCCTGTAAGGGGAACAAGTGTTGATGGCATTCAAGACTTCTTCTTTAGCAAAGGGGCCCTCCAAAACAGCCCTATCCTCACTCTCTTGACTTCCCAGACCTTCAAATGGAGCATTGGGTCTCCAGTTTTCATTCTCAGTATACAGGTCTTGATAGAAATATAGTATCACCTTCTTTATCCTCAATTATGCCGTCCTCCACCTGCATTCTATCAATACAATTGTACCTTCTGTGAGAGTTGACAGATCTTTGAAAGTACTTGGTATTTCTAGCTCCCTCCTTTAACCACTAACACCTGGACTTCTGCTCCTTGAGATCTCTTCTACCCTAGCTAACTGTTCAAGTTACGTGCCTTGTAAATAATTCCTAACTGCTCAACTGTTCAAGTTATGTGCCTTGTAAATAATTCCTAACTGCTCAACTTCGCTTCTCCCCCAAGCTGATCCTGTTCGCTCCCGATTTGTAAAACGATTGCATATCTGAAAGAAGCATGAATTGGTCAATGGATGACCTCAGTGTCAAATCTGATCTGTCCAAGAAGAAGCCTGTCTTCCTCGCCAAAGCACAGAGAGAGCTAGTATGATGATAAATGAGCTTAAATTAAGAAGCGGAGATTTATATAGCTGACACCAACTTGTTTGGGACTAAGGCATAGTTATTGTTGTTGTGTTCTGTTCGTTGCTAGGTCTGCTTGGTTCCAAGAGAATGTCTAATTAAAATAACTTCGCTTCATATGAGTTTAGGTCTAACCCGTTCACTTTAAGAACTTTTAGGGTCGTTTGGTAGAGTGTATAAAAAATAACTCTAATAATAGAGTGTATTAGCAATACTTGCATTAGTTGTACATAGATTATTTCTTATGCATTGTTTGGTTTGATGTATTAAAAATAGCATGTATTGTACCCTTCGGGGTGGCCCAGTGGTTTGGGCTTGGGACTTCCATGTTGGAGGTCTCAAGTTCGAAACCCCTTGCAAGCGAAAGCAAGGGGTTTGCCTTCTGGGTCGAGCTCGTCGCACCGGACTTGCCTAGTGCGGGTTACCTCTCCTATGTGGTTTGCGAGGTATTGCATAGGAGCGGGGGTAAATTTTACCCTGTGCGCACCTAAGGGGTAGCGGCTGCGGGTTTCCCCTGTCATAAAAAAAAAAACATGTATTGTACAAAAATATCCTCCACAATTATGGTGAAAAAGATGTAAAAGTGCTTTGTATTTGTGTCTTTTAAATGCTAATGCATGCATTAAATCCCTTTGCATTACTAATACCTAGAAATCCATGGTATTAGTAATACACTCCCCAATACACAATAGAGTGTATAACTAAACAAGGTACTACTAATACACAGCTAATGCAAGCATTATTTTTGTTAATACACTCTACCAAACGACCCCTTAAGGTGTACCTTTTTCTTTGACTTTATGCCATAAACTCTAATAAAGTTCTTCATCCGCAAAAAGGGGAAAGCTTTGTTGAAGTTGATTTATTTTATGTATTCATTTACTTACAAATAGCATTTGTTATTCATGGACACAAATCACACAATATGTGCAAGCATATCCTTGTCCTTATTTCTTAGAACCGTGTCTCATGTACACAAATAGGCGCCTTTCCATTTTATCTAAATTTGTTGTGCTGAGCTTGAGGCTAATGGCTATACATTTTTCCCGTTTGTGACTCCTCCTTTAGTAGTAGTATACTCTCTTTAAGCTGCTCCATTTGCTAATGTTATTCTCGGCCTGATTTTGGAAGACAGACTGTACTAATGGAGTAAGACCATCTCAAACAGTAGTTTGAAGATTATACTCTTCACTTATTTTTATTTCATGTGATACCATTTGATTGAACTGAAGTTTGAAGTGTTAATTTTTGCATCTTGAAAATTTGAAGTGATTTAAAATAATATTTATCAATGGAAGGCAGTAAATTATTTTTTGAGTTAATATTTCAAAAGCAAAAATTAAATTATCTGTGTTTTGTTAGTTTAATACTTAAAAATATGAGGTGGTGTTGTTACCTCAGAATTATAACACTTTCAAGAGTTAATACCTAAAAAAAACTAATTCTAAATTATCCATGTTTTGTTAGTTTAATACTTCAAAATATGAGGTGGTGGTGTTACCCAGAACTATAACATTTCCTAGCCAAAAAAAACCCTGCAGTGCCAAATGGCATGGATAGTTGTAACGTCCCGAGCCTACACCCTGGACGTGGCCAACACTCGAAAACCATTACTGATCCCCAAGTGAACCTTTGGCTTGGCTAACTACTTAGCGGAAGACTTACTCAAGCATTTTTAATTTTAAATAACTAAAGGGAAACATTTAAGTCAAATATTGTCTGATGGGAATACTGTAAATAGTACTCCCTCTGTCCCAATTGATGTGACTTACTTTCCTTTTTAGTCAGCTCCAAAAAGAATGACACATTTCTATATTAAGTAACAATTTAACTATAAAAGGTATATTTTACCCTTAATTAAATGATTTACAGCCACACAAATTTCTATGATTCATTTTGGACCACAAGTTTTAAAAGTCCTCCTTTCTTTCTTAATCTCCGTGCCGAGTCAAACTAGCTCACATAAAATGGGACGGAGGGAGTAATAATTTAGCAAAATATCTAAAAATAAATACCGAGAGACTCTCTAACATTGTCTATCTATGAAACCTCTAGTGTCTGAGATAAGCGTCGAGACAGACCTATGACAACCTTAAATAAAACTTCTAAAGCAAATAAATAATTGGAGTCCTCCGAAAGCAAGGAGGCCTAACCAAAAACTGGTAAGACCTGGGTAATATCAACGATGTGCCTGCACCTGTATATGCATCGTAAGATGATGCAGGTCGAATGACATCAGTACATTGAATGTACGAGTATGTAATAAGGCTGAGTGAAAATAACTGGACTAAAAGACTGAAATATAACTCAACTGACATGAGGTAAAATCATTTAAGCTTCACAAATAAAATGCAATAATGGCAAATACTGAACTAAACTGAAATATATAATACAAATACTCTGGTATGAATATATGGATCGTCTTGGAATCAATAGATCAGTCGGTATTAAACAAGAAAGTCACTGAAAAACGGACCGAAACATGTTCATGCGTTAGAGTATTAGATTTGATGACTGAAAGTGGTTACAATCTGAGAAATAAAAGTATATAGGTAGGGTCGAAATGATGACACAACTCTATTGTGAAAGAATTATATGGGTAGGGTCGGAATGATGGCACGACCCTATTGAAAAATAAAAATTATCTGTGTAGAGTCGGATTGGCGACACAACCCTATAGAAAAAGAGAAATCATATGGTTAGAGTTGGATTTACGACATGACCCTACTGAAAAAGAGAAATTATATGGGTAGGATCGGAATGATGGCATGACCCTACACAAATAAGAAGTAGTCACCTAATAAATGATGCTACGCAAATCAGATATAAAAAAGTAGTCGTTGGAAAGATTGCATGGTGCTACACAAATCGGATATGAGAAAGTAGTCACCGGAATGATGGCACGGTGCTACACAAATTAGATATGAGAAAGTAGTCACCAGAATGATGGCACGATGCTACACAAATTAAATATGAAAAAATAGCTACCAGAAAGATGGCATGGTGCTATACAAATTAAATATGAAAAAGTAGTCACTAGAAAGATGACATGGTGCTACAAAATTAGATATAAGAAAGTAATCACCGGAATGATGGCACAATGCTGCACAAATTAAATATGAGAAAATAGTCACTTGAAAGATATACGGTGACCCAACTTTTGCTAACATAATCGTTATCCAGACGGATGGTATATATGGGTAATAGTCGCCGGCAGCGGAAGCTCTTTGATTCTCTACCAAGATCGTAGAGGCTCTGATACCATGTGAGGAATATTGGAGAAGAATATTTCTGAATTGTGTATCTACATTATACCCATTTATAGACACTAAAAAACAATCCTTGACCAAGTAGAAAACTATATATTATTCTTATTCTTATTTCTATTTCTATTTTAAGTAGGATTGTATATACCTATTCATATTCTAACCATAACAACTCCTCATATTTTAAATATTTAACTAATAAAATGTGGATAGTTTAGAGGGGGTTTGAGGTATTAACTCTATTTTTATATCACCAAAATGAAAAAAATGCATAAATTAGGATATCCAGAGAATTCATTTTTGTTTCCCCCATCTTGAAGTAATAGAACCACATCATCTAACGGCCTTGTCATCTTTAAATTTTCTGAAGGTAACGCGCACCACTGGTTCTTGAGAATTTCTCGGTTATACAAAAACAGATTTGCTAACTCTTAACTGTGTCATTTTAAAAAAAGAATCAATGTTGCATCAAGTCTCCAAGTCACTCTTCATATGACCTAAAGCCCGTTATACAAATTTGTTCACCTGTTTCTTACATCATCTAACACATACACTGAACTGATATCTTTATCCACCACCGTGACACGTTATTATGGAATTGATAAATTTTGTTTTAGTGTAGAGGGTGAAACACCATAATATCAGAATGACTACATAGCATTGGAAATGCATGATGAAACACACACAAAAAGCTAAAACTGGATGCCAACATTGAGCTAAAAATGTCAACCCAGGTTCATTTATCTGGGGATATGGCAAGTGTCATTAGACTCTTGTTTACATGTATTTGTGATGAATTTACAGGTGAAGATGGGGAAATAACCGTCACACATATTGCTCTTGGTATTTGGTCAGTAAAGGAATCAGCTGGGCATAAAATAATGTCTACATTTGGTTTTGATGACGAGAAGGCTAAAGAGCTGGCCAAATTTGTAAGTTCCAAGCTAGATCTATTACACTCTTAGTTCCTCAATGGGATTCTTTACATCCTTTTCTTGCTTGCAGATGGACAAGGACATTGAGTTGACCTATAAATAACTAGTATTGGAAGCACAAGCATTATTTGATGCATCCTTCCATCATAATCTTCAGCTAGTTTCTCCTGCAGAAGAGCTTAGTAACAAATGTTCATGGCCTTGTAAGCAATTTTCCCCCATACACAATTACCATTTATTTTAACCCGATTTCGGTACACGACATTTTGTTATCTAAACGGCTGGGAAAGTAACGCCATCAATTTCAATGTTTTAGTATTCCCCAAAAATGCAGTAGTCTCTTTGATCCTCCTTTTTCTTTGGTTTGGGGAACTGTTTTCATTTAAGGTACAGAATGCTCTCCGTTTAAAGATGGTGATTCGAGTGCCTGGGGAACGAAAAGCTTGATATTTTCAGTTTTACTGATGTGATCAAATCAAGTGAAATTTGATCTAGTAATACAAGTTCCTAAATGAAGTCTAATATTTTAGTTTGAACACCTTATTTCAGCTTGGAGTAGTAAATTCTGAACAGAAGTTACAGGCTTACATTTTACTCGTAATTCTCACCCACTATATCTTTATGAATAGTTGTAGACAATGATCACAATGCCTCGATAGTCAGCATTGGCAATTTGATCATGTAATAACAGTCTTGATATTTTATCCTCTTAAGAAAAGTCTAACAGACATGGCCTTCCTAAGGGCTGGTCTTGATTACTTTTTTTGTCCAGCTCCGCTTAAGAAATTTTGATGTTTTCCCTTAAGGTAGACGTTAAGGGCATTTTAAGATCGTGAACTTACTCAATTAGCCAAAAGTTGGAGCTTTGGTATGTTATTTACTAGACATTCAGGATATTTCAAGACATTAAACCTATTCACTTGACCACAAGTTCTATCTTATAGGCAAACATTAGAACTTAGGCTTGATGGGCAATATAAATTCGTTTCAACAAATCTTTTCAAGTTGAAGTCATTTTAAAAATATTTTACTAAGGAAAAATAACATAGTTGTTCATAAGGAGCAAATTAATTACACACTCTTAACATTACCATTTTTTTAGAAAAGGAACAAATTTATCACACACTCATGTCCTTTACTTTGAAGCCACTTAAATTATGTAGTATAAAGTATAGAAACCCCGACAATTTAGGTGTTAATTTTATTCGGAAAATTTCTCAAATTATATCTTAGATTTTTCAGAATTTGCGAATACATTATTCCTTTGCCGGATACGTAACAAACGATACATAAGTTGTGTATAGATTTAGGTTTGTAATAATTGGGTTAAGTATCAACAATAACATTTGTATCAAATGCATTATATACAAACAAAGTTGTAATGTATTTGATAGAGGTGGAGTGGTGATTCGGATGTTAAAACAGAGAGAAGGGAAATGGAAATTTTTTGTAATTAATTCAAATTGTGGTTATTTTTAAAGATTATGTTATCTTAAGTTGATAATTACGTTAATTTCCCTAAATTATAATTACACATATTCCCCATTGTACCATTTTGTAGCTAATTATCTCCTTTTTCATTTTATTTTTTAAAAGAGAAAATACATAATTACCCCCATCAAACTTAGATCCTTTTTTTAATAGACACCTTAAGCTTGCGGGGACCTATTACACCACAAAATTATTTAAATCCACAATAAATACGTCATTTGGACCCATTTTCTCATCAATTGTAATTTCACATTAGAAAACCGCAATAAAGAGTAAAATTGCAGTCCCAAATCAATGCAAAACTGACACATGGCATTGCCAAACCAAAGTGAGAAAAGAGCCATGTTTCTTCGTCCCCAAACCACTATTATGGTTGTTGAGAGCTCTTCTCAACAACAAAAGTTGGTTCTTTACCACGGAAGCGAATTTCTTTATTATATACTCTATCATTAAGTTTTAGCAATTCATCTCAAGGCTTTTTATTAGAAAAATCTACTTAACAACAACATAATACTTAACCAATATAACACCTAATTTTTCTGTCATCAAAGAAATTTGAACTCATTTCTGTTTATATAGTTTTTTAAAATCAAAGTATCAAAGAAACTACTCGTACGAATTTTAAAAAATGTGAAATTTACTAATTTCAGAATACACACAAAGCTAAAAAGGATTAAACTGTATTTTTGGAGAAAAAATTTGAAATCAAACACCAAATAAACAACAAGAACGCTAAAAAATAACACAGAAAACTTACACATAAATATATATTTACAAAGAAATCCAGGAAAAAAAAACTTTTGAAGTGAAGCAGGCCGAAAGGATTAGGAAAGATTTTTAAGGGTTAAAATGTGAGTAGGTCAAGGTTTTACCCGACTCCACTATTAAACATGTAAGAAAAATAAAAAAAATATTTTATTTGGGAGTGAATAACACGCACGGGTTATGAGAATTGTTGGAAATGGTTGGATGAAATAATAGGACCCGGCAAATAAGGATCCGTTAGGCCATAAATTTCTCAAATAATATTTGGAGAAAAAATTGGCAAATAGTGTTTGTCTATATAATTTGTCATTATTTGGCAAATATTTTTGGCAACTATTCCAAATTTCCAAATACTAGTTTTTTCTGGTATTTGGATCAAATCTCATTATTTGGGATCTTTTAAAAATTGAAATTTTACACCAAACTCTTATCTTTTACAAAAACACCCCTATATAGTAGTTGTTTGCGTAATGTTTTACGTGAACACCAAAATAGTGATGAAATATTCAGTGAATATGAAAGTGATGATATAGTTGTTGATGAAAATGATGAACAATCGGCTCAGAGTAACAAAGTCATGTGTTTTGTCTACTTCACGATGTATGGAATGATGCTTGTTTGCATTCACTTCAAACTACCACATTGCTCCAGTGTCATAGACACTACTTGTTATTTGTTGCAACGAAGATCCAGTTGACTTGTAATACAAATTTATGGTTAGTTTGGATAGTTTTTAAAACTTATGGGTATAATCATATTTTTTCTAAAAAAGTGAAATATGTTTCCCAAATACTATGGTCAAACACATATTGAAATTTCACCCAAATAATATTTATCAAAAATATTTGGAAATCTATGATCAAACATTAGCTAAGTGTCTACTTTAAAAAAGGGTCGAAGTTTGATAGGTAATGGTATATTTTCCCTTTTTGAAAAAACTTTTATATACCTCTACGTGTTTTGTTTTTTTCTCTTCTTTCCTTCATTTGTCTTTCTTTATTCAAAAATTATGTTCTCTTTTTTCTTTTTTCATCACAATCTGATTCATTTTCTCTGGCTCCTTCTTTCCGTACTTCTCTGTTTTCCTTTTTTTCTTTTTCTTTTTCTTTTTATCCAATGCTCATTTTTCTAATTTTATTTAATATTATTGTAACGATCTGATTTCGTCATTAGAAAAAAGCTAATGAGGAAAGAATTGGACAAGAAAAACTTTTGAGTAGTAATTTGAAATTTCCTAGCCTAGTCTAGATTTGGATGAAATCGGAGTCAAGCGAGTCTAGGGAAATCTGGTAATGAATGAGAAGTGTACTAATGAAATTGATTGCATGAATGGATAGCTAAGACGTTAAGGAACCCGTACGACTTTACGGAATTGAATTCGAGCGAGTAGAACTTTCGAAATTGATCTTAGCGTGAACGGGTGTTTTCTGAATGTCGTGGGATGAAGGTGTGTTGTGAAATGGGGGTTTGGAGCTCTTAATTCGACATATTGGTTTCGTGCAAGCCGCTGGGGCGGGATTTCTGCCGCTAGGGCGAGGCCGCTGTAGCAGGGTGAGGACCGTTGTGGCGGGTCCGACGTGACTTAAAGTCGTAAATAAACCCCAAAACATCTTTATTTGCACTTTTCGACTTTGAGAGCTAGGAGACGACCCCATACGAGTTCTTGAGCGTTTTTCACCATTCTTGAGGCTAAAGATAAGATTTTAACTCCCCGAATTCGTGCTTCGATCTGTAGAACTTAGTTTCTTGGGTAATTATCGATGGGGGAGGGTTTTGATCTATGATTTATGGTGGGAAAAACCTTAAATTGGGTATTAGGATCTTGGGTTTGGTCTAGGGTTATTGGGTTTGTTATAATCCGGATAATTAGACCTTTGATTGTTGATCCTTATATATAAATTGTTGTTTGTAGACCTAGAACAAGCGGAAAGAATCTGAAAGGGAGGATTCAAATGCCTTAGGGGATTCAAGCTTGGATTCGAGGTAGGTGATAGTTGTGATTTCATGTTGGTGTGATATATGTTTGTAATTGCTCATTATAATGCATGTATGTATGCGAATGTTGCATTATTGATCACCTTAATCGTAAATGAGGATAATTGAATAATTGTATGCCATGAATCACCTCTTGTTGTATGATTGTGAGAATATACATTGTGAGTGTGGTTTGTTGAATGGATCGGGTGTTGCGTTCTGACACACTAACTTGGATCGGTTGCCACGTTTCAGCATAAATATAGGATCGGTTGTCACGTTCCAATATAAATATGGGATCGATTGCCACGTTCATCATAAACATTGGATCGAGTACCACGTTTCGGTATGCTAACAGTTTGGGTGTGGGTTCCATAAGAGGACTATTAAATTGTGTTGTGTATCTACTTGTGATGATTATGTTGATATCTAATGATGATTAATATTGGAAGACTGTATGTTGCTCTAAATTGATAACCAATGTGTATTATTGAGAACATATAATGCTACATTGATCCTGAAAATATGACTAATATTGTATATGTTCGGTATATGCCTGCTTTATAATGTTGTGGTTACTTACATGTGTTTCACTTATTGGGATAGCCGCGTGATCCTACCAGTACACTGTGGTTATGTACTGATACTGCACTTGCTTGTTCTTTGTTGAGTACAGAGCATCTTTAGGCGGCTATTGATAGACCTCAACTAAGTGACTATTAATCGTGACCGGATTCAAGGGTGAACCGGTTCTTTCAGGCTGCCATGGATCTCTCTTGTTTAAGTCCATTCTTTTCAGACACAGACTATTTGTTTAAGGTGTTTGTTTAGTTTCGGGGTTGTTCCCCTTGTTCGTAGACTTGTCGTTAGTAGAGTTTTGGTACAATGACTTTCAGGTTCTAGGGGTTGAATTTCCGCAGTAATTTAGTTAGTTAATTGTTTAAACCTTTGGAGTTTATGGAGACTCTATTTTTATTGTCATTTAAACCTGTTTTTGTATCTTTAAATGCATTGTTTTTGGTTTAGTTGTTTAGTCTAGGTTGTAGTAGTGGTTCTCCCACTGGAGGGTTAGTGTGGGTACCAATCACGACGGTCTGGATCGTGACAATTATTATTATTATTATGGTTAATTTCTTCGTTATCTAATTTCATTTACTTTTTGCTCTTTCTCTATATCATTCTCTTTTTTAAAAAATCATAGTGAATTTTCATTTGGATATGCTTTGGTTCTTCCGTGATACATTTTTCGGTCCGCTATGATATTCGTATGGTATATATCATATACGGATATGACATCATCAAATTTACGCTTAATTTTGGTATTTCAATTTTATATCAATTTTAATAAGTTAATTATTGTAAAAAATAATTTTGATTTTAATAAATAAGCTAAATGGAGAATTTTCTTAACAATTTCTTATTGTAGTATAGTAATTTAATTTATTTATTTTATTAATCTAAAATTAATTTCTTCTGTTTTTTTTTTTAAAGGCAAAAATCTATAAAGGGAGACAAAATTTAAAAGAGATAAACTAACAAAAAATGAAAACAAAAAAAAAATAGAAAAAGAAGAAAATAAGTATTAAAATGTTATGAAATGATTTATTATTATTTCTAGTAACGGTTAAAAGGTGACAAAAAGATAAAATAATAAATGAGAAAAAGAAAATCAATAAATGAAAGGACAAAACAAAGAAGAATCCTACACTGCTTTTGTGTGCAAACTAGAAGCATTTTCTGTAAATAGTTGGATCGACTATGTATTTGTGATATTAGTTCAAGAGGGAGATTTGTTTTTGGTAGTTTGTGTATTTTACTATTTTTTATTAAGCGGGACAAAATTTTAAATCGGATATTTTAGAGATATTAGACACACTTTCCTCTATATCGTCAATTAATGAAGAAATTTTAAAATTTTCTTGTTAAGTTAAAAAAGAAAATTATACATATATATATATAAACGTTTGAAGCTATTTGATATAAATTAATTTTTTAATGTAATTAATCGCAACGGCAGTTCAAAAATTATTTTAGGTCACAAGTTTAATTTTTTTATTTTACTTGGGGAAGAGGGTCTCTCTTTTCTTTTCTAAAAAAATAATTATGTATCAAATTTTTGTTTCTACATATGGGCCAAGTTAAATAATGTATTGAACAAATAGTAAATTTCTTAAATAACCACTACAATAAACTTAATTACACTCTATAGCTATTGTTTGCTAATTAAGATTTGTAGCTACATGTTAGAGGGAGGCGAGCGAGGATGGGAGAGGGAGAAGATAAGTGAATTGTATATGTATATATGTCGAGTTGTATATGTATATCTGTCAAATGATTATATATATGTTACTGGTATACATATGTATTTGTATATCTGGCGAGAGAGATTGGAAGAGGGAGGAGAGATGTGAGCGAAAGAGGGCAAAGAGTGGGGAGAGGCGGATTGTATATGTATATATGGCAGATAATTGCATATATGTAATTGGTATACATATGTATTTGTATATCTGGTGAGCGAGATTGGGAGGAGAAAGGCGAACGAGATCGGGAGAGAAAAAAATGTGGAAAGAGAGGCTAATTGTATCTGTATATCTATCATATAATTGTATATGTATAAGTATAAAATGTATTTGTATATATAGGTGTAAAAGAGGAGAGAGGCGAGAGAGAGGTGATGTAATTTTAACTAAAATTAAGTTGCGAGTGGTAACTAATGGAAACTACTACAGGTGTCAAATGGATGTTTTGAGTTGAAATTGGAAATATTAGAATGAGTTGAAATAGAAATTGGGTTGAGTCTTGATCCACCCAAATTTACTTTGGGCTCAAATGGGCTTAAAACGGGTTAGGTCCTGACTTGCCCAATTTGTCCCGCTTAATCTCAATAATTTTAATCTATTGTTATTAAATTTTTATAACCATATTTTGAATTTCAACTTGAGAAATTTTTAAAAAGGGAAAAAGACAAATATACCTCTGAACTATCGTAAATGGTATGCAGAAACCTTCCGTCATACTTTTGGGACAGTACTGCCCCTACCGTCCAAAAACTATTGCAAATATACCCTTCACTCTAACAAAAGACCAAATAAGGACACGTGGCACAATCTTATCCGTCAATCCGATATTTATAAATGTCAGATCGGTGGATAAGATTGTGGCACGTGTGTCCGTTAGTATAAAGGGTATATATGCTCTAGTTTTTTAATAGCAGGGGCACCAATGTCCCAAAAGTATGACGGAGGGTATCTGCATACCATTTACGATAGTTTGGGGGTATATTTATCTTTTTCCCTTTTAAAAAAGAAGTTACACATGGATAGATAAAAATATAAAATAGATAGTAATTCATACATTCAATATAGAAACTATAATGCAAATAAAGAGTTTTAAAACGGGTTGAAATTGAAGATTAGTTTAAAAGTTGGTTAAACCTGCTTTTAAGTCAGTTTTTTACTTCTGAAAATGTTTGGCAAATATAAAAAATATCTTAAAATAAGTCATAAATGATTTAAAAATAAGTTAAACAGTGTTTGACAAGGTAAAAAATGACTTAAAATAAATTTAAAATGACTTAAAATAAGTCAAAAACCAAAAATAACTCTCGCCCTACTTTTTATTTTTTGACTTAAAAGTCATTTCAGTTTGATTTTTTATTTTTTATTTAAAAACTACTCCTTTTTTAAGCTATGCAAATGAGACTCTAAATTAGGCATTCTCTTAACATGGGTTAAGGCTTGAATAAGTTAAGATTGAACCCAATTCAAATGATTTTGAACCCAATCCTAGAAACTATGGGCAAATTACCTATAATTGAGCTCATTTTTGACACCCATAGAAACTATAGATATGTTAGTTAATACTCCCTCCGTCCCATTTTATGTGAGGTAGTTTGACTCGACACGGAATTTAAGAAAGAAAGGAAGACTTTTAAAATTTGTGGTCCATATAATGAATGATAAAAATTTGTGTGGTTGTAAATTATTTCATTAAGGGTAAAATAGATTTTTTATAGTTAAATTGTTACTTAATATAGAAATGTGTCATTCATTTTGGGACTGACTAAAAAGGAAAGTAAGTCACATAAATTGAGACAGAGGGAGTAACTAGTATATGTTTGATTATCTGCGTAATTTTCCTCAAATAAATTTTAGACTTGACCCATTTACAATCAACTAAAAATTATTTATTTAAAAAATACCCACCAACTAAATAGCCGTAGTTAAATAAATAATTCAAACTTACCATTTAAAATTTATTGGAAGAGTCGATATAGTTCTAATACTCAAAATGACCTAACGGGTCGTTACAAGAAAAACTTCAAATCGTTAAGAATCAATAATCCGACAATAAAAAATAAAATCAAAACCCTTATCAAAATAGCTAAACCAATATTTTTCCACGATTTGGTTTTTGATTTTGAACAACCCGAGACAACCATAAGCAAAAGTATGAAACTAAATCGTAAGTCAAAGACTTTATATATTCAATGATTTAAATATAATTTATTAATTTATCATCGGGTCATCGGTTAACCCATTAAGAAAAACCTCAAACCTTTAAAAATCGATTATTAAATAGTCAAAATCGCTAAATTAATAGTATTTTTTTTTATTCACGTTATTGATATCGGTTTGATTTTGAACAAATCTATTTTGAGACAATTAGAAATAAAGGTATATAACTAAACTCTAAGTCAATGACATTATATATTCAATGATACAAAATATAATTTATTATCGGGTTATCATTTAACCCGCTAAGAAAAAATTCTCAAACCGTTAATAAAAAAAATCAAAATCGTTATCAAAATTATTAAACTAATACTTTTTTTCAATTCGAATTATTGATTTCGGTTCGATTTTGAATACCTCTAATTTGATATAATAAAAAATAAAAGTATAAAACTAAACCCTGATTCATGAACTTTATTTGTCCAATGATATTAATATAATTTATTAATTTATTGTCGAGGTTGTAGATTAATCTGCTGGACAAATAAAGTCCATGAATTTTATGGGGGTTTAAATCGGTTTTGATAAATTAATTGTTTTTTTTATTTAGGTTGTTGGTTTTGATTGAGTTTTGGACAGTCCTACTTTATACAACCTCCTTTATTAGTTGTTATGTTTTTGTCACTATTTTCTTCTCCTTAATATGTGAAATTGTTCTAGTTGAACCGAAAGTCTTTTAAAAACAACATTTTATCAGGAAGCGGTAATATCTGCGTACATTCTCTGCTCTTCACAGCTCACTGATGGAATTTCACTGGGTATGTTATTTTTGTGAAGTCAAAACTTAAATTTTCAGTACATTTTTCGCTCTTCAGAACTCATTTGTGAAATTTCACTGGATATGTTATTGTTGATTTAATATTCAAAACTTAAATTTCACGCTCTTGATTGAAAATTAGTCAATTATACATTGAAAAACTAGCTGACTTCCAAACCAAATTGATAATTAAGTAAGTACGTATTTTCACGGTCACTGAACCTTCAGTTCACTCATCCTCCGACCAAACCAAAAACAAGGGTTTAAGCTTTTCCCCCCAAAAAACCCTAGTCTTCACTCTTCAATTCGCCAAGAAGCGGTTGCAGTAGAAGCTGAAAGAGATGAGTTTCGCGGCGTGTAAGACAATGCATTGCCCCACCGGCATCGAGAATTGCGCCTCCGGCTTTATCACTCACTCAGCCGCCGAAATCACCCCGCAAATTCGGACAGCCGACGTCGATTCCGATTGGCCAGCCACCAAGCCAGTCGGCCCCATGCCGAACCTTGTTGTTTCAGCTGGAAATGTGCTTGAAGTTTACTTGATTAGGATTGAACAAGCATCATCCAGAGATGCCGCCGAAGTAGTGAAACGTGGTGGCCTTATGGCCGGTATTTCTGCTGCTTCACTTGAGCTCGTTTGCACTTATAGGTATTTCAGTTTGAAATATCAAATCATACGAATTTGTTTTATTTGGATATTTTTACTGTTTCGAAAACTTGTCTTTTTCTTGTGTAATATGTGTAGGTTACATGGAAATATATATTCAATGGGTGTGATAACAGCAGGAGGAGCTGATGGTGGGAAAAGGAGGGATTCAATTATCTTATCTTTTGAAGATGCTAAAATGTCCGTTCTTGAGTTTGATGATGCCACTCATGGGCTTCGGACTAGGTAACATGCAGCTAATGCATTTAAATGAGAGTGAGCCAAAATAACAGAAAAGATGTGTAATGGAGTAGTGGAGGTGCCAAAGCTGGCAGGCACCACAATTATTAAATGAAAAAACACAAACAAGAAAAAAATAGATGAAGTTATTGTTGGCGTCTTGTCAAGGTGGCAAACTTTGTTAGCTTTAAGCACCTCCCATGTTATTCTGTTTTAGAAAACTCTGAGAGCTCCCCAATTTTCATGTCTATATGCATATCTTAATGGGCTCTTTAATAAAGAATCCAAGAGTCTGCAGTTTTTTTTATATGGCTACCTATAACATGAGTTCAATGTCATACTTGCTCTTATGTTTTTTTTGTGCTTTATAGTTGGAGAAATCATAACGTTATGAGATTCATCAAAATAGTAAAATTAAACGTCTACCCTATGAATTCTCAAACCATTCACTGAACATTAAGTATATTTGCCTTTACTTCCTGTTTCTTTACTATTTAAGCATGAAAATTGAGAAACTACATTAGAATCTCCTTTTTCTTCCTTCGTTCCAGCTCAATGCACTTTTTCGAAGGTCCAGACTGGTTGCATTTAAAAAGAGGACGAGAGTCATTTGACAAAGGTCCTATTATCAAGGTTGATCCGCAGGGGAGATGTGCTGGTGTCTTTGCTTTCGAACAGCAGATGATAGTCCTCAAGGCTGCTGAGGTTTACTTTTGCTGTTTTTCCTCTCCTTTCCTTAGTTAACCTGAAGTTTGAATTGTGTAACGTTTTGAAGATGTATCTATCCCAATTAATCCTTCTGAAGCCCCAACTGTTCTGGACTAGTCATGCTCACACCATTTACTGGTGGATATTGCTGGCCAGCCTTCTTCCAATTATCTTATTCAAAAGTTACCATTATAGGCTTGTATGCACAACCACCTACTGAAATTTGAATCAAAATTACTTCATAATGTACTTTGACTGATTATTTTATTGGGTTTCGTAAAGGGATAGTTTGACCAATATTATTTATGAGGTAGCTGATTAATCTTCACACACAATACTAACAAAGAACTGTTACAATCAAGTAAAAAAGAAACATATTTGGTGTTAGTCGCTTTGCTTTGCCAATGGTCTGTATATTCTTGATATTTGCGGGGGATTTAATGTGTGGTATTGTGTTTAGCATAGTCACCAAGGGGATGATGTAGTGGTTGAGGACTTGAGGTGTAAGAGTGACCATTTGGAGATCCCAAGTTTGAATACATCTGCAATACTGGATGTTAGCCTATCTGCTCTAGTTTGGTGAGCAAGATTGCTTGGGACAAAAGCCTGGCATTTAATTGCTGGAGGGTAGAGGGGGGTCCATTATCCAATCGAGTTTCGGACCGTGCTCCATTGCCTACGGGGATTTCTAGGTTTAAAGATAAGATCACTTGGGAAACTTGTGGTAGTTTGTTGGACATGTTTCCCAGTGGAATAGTTTAGGGGCACACAAGTTGGTACAAATTCACCAATACCAAATTATGAATATCATCTTTATCAAAAAACAAAATTATGAATATCATGTGAAAGTGTTGTAAAGTTGTGGGAAATCTGTGGGTTCTTTTTGGGTGATTAAAAAGATCAAATCAATATGTATGAAATATTTCTCTTTCCATCGATGTGGTTTGGGTTGTCACAATTTGCTTATATTTTTGAGTGATGTATTCTGATTTTAGGTCAACTCTAGCTTAGCTGGTGAGGACAGTGCTTTTAGTGCTGGAGGTGCCTCAGCTCGCATTGAATCATCATATATCATCACCTTACGAGATCTTGATGTGAGGCATGTCAAGGATTTCACATTTCTTCATGGTAGGTATACCCTAGCTGTTTCTTGTGTATCGTTTTTTATAATTAAATTTTTTGCTTCCTCATTGATTCTTATTACTGTTCAGAGAGTACTATGACAAAATCGTGATTTTGCTAGTATTACAAGAATAAAACTAAGGTTGAAAATTAGACAATACTGGAGTTCTGTTTTCCACAGTGTTTACACTTGATAAACTTTGTTATAACCTGTATAACTCTTATCAGACACCACAACTGGTCCAACATTTTTGTTCTCTTCTGTAGTAGAATGATATCTCTTGGCTGTGAAAATATACTTCGTTAGTGCCTCCAGAGCATTGTCTAGTTGTAAGAGTGTAGCTTGTGATGTGTGGGGTAGGTGCATGCCACAAGAGTCTCAACCCTACTGTGAACCAAAAACATGGTATTTAAGTGGAAGAGTGTAGAGGGGTGGACCCAATATCCTCCAAATTTTGGATTGTGTGCCAGCTGGTCATCAGAGATTTCTTGGTTACAAGATTTTTTTTTGATTGTTGTTGTCACAATGGAAATTGATTCAGGTGAACTCTATTTGACGAGAAAAAGATTAATTGACTTCTATTTCTTTTTTTATTTTTTTTGACAAAGGTAACAGAATTGACTTCTATTTCTTTCATAATCTTAATCGTTTCCTATCTAATTATTTTACTGGCCAAATACATAGGCAGCCCCTAAACTTGGCAGGATATTTCAGTTAGACACCTCAACTAAAGACTCGACCTATTAAACACCTGAATGATACTCAAAATGTTCCAATTGAACACATATTTTCTTATTCTAAACAACATAAAATGCGTGAATGCAACTCGCTGTGGCAAAAGCAACCAATAATACAAAAGCAGGTTAGCAAAGGGAAAAAAGTCAATCTGAAAAGAAAAAAAAGAAAGAAAATGAGTTGAGTGAATAAAGCTCCGGTGCTCTCCCTTTCTGGTAAAGTCGCAGATCTGTAGAGTTCAAAGGAATGTTTAAAGAGTTATTTGACAGCTTAGACAGCAGCTACCAATAGTCGGATAGAACTCTGTTTAAATTCAGCCATTTTGAACCATGGGATGGTCTTCAAAACTCAAAAATCTTCTGTTGACAAATTGCTCGTTGGAAAAACTGGTACTTTCGGCCATTCTGGAAACCTGGAAGTGATGGAATCTACTACGTTAAATCTGCATACAACTACCAGAATAGGGAAAATGCACATTTGACCTGTGGCCATGGAAGTTCATCTGGAAGACCAAGGCCCCTTACAAAGTCTCATGTTTTTCTTGGCTTGTAGCAAGAAAAGCATGTCTCACTCAGGAAAACTTCAAGAAGAAGGGGATTTCATCTGTGCTCTGGATGTTGCATGTGTGGTGAAGCCAGAGAAAATAGTAGTCGTCTGTTTCTACATTGTCCTAACTCCTATAGATGGATAATTGTGGCAACGTTTTTTGAACTTGGTAGGACTAAGATGGTCTATGCTAACAACAAGCCGTGATTTATTGAAGTGCTGGAACTATAATGGTAGTGCAGTGTGACAAAAGAAGTGGTAGAAACTTGTCCCAACTTGTATACGGTGGACAATTTGGAAGGAGAGGAGATATAGAATTTTTAAAGACAAAAGCAGTTCTGTGCAGAGAGTCAAGATGAATGGTATTTTTTTGGTGGAAAGAAAACTATGTAGAGAGGTTCAAAACTCAGTAGAGACAAAAAACACTAGGTGATTCTTCCCATATGTTCTAGCCTTGGTGGACATAGTTACCTAGTACCTGGTGGGAGCTGACAAATATCCTGTGGAATTAGTCGAGGTGCGGACACCATGGTCATAAAAAAAACTATGTAGAGGAGACTGAATCAATAGTTGACATGATAAGTTCCTTGTGAAAGGGTAGTCTTAAGCATGCTTGGGTTTTTGTAATTGTAAGTAGCACTTTTATGGTGCATATCTAGTATGTATATATATACACACACACACGTTACCAATTTCAAAAAAATGCAACTCAAGCTCTTCCATTTGGTAACCCACCCACAAAGCTTAATGTGTTTTTACCATGGAACTTTTTGAATCTTGAAAATCCTTTTTCTCAGCAAGCTTCGATCGGATGATATGTCCATTCCGGTCCTGCCGAGAAATCACCTATTAGCCATCTTCTTCCGTACCCTCTTAACAACCCTCACCCATACAGGAAAATCATGTCTGTCCCAGCATGTATCTGGTGGACAATCTGGAGAGAGAGAAACGCTAGATGTTTTGAGAGCAAAAGTTGTGATCTTCAGAAGATCAAATTGAACCATATCAAACTTCTTTGTTTCTGGTGCAAACAGATGTACCTAGAGGATACTGAGTCAATTATTGAGATCCTTGGCTCTATTTAGATTTTAGATTCAGATATCCTGTTTTGTTGATAAGTTGTAATTATGGTTTTTAGTACAACCCATGTACCGGTTTTTTAGTCAATACATACGAATGTTAGCTTTCTCAAATAAAGAAATATTGGAGAAGAACGGAAATCTAATTCTCCAGCAAAATTAAAAATTTTCCAGCTAAAGCTCAGGTACATTACACGAGACTTTCCATGTCACCGAGGTTTGTTCAATTGACACATTTTGAGTACAATTCACTTGTTTAATAGGTTGAGTACTTAGTTGAGGTGTCTAAATGAAATATCTGGACAAGTTTAGGGAGCTTCCTATGTAATTTGGCCTATTTTATTTTCTAACAGAAGTCCATGTCGGCCTTCAAATCTAAAGCTTATCGTTTATGTCCACTCTTAATATAAGAGTAGAAATATGAATAATATATACAATCCTACTTAGAATAGGAATAGGAATAGAAATAGTATATAGAATCCTACTTGGAAAAGGATTATAATGTAGTGTCCTAGTTAGAAAAGGAGTCTAATGTAGTGTCTATAGATAGGGTCTCAATGTAATAATGTAGACACACAATTCAATAATATTCTTCTCCTATATTTCTCACATCCATCATCTGCAGTTACCACTGTTGCCAGTTTGAACTTTGAAATGTGCCTTTATGCAGGTTATATTGAGCCTGTCATGGTTATCCTTCATGAACGGGAACTCACTTGGTCTGGGCGCGTCTCTTGGAAACACCATACTTGTATGGTCTCTGCCTTTAGTATTAGTACAACGTTGAAGCAGCATCCACTGATATGGTCAGCCGCTGTAAGTTCCACTGATCTTTGTTACCAGCATTATTTATATATATTCTTATTAGCTTGAAGCAGAGAGAGAAGAGGCAACAAAGAAAGGAGATCACTCCAGTAAGAGCTATTTCTTGATGATGACTGTATCACAGTTCTTTCTATTTTGGGGTTTGGGTTTGGTGAGGGAAATAAGGTCAAGAATGCTGCTAAAGTTAAAAAGTCCTACCCCTTCTGTTTCATTGAGGTATCACTGTAATTACACTTGATGACAACCTTTAGCTCATATTACTTCTTTTGATCTTGTTTGTCTTCCTTCTTTATTGTGTTTTCTTTTTGTCAGTCTAATTACATTTACTTCCCTCAAAATATTTTCCTCATATCAACAACCTAATAGAAGAGCTTTTGAAGGTATAGAGATGAACTTTCTAAAATTGAGAAGTAGTCTCTTATCCCTAATTTCTTTTTGGTGCATCCATGGAGTACCAGTTTGTATAGAAGATTGGTGAAGTTTGTAGAAAACCATTTTGTTTTGTAGTTTTCTACCTTTTGGAATACCTTTGGTATACATGCACTTTTTTCGCCCAAATGTTAATACAACTTATTACCTTGTCAAAAAACAAAAGAAAACAACCTAAACCTGAGAGTACCTTTGTTGTTGCCACTGATTAGTCATTTCCTGTGGTGCAAATATTTCTCATCTTTTGTTTTCTGCAGTACAAAAGTAAACCACATTACTTAGCAAAAGAACAATGAATTTATTTTAATTTTGATTTGTTTCCTTTGTTTTGTCAAGTCTGTTAAACAGTCATTTTGAGCTTAAGGTTCTATAGTGTGGAGCACAAGGTGTTTCAAACATGGCCTCGGTAATGAAAATGTGATTCCAACTTATCACGAGAGAGTTGATTTGGTGGACAGCGGGTACTAAAAGGCTGATGATTCAAATATATATCATGAAATTTCACAAAAAATATTTGACGAGAATAATGCAAAAGTACTTTACCTCTTTAAAGGGGTCGTTTGGTATGCGGGATAGGATAAGCTAGGATATCCCATGTGATTATTTTATCCCACCTTCTATACGGGATAGCAATCCCACCATTTTAAGCACAAATGGTGGGAAACAATATGGGATTAGCTAATACCTCAAACCAAACATGAGGTAAAGTTAATCCCAAATCCTATCCCGGAATTATCATCCTTATCCCATGTACACCTACCAGAATTATGGCATTTCTATTCTGCAACTTTAGAAAATGTACAACGGTGAACTTGCTGTTTCATTTTGTAAGAGAACTTCAGCCTGCTGTTGGTTTTATATGACATCTTAGGCTGAGTTAAATGTTGTATTAACTCTTTGTTCCTATTATCTGAATTGTTTTCCATTTTCCTTAAGTTTTTCCTCTCTCATGTTCTTCTTGCCTCTTCACAACCTGTGCTGAACTGTGTCACTAAGACGACATTTGTTTTAATTTCTCATTTCAAGACTTTGACATGCTCATTTCTGATAACTATCAATGTTTGCTTGAACCTTACTCCATTTAATTTTATATTTCCTACAGTAGACTTCATTTACTTTTTTTTTCTCCAGAATCTCCCTCATGATGCATATAAACTTCTTGCTGTGCCATCTCCTATTGGTGGAGTACTTGTAATTGGTGCAAACACTATCCATTATCATAGCCAGGTCTGTTATCTTCATGACACACTGCTTATTCCTTCATGATATTCTTACAACTTTTTGCTACTATGTTTCATGTGCTGACTTTGATCTGCCTATTTTGCAGTCATCTTCTTGTTCGTTGGCGTTGAACAATTTTGCCTTCTTTGGTGATAACAGGTTTCTTCCTGAGCTCTCAGTATCTCCGCCCTCTCCCTCTCTTTTTTTGCTTAAAACAATCATTCACCCAGGCTTTCACCCCCTGTTGTGTGTGTGTGTGTTGTGTGGGAGTTTTGCATAAACTTGTACCATGTTTATTAGTAGAGAGGTTACGAGTGGGAGGGGAACATAAGGACAAATACCTCGGTAACAGGGTGGCTTGATACAATCAATTTAAGAGTAAAACTACTATAGATGCTCGTTTCAGACTGTCAGACACAATTCAATTATATTCTTCTCCAATACTTTCTCACACATACGGTGCACTCTAGAACATTTAATTGAACACTTTAAAGGCATGCCATTGTGAGAAAATAACATTAGTGAAGACATCTTAACCCACCTCACTTTCTTCCTTATGAACAATGTGTGCTCCAGCTCAATCCAAACACGTCAATGACTCACCATCTAAATGGGTAACATAATGCCATATCAATTCATACTCTTTTAGAGTTCAACAATATCTATAGTCACTTGTTTCTCCTTTACTGAAGAGTCTCAACTTTATGAAGTTCAACATCTAGGTTTCATGTAAGATTCTAACTTTGTAGTGTTTTTCATATCCTTAACACCCTTTATAATCTCAACTCATAACAACATTTAAATATGGGGTGAAGGCATTACCTTTTGCCTTTTTAGTTTAAACCCTAGCTTAGCTCCTTTTTGTTTTTCTTAGTTCTCTTGCAAATCTAAATTTTTTTCCAAGGATTCTAATGTTAGGGCTAGCATAAGAATTGTAATTACACCAAAACGCTGTTAAAAACTTATCTCGATGTTGGGAAAAAGTTTTGGGATAAAAGAATGACTTCCAAGTCGTGCCCTAGCCTGGGGTTTTGTTTTTGAACCAAAAATCCTGATTCAACACCTATATAGACTTTCCCAGGTGCGCTGCTGCGCAGCTATGTGCGCTATTGCACAGTTTTGGCAGTGAGCTACCTCTGATGCACTCTCAAGTGTGCTATATAGCGCAGTAAGTGCACAGGCTGGTTCCAACACACAATAATGTTTTTCACATACTCCAAAGTCTTTGATACCCTTGTGTGGGCTGTGGTTCTCATACACCTCCATGCTTCCTTTCTCACTTCATTAAAGCTATAATTAGCCTGAATAAATGTTCAAAATTATGGGGTTTTACAAAGATTGCCAGAAACGATATAGGAAGACAACAATCCATGCTGTCAACCTATATACTTGCACTTCCAGGTATGGACATCTTGGAACGTAGACAACATAGCATAGGGTTCAACATTGGGTCAACCAAGAGCAAGGATTGGTAGGGATGGTTCTAACTTTGCTACATGTAAAGAACTGAATCTTAAGCTTAACTTAGCGCTAAATGCTAGCTCATAAGGCAATGATTGTCCAAAATCATATAGGGAGAGACAATCATTGTATCCTTAACAAGTGTGGGACTCTTAACAGCTATAATGGTCTTGAAAATGGTGGTTGTTTGCTTCATAAGGCCTAATTCTCACAGGTAGTCTATGGATTTGTCATATTTGAATTGATCTTCGAATTGTTAAATGAATTAGATTCATTTTTATGTGTTTTGTCATCCAAACTGCCCATTTTGCAGCTTATGATATTTTCTATGTGCCTGCTGTTTCTGATTTACAACTTTCTTTTTACATTTAATTTGGTTTCATTTGTACTCCACTATAAGTGCTGTTCTTTGATGCCATTTTCATGCTCTTTACCTTTTCTTTAGTAATTGTGCGCAGATCCATTCCTTTGATTGCTCATTCAATGCTGTGTGTTGATTTGTTTAGTTCCTACAATGAGAATAGGTCCCAAACCTGTATCTAATTTTGTAATACGTCCTTACGATTACTTTCAGTCAAGAAATGCCAAGATCATCTTTTAATGTGGAGTTAGATGCAGCTAATGCAACTTGGTTAACAAGTGATGTGGCAATGCTATCGACAAAAACAGGCGAACTACTTCTTCTAACGATTATATATGACGGGAGGTAATGTCTTTTCATCCTGTTATCCACTAATTTTAGGAACTGGAAATCAGGAACTCATCACTATTTGCATTTTTTGTTTTTTCGAGACTAGTTTATTTTGTTGACTTAGAGTCTTAGTTGCGCGGACTCTTCACTTTTGATGTCGCACCCGTCTCGGATTCTTCAAAAATACACTACTTTTGGCGAATCCGACACGCACCCGTTGGCATTTTTGAAGAGTCCGAGCAACATAGCTTAGAGTTGAGACAACATTCTTTCTTATCCTGATACATTGAATCTAAGTGGTAATCTAGTTGAACATATACAGTGTTATTACCTATCATCAGGAGTCCAGAAATTTTCTGGCTTTACGACATTTTTACACTGTTAATTGTCTATTACCTAGACTTTGAAGAGATGAACTGGGATTTTGAATTTATTTTAATTATTTTGCAGAATTGTCCAAAAGCTCGACCTTTCAAAATCAAGAGCTTCAGTACTTACATCGGTTGGCGACCTCTTGAATTCTATATATATATACACACACACACATACACATACATACATATATATTATCTAGGGTGTTTATGTGTGTGTTTATTTATTTATTAAACGTGTTTCTTGTATTTTTAGGGAATTACAACAATTGGAGACTCATTATTCTTTTTGGGCAGTCGCCTTGGTGATAGTTTGCTCGTGCAATTTTCTTGTGGTCTTGGAGGGTCAAATTTGCCTCCTGGGGTGCAGGAAGAGGTTTGTGTCCTGATTTTTGCTGAAGTAGCTTCCTGTGTTTTTAGCTGGTACCTTTTTTTTTTTCTACTTCTTCTTCTGCATATTCCTTACTTATACGCACTCTGTTTTTTTATACCTACATTATAAATTTATACCCTTTTGATTAGCTATCTTCGTTCATTTTCTTTTTCCTGAATACTTATACACCAGGTTGCTCCAATGATCCCACTGCCGTCATAAAAAAATATATGGCTCATTAATACTGCAGTCCCTACCTTTTGCTTACTCTCTCCTATTCTTTTTATTTTTCTTGAAAATTGATACTTGAAAATTATTTTGCTTTATAATTTAAACTATTTTTACTTGTAATGAAAATAATATGTTAGAAAGAACATTTAAAATGATACACATTCATCGAGGGTGTTACTATTCCTAGTCGTTTAAGCTCCTCAGTCCATGGGGGTATTAGTAGGCTAGCAGCCTTTTCCAGTTGCTCTTCGCCTACTAAGGGTTGGTTCTACTCATTTCTTGCCTTTCTGCCTCTCATCCAGTGGTACCGACTTTGTTTTCTGGAAACCTATTGCTATTCTACATGTGTAGGTTGGAGATATTGAAAGTGATGCTCCTTCTGCAAAGAGGCTAAGAATGTCATCCTCGGACGCATTGCAAGACATGATTAATGGTGAAGAGCTTTCCTTGTATGGTACAGCTCCAAATAATGCACAATCAGCACAGGTGAATTATGTTCTCTGCAAACTATTCTCTTATGATATATGTTTTTAATTGAGGATAATTAGTAAAATGACAAGAACTTGTTTTTGTATCAAGTACATTTTTGCACTCGGGTGACATCATTTGATAATTTTGTAAGCAGTGTTGTCAAAAGATAAAAGCACAAAAAAGCGCTAAAGCGTCAAGCACACTAAAAGCGTGGGCTTCACTGGAAAACAACACACTATGAAGAATATATATATGTATATATATATTGCTTATAGTTAGGGGATTGGTGGGCCAAGTTGAATATGGGTTGGTCGAAAATGAGTTAGGTGAAAACAGATAAAATATCCGACTCGACCCATATTTGGTACGGATAATAAGTATTTCTCTTTTTAGGGTGTGTTTGGTATGAAGGAAAATATTTTCATGTTCTCCTAGGAAATATTTTTTTGGAAAATGAGTGGTCTTGAGTTGATGACAGGAGGCCAAAATCCGGGTCTCGGGTTGGGGTTGGGAGTCAGGGTAGCGTTCAATGTCTGGACCCGTTTTGGAAGGTGAGGTTTAAAGAAGTCATATTTTCCTTATTTAAGGGAAGTTTTTTCTTAAATTCAAGGAAAATAAGTCTTTGAAAAATATTTGAGCCTACCAAACGTGAGGAAATTGAAAATTGTTTTTTTAAAGATATTTCTCTTCATACCAAATATAGCTATAGTAAGTGTACTTTGTAGAGGGTCTACACTCTTACATACTTTAAGGAGAGTGCAATTGGTGGATACCCATGAGTTATCCATATTTTATGGTGGATAAATGGGTTGATTCATATTTGACCCACTTTTAAATGATTGGATGACCAACTCATTTAAAAATGGTTGAATTGAGCAGATATATTTTACCCATTTTACCACCCCTACTCATAATGAAGTATAAGTTCATCAAATCATCAACTTAAGTCTTAGTATGGAAAGATAAACCCATTCTTGATTTTACTTCTATTCACTAAAATAATATTTTGCATGTAGTTTTAACTTTTAAATAATAATATACTACATAAGGTAGACAGATCCACTCCCCATTTCAATTCTGAAATTCAAAAAAATAATGCAAGGCATTTTGCATGGAATTATAATTGTTAAATAATGATATACAACAAGAATATAAAGGTGAACACCATTGGGTGCAGCACTATGGCCATGACTTCAAAACAAATATTTAGTCCACCATTTGTATCTTTATTATTGTCCCCTCTTAGTCTCTTTACAACTGTCATATGTATAGTGACAGTTATAACAGTTGACACCATGGATGGACAAGTGTTCCATTGATTTCTACAAATTTTCTACAATGAAAAAAAACAATACAGATATAGAATTCAGTATCAAAGCCATTGTTTTTAACTTCACTAGTTTATCCACTTTATACAAAAGGAAAAAAGGCAAAATACCAAATCAAAAGAAAAAGTCAACTAAGTCGGAAGATATTTTTTTTTTTTGGGTTTATATCTCTTACTAAAGATAGATGATATGAGATGTGGGACAAGGTGAGAGTGGCATCGTAGAGTGTCCCTATCTCCTGTTCTTGAACTGTTCTGTTATGCTTTTTCTTCAGCCGATGGTCTATCGGAAAAATCTCTCTACCTTCCAAGGTAGGGGTACGGTCTGCATATACACTATCCTTCCCATACATCACTTGTGGGAATACATTGGGTTTATTGTTGTTGTTGTATCTTTTTTTTTTTTGTTGATAAAGTTAACTGGTATTATAAACATAGAAGTACACCAATAGTGAACTCCTGTAGTAATTACATCAAAAGTATAGAGGGTTTACCAAAAAGAAACTAAACACCTATCTCCCTCATAAACTATCTAAGAATAGGGTGATGTCCCCCGGATCCTTGGGGATAGAATGGATACACCAAAAGTAAAAGGTCACTAAACAATTCATTTTAATGCTTTGGAAAGGGATGCTCTTGTTCTCAAAACATCTCTGATTTCTCTCACTCCATATTGTCCACCAGATGCAGGCAGGGACAATCTTCATCTCTCCTTGTGTCCTGACTGATTTCCATCTCTATTCCAACATGCTAGGACTTCTGCAGTATTTCTAGGCATGGTCCATGTGATACCTCTTCGGTTAATGAAATACTTCCATAGCTTCTCAGTCACTTTACAATGCAAAAAAAGATGGTTTATTGTCTCTGTCTCAGATTCACAAAAAAAACATCTGGAGCATAAGTCCTTTCCTCTTTTCATTAAGTTATCCTGAGTCAGAACAGATTGTCTTGCAACAAGCCATGTGAAGTAAGCCACCTTATGTGGTATTTTCCCTTTCCAGATCATCTTCCAAGGCCACAACTCCTTTGTTTCAGTTGAAGTGTCTAGTAATTTGTAGGCTGATTTCACCTTGAACTTGCCATCTTTCTCCAGCTTCCATGTCAATTTGTCTTCCTCACAAGTGAGGTTCTTGGCTTGTTCCAAGGTATTATAGAACTGAGTCATTCTCTCCACTTCCCAGTCATTGAGGAACCTTCTAAAAATCAGGTTCCAAAACTGATCAATAATTTGTGTGGTTGCAAATGTCTGGCAGTTTTGTTTTCATTGCAGATGATTTATAATTCTCTTATTTGTGTGGGAACTAGTATTCCATTTAATTAAATTTCAACACTCTCTTTCCCCAACCCCCACTCCCCCAACCCCACCCCTTTGTTAAGCCTATGTGATACTACCATCAGATCTTAGAATATGTCCTCTGAAGTTAGATTTTTGCTGACAGTCTAAAACAGCTGCTTTATTGGCATCTTTTATCATGCATAAACCCCGGCAAAGGTCAGGATTCATCAGAGCTGCACTTAAAACGGTATATTTTTCTTACACATAATGCTGATCTTCTTTTGTTACTTTCCTTGTGCTTTGGATTTTATATCCTTTTGCTCATACACAATCGCAAACCGAAAATCCTTTTCATAAAATTTCATTAATCAGCTGGAGAGCATTGGGACCCTAGAGCAATTTTTGATGAAACACAAGAAGGATTATGTTGATTTGCACCGTACTACTGAACAAGAGAGGGATAGCATTGAGCATGATGTAAGGTTACATACTTTCATATATGTTTCCTTTCTTCTCTTTTTGTACTTATTTCCCTTTTTTCTTGTATGGATTTCAGAACAGGATGATTAGCTAGACTATCTTCTTCTTGCTGCTATGCTGATGTACATAGATATATTTTGTTATTTCTGCATGATGGTCTCTTATCAAATATATGTTGATGAAAACAAAGGGGTATTTCAGTTTGCAAATAGGATTAGGCCATATCGCAAGGGTGAGGTTGGAATCATGATTACATATTCGAGACAATTATACTGTTTTGCCTCTATTTGGTGGTGATTTGCAATTTTTTTTAAAAAGAAAATATCAATCTACTTCCAATTTAAAACAAGTTGGGACGGCTATAGGTATTTTTTATATCTATTCCTGCTATATTTGGATCCATTTTATTTTCCTCAAAATGACCAATAGGCCACATAATATATAAAAATCAAAGGAGTCAAGTAAAACAAATACAAAAATGGCCCAAACAAACCGCAACAAAAGAAAGAAAGAATCCATTTTATTTTAATACTTAAAAAGAAATCCTTTTAAGGCAAATTAGGGGTTAGCTAAATTAAATGTTCAAAAAGTCTCACACTTACCTCGACCTGGTCAAATGCAAGTGTAAGAACAACTATACCTTAGTCCCAAATTGGTATCATCCATATGGTTTTTTTTCTTCCATTGCTTTATATGCTTTTAGAACTTTTAACACCATAATATCACATCTTTAAAGAAGTACTTTCAGGGGTTTATGTAGGACATTCCCTAATCATCTCAGATAATATTGTCTTATGTTTTCCTCTATCTATGCTACTAAGTCTTTCTAAAAAAAATAGAAAAGAAGTCATAAAAGTAATATACAAATCACTATTCCTTATTTTGTATTTCCTAAAAGATTCATTCAGTAACTTCAAGAAACATCAGATGTTTCTTGTACTTCGATTATCATAATATTTTGTTGTAGTTGCTGTTCAGAATCCTTTGTTATGGTTCCACATCCATTTATTCTCTTTCTGGACTGTTTTTCTTGAGCTGAGGGTCTATTGGCAAGAACCTCTCTACCTCTGAGGTAGGGGTAAGGTCTGCATACAGACCTCACTTTGTTGGATTACTCCGGGTATGTTGTTGTAGTAGTAACTTTCAGAACAGTTGAAATTTGACCTCCAGGGCCCTTGCTACTTACTCTTTCTATCTGATGAGGTAATTTACAATCTTGTCTATTTGTGTATGGCGTGCATTAATCTTAACTTTTATGTTCATACAACACTCATCGTTTATTTTCTTGATTGCTAAAGGTAAGTAAATTAACTTCAGCCCAGCCTCTGAATGATCTTCCCAGGCATAGGAAAAAGGGACATCATATAGGTTGGCATGGCATCAAGAACACTGTTGATAAGTGTGACTCTACCACCCGAGGATAAGTATTGACTTTTCCAGTTAACCAACTTCCTTTCACATTTTTCTACCACAGAGTTCCAGATGCTCAAAGATTTACTCTTAGCTCCCAAAGGCATGCCAAGATAGGTGGTGGGAAGTTCCCCTATCTTGCCACCTAAAATGTTTGCCAGGAGGCTGATCTGTGGTACTTCATTCACAGGATAAATAAAGCTCTTTCCCCAATTGATATGGAGTCTAGATATTGCTTCAAACAAAATGAAAATAACCCTTAAGTGTTTCAGTTGTTCACTTTCTGCATCACAAAATACTAATGTGTCATCAGCATATTGTAGATGGGAGATAGACACTCCCATGGGAGATAGACACTC
>NW_006239023.1:170926-207435 GCF_000226075.1 Solanum tuberosum | reverse complement strand
GAGAACTTCACTGTGGTCATACAAAATCTCATCCATTTTATCCAGGTGTTGCCAAACCCCATCCTCCTGAGTGTGCTCCACAAAAATTCCCAGTTCAAGTGATCATAAGCTTTCTCTATGTCTAGCTTGCAAAGAATTCCTGGGACTTTGGATATGGTTCTCACATCTACACATTCATTGGCCACCAGAATGGCATCCATAATTTGCCTACCCTTTATGAAGGCCATTTGTTGTTCATCTACCAACTTTGGCATAACCCTCTTGAGTCTTTCTGTTAGGATCTTTGAGATGATTTTGTAGAAGCTCCCAATTAGGCTAATTGGCCTAAAATCTTTCAATTCAGATGCTCCCACTTTCTTAGGAATCAGGGCTATAAAAGTGGCATTAAAACTTTTCTCAAAATAGCCCTGATCATGGAAGTTCTGGATGGCAGCTACCACTTCCTCCTTAATCACTTCCCAGCACTGTATGTAAAAGGCCATTGAGAATCCATCAGGGCCAATGAGTAGGAGAGAGAGACATATAAAAAGGACAAGAGAGAGAATCAGAGAAGAGAAAAAACTACCCATGATGAAGGCTTGTTCCGCTGCACTTGTCCCAAGTTTAATTGATTTTAACTTTTTCTTATAATTTCATCCATTTTCTCTGTTTTAAATTTTTGGGCAGTCTAATTTTCTCCCTTAATTAATTTTCCATATATCCTTTGCGATTTTTCATAAATATGGTCTAGGAAAGTCTGGCAGACTAACTTAGAATTAAAAAAAAGGAATTGTAAAGGGCCCTCTGGCACGCGCACCTCGCTTGAGGTCATGCAAAGCGGCAAAGTGCTTGTGTGCCTTGCTTTTGCGCACTTTAACCGTCTTTTGCTTTCACTGCTGGTAGGATAAGTTAAATAAAGAGGATTATTTGCAGATGACATTATATTTGTTGATGAGACATGTGGTGAAGTTAATACTAGGTTGAAAGTTTGGAGAGAGGCCCTAGAGTCTAAAGTTTTCAGGTTATGCAGGACTAAGATAGATTACCAGATTACAAGTTCACTGATGTGACGCATGAGGCAGAAGTGAAATTTATGATCGATGCACTAGTCATACCCAAGATAGAGCTTCAAGTATCTTGGGACCATAGTTCAAGGAGACGGGGCAATTGATAATGATGTCGCGCATTGTATTGGAACGGGTGGGTGAATGGAGGCTTTGCGGTACCGTGCAATACGAACCCAAAGGCAAGTTCTACATAATAGTGGTTAGGCTAGCACTATTGTATGGGGCTGAATGCTGGCCAGTCAAGAGTGCACACGTTTAGTAGAGGAAAGTAGCGAAGATGAGGATACTCAAATGGATGCGTGGCATACTAGGAGATATATATATTAAGAACGAATTTATATGGAACAAGAGGAAAGTGGCCTTCGTGGAAGACAAGATGAGGGAAGCAAGACTAAGATGGTTCCAACATGTGAAGAGGAGGTGTGATGATGCGCCAGTGAGGAGGGAGGCTAACTTGTAACATGAGTTTGGAGATGTAGAGATAGGCTGAAGAAGAACTGAGGAGGTGATTAGACAAAGCATGGCCCAACGTTAGCTGATTGAGGACATGACATTAGATTGAAAGTTATGGAGGTTAAAAAACAATGTGTCATCAAAAAACAACTTTTCTCCCAGGCACTAATCCCGATGTAACTTTTAAAAATCATCTCACTACCCAGAAAACCCACCGGTGGTCCTTCTGACCATCGAAATTCCATCTCTCTCTTTCTTTCTTCTTCCAAATTGCCTCCATCACAACCTCCTTCACCCTATTGCGACCCTACCCCAAAAATACCCATCCTCAAAAAACATCTCACGCGCTCCCACGCGCCTCCTTTCTCCATCAGAATCCGACGCCACGCGCCTCACGCGCCGTCGCGAGGGAACCCAATCGTTTTCACAGGTCATCAGAATCTTCTTTTCCGGCAATAATCCTAACGAAGGAGGGCAGAACCCCCTCCGGCGACCTTCTGTCACCGGAATCCTCATTCCTTTATTTCTTTCTCTTCCCTTTTCTCCCACTCCCAACCTTTCCTTTCCCTTGTACTTCTTGAAATGGAGGAAGATATGATCTTTTTCGCAATGGGTTTCAAGTCTTTTGATGTAGCAAGAGATGTATCTCGAGCAGAGACATGGTATGACTGGACTGAGAAGTTGTTGTAATTCTGCTTTCTATTTTTGCTGGTATTTTCTGTTTCTTTGTACTTGAAGGTCTGATCGGAGACTATGTTGCTCCAGAAGTAGTTGATAGTTCGCAATTATATTTAATTTACCCGAATTTTATGTTTTTATTTAATTAATCACTGTTTGGTTTGCTCCAGAAGTAGTTCTCTTGCTAATCTGAATCAGTGATGATCCTTGTATAGGCGATGACTGGTTTCTGCAGTATCACACTAGCAACAAGATAGGTCTAGAATTGCCATTTTGCATTTCCATTTGTTTCTTTGTTTCGGTGAATTTGGATCTTTTTGCTCTAGAATCATGTCCTGGTGGTGACTGTATTGCTCTAGGAGCAGTTGTGAATAAGCTTTTCTGGTCATTTTTTTTTTCTGTTTCATGAATTTCGTTCTTTGTGCTCCATATACATGGCAGTATCTGATCTAGGATTTGGAGGCTATGGGTTCTAAGTTGGAGCGTTCGTGTATTTCCAAAAAGGGAACCCTATGTACGTTACCTTGAAAAAGAAAAGATTATAGAACCATATGTAAAAGAACAAAAAGAAATGTAGACTGTGGGACTCTAACTCATGTCTAATAACTTAATATCATTCGCATAGGACTTTCACGACTAAACAGAAATGCTTATCGTTGCTGGTTCACATTTCAAACTTTGATAATTTGTCAGCTTTTAGTAGGCTTTACAATATTTATACACAGCCCATACTAGAACCAGTGGGTTTGGTGAAACCTAGTCCTATTGAACTGGGTTCACCACTGAAATGTAGTCTGATTGGCGAATGTTTTTCGATAGAAATATTGTGTAATTTTCCCATCTTTACTGAACATTTTGTCTTTCTTTATATGTGGTTGTTTACCCTGAATTTATTGTCTGATTGGCGACTATGTTGCCACAGGAGCACGAATTACTTGTAGATTCACATTATAACATTGTTTTTGGAGTAGTCCCATTTCAATTTTGTGCTATTTGTGAGTTCTGCAGCTTGGGTTGGCCAAGGATTCTTGCAGAGCAATAATAAAAATGATATCGTGAGTTAGGTGATTCTTTCCTATCTGCCTAAGTCTTGGTAGGTAGAGTTACTCGGTATATGTGCTGGTGAGTGGTGAGAGATGGTAGGTGGAGTAGTTGAGGTGAAGGCAAGATAACTGACACAACCATTATAAAAAGAATATCATCATGAGTTGAGCTGAATGCATGGTTGGCTAGTTAAGTTATCTGCTATTAGGATGTGCTGTGGGCGGGATGATACCAACATAAAGAATCATCTAAATATTAATTCCATACAAGCTAAGGTAGGCTATGAAAATCCTCTATGTCAATTCTGTTCTATTTGGCCCCTTTTCATTCCAATACCTCAAAATAATTGATTCATGTAGCCGACCCTAGCTTGTGTGGGACTAAGGCATAGAAGCAGTTGTTATTGTTAGGAAAACTACAGAAATTTCAAAATTGAAGGTTCTCTAAATCTACATTGACATAAGAATTTCCTTGAACTAGAAGGAGTCTAAGCTAGTTATATCACTTATATAAGACATATTCTTTCATTATATTTTATTTCTAGCTAACAAGCATTGGTTCCATGAAACTTACTATTATGGACATAATTTCGTTTACGTGATTTAGGTCTACACATGTCTTATTAGTACCGTCAGTTATCAACCTGAGTAATCTGGATAAAACTGCATCCTTTCTGTTGTTAGAAGATAAAATTGTACACTTCTGTCCATTGTAACCCTAAGAGGACGGTCTCATGCTGACCATTAACTTTGAGCATTAATTCTTGTTCCTATTAAGTTTGTCTTTGGATGCGTCAGATTTTCTGGTTGTTAGTGTTTTGTGATCATTGTCCAATCTCTTCCTTACAATTGCTTATTGTTTTTGTAATGTAATTGTTAGCCTAATCACTTTTGTCAATTTTGCAGGTACAATTCTATTTCTTTGGTAATGAATAGACCCAAAGGATACTAACTGCTGCTTTAACCTCAAAGTCAGCATCTATTACATGAAAAAGGGCATACAGGTCAACAATGAAGCGTTTTGTTTATATTGATGATGATGATTTGTCAAACAATATTTACTGTGACAACCGGATCTCAAACAGAAAATATACTGTATGGAATTTTCTTCCAAAGAACTTGTGGGAACAATTCAGGTAACTTTCTTAATTTGTTACATAGAAGTTCTGCATTCTATATTAGATTGAACTTGCAGCTTTGAGATATTTCCATTTTGGTTTTGTCACGAATGTTTTGCTATCAATAACGATTAGGCTATCACAAAATTCATTTTATCCTCAGTACACAAAACACAATTTCTTGAGGGCGGACATAAATTCTCTTATTTTACTTTTCTGCTTTACTTTTCCGTTTTGGATAAAGGGCCCTGGCTAATGTAGAAAATTTAGAGGCAACATACTAAGTTGAGATGGATAGAACAAGATGATGAGGGGCTTCTCATCGGGGAGAAGAGGGATGGGAGAGTCTGATATAGAGGGAGATGATGGTCTCATAAGAGATGGGGGGCTAGGAGTAACTTTACTTTCAATTGGCACTCTTGGGGTAGTTGTTGTGTATATTCATCCTAGAGGAAAATTACATTATGGAGAAGTATAAAACTGTGAAACTTGGAGTAGCGAAGACTAGATGTTCCATGTGTGTATGAAAGGGGATCATGAGGGAAACAAGTTCTTAAAGCATATTGATTGCACGTAGAGGCGTATGCAGGAGGGGGTCCCCAGGTTCACGTGAACCCATGCTCCCCTCCCGAAATCATATATAGTAGTGTTATATATTTTAATTTTTTGTTAAATATAAATGTGTGAACCCATACTTGAAGTATCATATAATGCGACGATGATTGGGTGCACCTCTCAGTGAGGTTAGGAATTTGACTTTTATATCTATCTTGTTTTATTTTTCTTTCTAAAATTTGGTAACATCTCTCTAAGTGGTTATTGATAGCACTTTTTGTCGTTTTAATTTATTAAGCATTTCAATTTTGGAACTATAATTTAAAATTTTAACCGGTTTAAATGATAAGAACATAAATGTCAAACCGATTAGATCCACATTTTCATAATAGTGTACTCATCCCAAAATCCTGGATACACCTCTGGACTCATTCACTTGCACGGTGGAAAAGGGCAATTGTTAGTTTTGGAATGATGTGTGATGTGAAGGAACTATCTTACAGGAGGCAACACCTTGGGCATCAGGGGTGGAAAGCTATAAGAAAGTTTTGGCGTTTGATTATTTGATGAGGATAGTGGGGATTGTATATAATTTATATGACGCACTAATTTACTACTAAAACTTATCACTAATTTGAAGATCCTTATATACTTTGCATCCCTTAAGTTCTAGGTAGAGAGACCAACTTGAGTTTGTTTATTTTAGCAACAAAGAAAAAAAATAAACGATCACTGAGTTATCGTTGGTAAACTTGCCGCAGAAAAGTCTGTCGATGAAATCTTATTATCATGTTGGAATGTTGTGCAATAACAATGGTCGGAGTAGTGGTCCGGAAGAAGTGGTGCTGTGAGAATGATGGAAATAAGGCGTATTGTCGATGGAATGGTCATTGCCAAAGAGGTGGTATAGCCAATTGGGTCACCATAAATAAGCTTGCTGCTGCAAGAATAGTCAATGGAAAGAGATGTAGTGCTGCCGGAATGATCACCATGAATAGCTACAAAAAAAAGAAGAAAGTATAATATAAATGAAAATAAAGACAAACTTTGCAACAGTTGGAGGTGGATGGAGCTATCATCAAGGACCCTGATACTATTAAGGAGGCAGTGCAGAAATTTTATGAAGGCCTTTATAAGGAGACTGAGCAGTGGAGTCTTGGTTTGAGACTTCATGATGTATCTAGGATTACTGAAGAAGAACAAATATGGCTTTAGAGGTCTTAGAAGGAAGAAGGAATAATGTAATGCCTCAACCAGTGTGTTATGGAGAAGGCATCATTAACACCATTCAGGTTTTCCATTCCAATCAAACTTTCGAGAAGAGTTTTAATGCAACTTTCATTGCCTTGATTCCTAAGAAACCAGGAGCCTCTAGTTGCACATCAAGCAGTTCTGACTCAGGACAACCTTATGAAAAGGGGAAGGCAGTTATGCTCCAGATGTTTTTTTTGTGAAGCTGAAACAGAGACAGTAAACCATCTTTTTTTACACTGTAAAGTGACTGAAAAATTATGGCAATGGTTCATTAATCTCAGGGGTATTAGATGGGCCATGCCAAGACATACTGTAGAAGCTCTAGCATGTTGGAATAGGGATGGAAATCAATCAGGACACAAGGAGAGATGGAAGATTGTCCCTGCATGCATCTGGTGGACAATTTGGAAGGAGAGAAATCAGAGATGTTTTGAGAACAAGAGCATTTCCTTCCAAAGTATGAAGATGAACTGTCTAGCAACATTCTACTTTTGGTGTATTCAATCTGTACCTAAGGATATAGGGGACATCACTCTGTTTTTAGATAGTCTATAATGGATATAGGTGATAGATTTGTTTTGGATGTTCCTTCATATTTTTGATGTAACTACTTAGGAGCACACTATTGGTGTACTTCCTTCTGTTTATAATACCAGTTAACTTTCTCAAAAAAAAAAAAAATTAAGGTAGAAGGCTAGTAGGCAATCGAGTGTTGTCATACTTCTAGTTGTATAATTTAGGTATCAGATAGTTTCTTTTTCCCCAATGAGTATTAATATCTATTTGCTTCCCTTCGGGGTGGCCCAGTGGTTTGAGCTTGGGACTTCCATGTTGGAGGTCTCAAGTTCGAAATCCCTTGCCAGCGAAAGTAAGGGGTTTGCCTTCTGGGTCGAGCTTGTCGCACCAGGCTTGCCTAGTGCGGGTTACCTCTCCTATGTGGTTTGCGAGCTATTGCATAGGAGCGGGGGTTTTACCCTGTGCGCACCCAAAGGGTAGCGGCCGCGGGTTTCCCTTGCCATAAAAAAAATAAAAATAAAATATCTATTTGCTACACTTGGTTTGTACATTTGCTATTTTGTTGTCTCTTTTTCTTTCGTACTTTCCCCAGCCGGTTACATTTGTTTTGAGCCAATGGTCTATTGGAAACAACTTTTCTACCTTGCGAAATCCTAACCTCCCCAAAATCCACTTGTGTGATTATATTGGGTGTGTTGTTTGATAAGTTTAAAAAAAGGAAAATAAAAATCTTGGACTGTGCCCAATGAATTGTCCCTGCTTGCATTTGGTGAATAGTTTGGCAGGAGAGAAACTGCTCTAGATGTTTTAAGAATGTAGAGAATAGTATGTAGATGATCAAGCTAAATCGTCTCTTGATCCTGTGTTTTTGATGTAATCAGATATATTCAAGTAATACTGTTTCTATTATTGATGTTTTAGATTCAATTTAGTCATAGGACTGTAGAATTTGGGATCTCTTTTGTATATATGGTTTCAGTATGTACTGTTTTGATCATGATCTATATGTATACTGTTACCGGTTTCAAAATAAAAAAGGAAAAAGAAAAGGGAGACATGTTCTGAAGCATTGTGTCAGTTGATGGAGCTTTGTAATGTTCAATTGTATTGTTATATTATTGTTACTGTTCTGAGGATATATCATGCTGAAGTTGCATATAGCTTTTGTCTCATCATGTTTGTGTATCCCTCTTTTAGAGGTCTTTACATGACTTTTTTCTTTTCCCACGTTTGTCACATTGGAAAGATTTGCTTAACATGTCTCTGTTTTGTTCATTTTCCTGTATCATGTCTATTAATCATATGACAGCTTAGTACTTGCTAAAAAAAGATCATGAAACCCTAGTATACTTGCCGAATTCTTGAAGCTTTGCGTCTTAATATGGGAGAACAATAAGTTGACATGAATAATCTGGTATTTAAGTGGAGAAGGATAGAAGGGCAACTTTAGAAGACTACGGTTGGTCCCAGGGGTTGGCCCCATATGGATTTCTAGGTCATAAAATAAGTTGTCTATGATATGATTGCAGAATGACTTCTGGCTATTTTGTTCCACCGTCTTTATCATTAATATCATCTTTTGTTATTACTCATCATATTACATGATTTTCCATGGTCGCAGAAGACATTCTCATTTGCAGTGAGGGATTCCCTGATCAATGTTGGCCCTCTAAAAGACTTTTCGTATGGTATGAGAATTAATGCTGACCTGAATGCTACTGGAATTGCCAAGCAAAGTAATTATGAACTGGTTAGTTCTCTTGTTGAAAGCCCACCCAGCTTGAATCCAGTTAATGGTCGAGGTTTAACTTGTTTTTTCTTTGTTTTGAGATATGCACTTACAATTGCTCTGTTTAACACTAAATACTCTACCAGCTTGTCGTCTCTCTACCATTTTGTATGACTAGTTTGTCTTCAGTATATGAGGCAATCTGTCTTGTATGTAATGTTAAAGGATCAGAAAACCAGCATAAAGTTGATTATTCGGTGGTATCATGAATTCTGTTTTCATTGGTAAAATACTATCTTGATGTAGACTTGAATGCGCTGAAAAGCTGAATTAGAGGTGTTGGCCTTCTCATTTGTATTTAAACAAAATTTTGAAGAAATCTTTGTTTATAAGCTAGGAATACTTTTTTTTTAATGAAGTAATTAGTTCTATTGCAGGCATCAAGTAGATGCATAATAGTTACAAAAGTTTAGTAGCAAAAGGTCAGCTCTCCTTTACATTGTTAATTAAGAGTCAGGGAGCTGACAAAGTTCCGAAATGAATCAGGGGAATCTAGATGGGATAAATAAAACCCAACTATACAAAAACATGAGGCAATTAACTTTTAAAGATTGGTAGGTAGTTGATATTCCATCAAAGCATCTTCTATTCCTTTCGTTCCAGATACTCCAAAAAATGGCTGCAGGTATCATCTTCCGGATTCTCTTGATGGTGCTATCAACTTTCCAGCAACTCCAGCTTATCACAACATCCCCGATATTCTGAGGCATGACCCATTTGAGGCCAAAAAGAGCTAAAAACATACTCCACAAATCTGCTGCTATTGGACATTGTAGAAATAGGTGGTTGTGTGTTTCTGCTTCCTTCATGCACATATAACATCTGGTAGCCATCTGAAACTTCCTTCTGGTCAGGTTGTCTTGGGTCAGGCAAGCTCCATGAAGTGCAGTCCAGCTGAAGCAGCTAATCTTAGGGGGCAATTTGATCTTCCATATAAGCTTCCAAGGCCAGTGGTCTGTAATGCATTTTGTGGGCCTAGAAGCTTGAATGCTGCTTTAACTGAGAACTTCCCACCCCTTTTTTCTCCCTAATTGAGTTGGTCTGGTGTTTCATTGTTAATTGCAACATTGTGAAGTGCTGCTAGTAGGCTGACCAACTCCTCCATTTCCCAATCCTGGATGTTCCTTCTGAGGACGATGTTCCAGGAATTCCCTTCTCTGTATTGCTGTATCGTAGAGTTTGGCTCCCTTGCTATCTGGAACATGTTAGGATAAGCAACCATTAAAGAGGAGTTGCCTATCCATTTGTCCCTCCAGAAATTGATATGTTGTCCATCCTTGCTATTAAGTGTTTGTGTTGAGAGAACTCCTCCCATAATTTGCTTATGCTTCTCCAGACACTAACTCCATATGGCTCTGTTGAACACCAGTGGTTTAGGGCTCCATGTTTAGCAATAATCACATCCTTCCAATGGCTCTGCTCCTCTTGAGTGTATCTCCACAGCCACTTCATAAGTAGGCATTTGTTGTGTAGTGCTAAGTCTCTAATGCCCAGACCATCTAACTTTTTTGGTAACAAGACTGTTGGCTACTTGACCAAATGGAATTTATGGCTTTTGCTATTCCCTTACCATAGAAAATTCCTTCTGGTTTTGTCCAGTTGCTTCAAAGCCTTACTGGATATGGGATGTACTTTTTCTTTATATACTCCCTCTATTTATCTGGCACCGTTTCTTTTTAGTTTGTAACAAGAAGAATGTCACCTTCCCTTATTTGGAACTATTACTGGCACCATCCTCATGTTACCTTTTTTGGGTCCCACTTACACTTTATTGTGAAGAAACGTCAACTAAAAGTAAGCATTATAGTGACTTTAATATGGGCAATAAACATAACAAAGTCTTCCCTTATGTACCTAGCTTGTTACAAATGTAATTAACACGAGGACCGATGAGGGGCTTGGTGAGATATCTGCAAGTTGATCAACCGACTTCACAAAATTGACAATCAATCTCAATGTGCTTAGTCTTCTCATGAAATACTGAATTTGATGCATAATGTCGATAAAACACAGTGTTGGAACTTCCCAAACCAAGCTTGCAAAGACTGTTTCAGACCATAGAGTGACTTACATAATCAACATACAAGGCTACTAAACTCCCCATGAGCAACAAAATTAGGTGGTTACTCCATATAGACTTCTTCACACTGCAGCGATCGTTGTAAGTGCTCAAAATCTAGTATAAAGTATATGGATCATGTTGGAATCAATAGACGGGTTGATATTAGACAAGAAAGTCACCGAGAAATTGGCCGGAACATGCTCATACACCAGAGTATTAGATTTGATGGCTAAAAGTAGTTACAATAACAAATGATATTATATGGGTAGAGGGTCGGAATGATGTCACGACCTAACTAGAAATTAGAAATTATATAGGATAGTTCGATTATTTTTTTTTAAAAAGGCAACTTGTATTTTGAACAAAAGGAATACTCAGAAAAATATTCCAGTAATACTTACAACAAAATTACAGAGGGAGGGGTGCCCCTACTAAGCTTCATAAATAATCTAAAATACTAGAAATATCCTCTTCTTCTTGAGGATATTCGTGTTTACACCAAAAAAAGAAAAGGACTAGACAATTCATCTTCAGTTTCTGCAAAGAGCAACTCTTGTTTTCAAAACATCTCTGGTTCCTTTCCATCCATATAGTCCACCAAATGCAGGCTGGGACAATCTTCCATCTCTCCCCTGTGTCCCGATTGATTCCCATCTCTATTCCAGCAAGCTAGAGCCTCTTTGATGCTCCTTGGCATAGCCCAGCTTATGCCTCTTAAATTGATGAAAATCTGCCATAACTTCACAGTCTCTCTACAATGTAGAAAGAGGTGATTTATTGTCTCAATCTCACATTCACAAAAAGAGCACCTAGAGCAAAACTGACGACCTCTTTTCATAAGGTTGTCCTGGGTGAGTGTGGCCTGTTTGGCTTGTAGCCAAGTGAAGCATGCAACCTTGAAGGGTACCTTGACTTTCCAGATCATCTTCCAGGGCCAGCCACTACTCTGATAGAGTGATCTTTGTGATGTCTTGTAAGTTGAACCAACTGAAAATCTGCCTTGCTTGTCTGGTAGCCAAAATAGATTGTCCTCATTGGGGGTTAAATCTATAGGATACTTCGAATTGATGGAACGACCCCATTGAAAGGATCAGAATGATGGCACGACCCTACTGTAAAAGAAAATTATATGGGTAGGGTTGGAATGATGGCACAACCCTACGCAAATCAGATTTGAGGAGTCGCCGGAAAGACAAATGGAACTATGCAAATCAAATTTGAGGAGACTGAAAAGACACATGATGATATGCAACTCAGTTATGAGAAAGTAGTTCGGAAAAATCCACGGTACTACACAAATTAAATATGAAAAGTAGTCCGGAGAGATGCACGGTACGACGCAAATAAGATATGCATAAAAAGGTAGTCATCGGAAGGATGGCAAGGTGCTACACAAATTAAATATGAAAAGTAGTCACCAGAAAGATGGCACGGTGCTACACAAACCAGATATGAAAAAGTAGTCATCGGAAAGATCTCACGGTGCTACACAAATTAAATATGAAAAAGTAATCACCGGAATGATGGCGCGGTGCTACACAAATTAGATATAAGTAGTCACCGGAATGATGGCACGGTGCTACACAAATTAGATATGAGAAAATAGTCAGCAGAAAGATACATGGTGACTCAACTTTTGCTAACATAATCATTGGCCGGACGGGCGGCATATATGGATAATAGCCGCCCGTCGGCAATGGAAGCTCTTTGATTGTTTACCAAGATCGTAGAGGCTTTGATACCATGTGAAAAATATAGGAGAAGAATATTATTGAATTGTTGTTGTTGTCTACATTATTACATTGAGATCCTATTTATAGACACTAAAATACAATCCTTTACTAAGCAGGCTATTTACTATTCCTGTTCCTATTTGTATTCCTATTCCTATTCTAAATAGGATTGTATAAACCTATTCCTATTCTAATAGGATTGTGTAAACCTATTCCTATTCTAATAGGATTGTATAAACCTATTTTTATTCTAACACTTAGCATGTACAAGTGTATTTTCAACCGCCTCAAGAGATCTCTTGTTTCTCGTCGCAAAGGATCCAATCTGTGCGAAAGGAACGTTCCCATGCTTTCTTTCTCTTTCTCCTACTTTTCCATTTGATGACCTTGCTGGTCAGGATATCCTTCACTCTCCATGGTGTAAGGTTTGCAACTGTCCTCCATTAGTCGTTTGCTGCTTGATGATGGATCAGCAGGTGAATCATGTTATCTCCCTACGTTCTTACACATGTAGCTCCAATTATGTGCAGACTTTGCCTCTTCTTGATAATGTATTACGTGGATATATCCTAGCTTCCAGTCCTGTGAAGAAACACATATTCATTGGAGCTTTGGTTATCCAAATTGTGATATGCAGTAGCAATCCTGCTTCTTTTGTAGGAGCCTGCACTAAAACGATATCATGGAAAAAACTCCTCTGATATGCCTGTTCCACCTCTAAGTGCCCTTTCTGGAGGATTGATAACTATGTTACTTAAATCAACAACTCTACCCTGGATATATATGATTACATAATGATATTTGGAAGGAAGTTATGATGAGATCCCTGTTTATTTTTGATAAAGTAAACTGATCCTTATTCGCTGTATCTTTCTTCATGCAGAAGACTTGCACATACTTGTTTTCTGTTGTAATATGAAAAAAAAGATTTTAAAAATTATATGTAAGATATTTCTGTCCGATTCAAATACAACAATAGAATCAAGTTGTGGTTATAATGCTTATAATATAATATGTGAGAATTAAGCCCCTAGAGCTTTGGTTTAGTGGTAAGAGTGCAGAACATGATGTGTGGATTGGATGCACTTCACGGGTTTAAACCTTCTACAACCAAAAGCCTAGTATCTAAGTGGAGAATGGTAGAAGGCCGGACCTGTTTTCCACTGAGTTCCGAATCTGGGCCGGACCCTTGGGGATTTTCTCGGTTATAAAATAACGAGAAATAGAAACTAAAAATGATCTTGTTGTAATAGATTTTAGATTTGTAACTCATAAGTTTGATAATTTTTATTTTTATTTTTTGTTGAAGTCCTTTTGCTGAAGTTCATGGAACATATAAATGTCCAGAATACAAAAACCTCAAATATGATATAGTGTGATTAAAATTTTATCAGCTTTTGGATGCTCTATTACTTGTTTTCAGGTCTAGTATGAGATCTTTTTAATCTCTTTGGGACATTGTCAGGTATGCTGTTCAGGTCATGGAAAGAATGGTTCTCTGTGTGTGCTTCAACAATCAATCCGCCCAGAAACGATCACCCAAGTATGTTCTCTCTCTACTCCAGTTTCTTCTGGTTTTAAAGCTCTGTGAAACTTCCTAGTACTTACATCACATCACATCACATGTGATAAGTCTTGTCATTGCATGTTATTTGCTGAACTTCAAAGCTTGTATTACCTTTATAATTTCTTCCTATTTCTTTGTTATGCTCGTTTACTGCAAACTTCAAATGTTTATTGTGCATATAGCTATATGGTAAGAACAGCTATGTGGAAGCAGTGACGGATCTAAGATTTTCACTAAGGGGGTTCAAAAAGGTTTGAAAAATAAAAATGTAGTGCCCCGAGATTTGAACTTGAAACGTCAAGATGAATTTTGAAACCCCTAAACCATTGAGCCAACCTCTAAGTCTGGTGTTCAGGGGATTTAAAGTCTGTATATGCACACCAAAATTTAAAATATACCTTGTATAGATAGTGTGAGTTTTTTGCCGAGGGGGTTCGGGTGAACACCCTCCCCCCCTTGCACCTCCTAGATCCGCTCCTGTGTGGATGTTCATTTCTATTTGTGGTGTGTTTTATTTTGCTAAAATGCTAAGACATCCTCTCTTCCTGTCATCCACCTGCACTCATTTACATGGGTTTATTGTTCTTTGAAGAGGTAATGATCCGAGTCTAGCAGCATACTTTGTGATATAGGTTTTGGAATATGGTGTATTTAGCTTGAAGTGTTAAGAGGTTCATACATACTAGAAACAACTAGTGAGGACCTTCTTTTGTTATCTGAACGGTGGGTTTTTTCCATTATTTCCTATTGCTGTGTTGAGTTAGTTTTAGTGACTGGTGTAAAAAGAGAAGAGAAAAGATCTTCTTTTACTAAATTGAATAACAATGTACAAGAAGAGCTCCTTATATATGCTCTCTTTCTCTTTCTGTTCTTCTCTCCTGCGAGGCCTTTCAGTGGCTCAAACATCCTTTAGAATGGGAGATAAAGTGTTTTTTCTTCGAGCAACAAATCTTTTCAGATGACATTATCAGTGAAGGCCAAACACAGGTGGTTTTTATGTAAAGAATCAAGCAAGCATTTCTCCAGCAAGATTAAAATCGAAAAAGACATGTTGCGATGGATCTGCAATTCAATGAAATAAGCTTTCAGGGGCACAGGGGATCCTCACAGAAGATGGGGAAAATTACAGTACGTCTACTTATACAGGGTCTACCAAAATTACAATATCTATGGGTGTTTTCTATGCATAGAAACATGGTGGGGAGAAAGAAAATCAGCGATCATCATTCCAGAGGTGGACTACAATCTAGGTTGGTGCAAAATTGCTCAAAATATTATCAGTTTCTTGGGGGAGTCTTTTCGTTTCACCAGGGAAGATCTTCATGGGAGCAGCTGCTATCCAGAAGTGGTTGGTATGAATTCTCAGCGCATAACAAACTGGAGGAGCTAGATGGGTTACTTTCATCCTGTCTTTTGGCACCTTTCATGATCCTCTCAGTTTGAACACAAATTCAAAAATCATCCATAAATGGTTTCTGAAAGATGGAGGATGACAGCAGGGCTGAGTGTTTCCCCCCATCTCTCTCTCTCTATTACACAATCAATTTTCTTTTTGAATTCCCCTCAGAGCAGGAGGCAAAGAGGGGGTATTAGTGGGCTAGTGGTTCTGGAATTGGAGGCGATTCACCCTAGAGCGATGGTACCCGGAACTGAATTTGCAGCACCAAAATCGAACCATCCTTGGATAAGGGCTTTGACATACCATTACATGCATGGTTGGAAAAGTTGCTTAAATTCAGAGGCGGGGGATTCATTGATATAGATGAGGGTGTGGAGAAAAGGAACCATCTCCTTTGGACTCACATCTCTGTTACTGAATCGATTTGGGATCCTCCAGCAAGGTTTATCTGGTGTTGGGAGAGTGGTCTTTTGAAATGTCAATCATTGAGACACCCACACTAAAATCACAGCTGCCTGTAAAGCTGCTATGACACAGTTTAATGTCGAACAGTCCAAACACTTGCCCTCATCAAGTCAAACACCAGCTGTATCTTCTCAATTCTAATTGCATAAGGCCTTGGGAATGGCCCATTTACCGTCTTTAACTCTTTTTTCTTGTTTAATTAGTTACATTAGTTTTGAAGTGCCTTGCTCTTCTTCCCTTTTTATTAGCAGTATGCATATTTTCAAGCCAGCTTTCATGCACCAAGACAGAAATCCCAAATTCATGTTAACCACCTGCTAATCTTGCAATACATGGCACTGTATTTTTTAATTTATTTAGATGATTCTCCATGTGACTGCAACTTGAAGAAAATCCCATGAACTGTCTAGTTTTATGTGTAATGAGCAACACAACTGGTGGTGACTTGAAGGAATAACTACTAGTTACTTGATTATGAGTGCCTTACCAGAGTTCAATTTTATTGAAAAGCTGTTGAATAGGATTGCACTGTAATATGAGTTGTACCATGATGTGCTTGTTCTCTTTGCTTTTCTTTGTTCATATCTTGATATCAAGGAGATGTCTTTGTTGAAAGTGCTACGCATTTAGGAATTTCACTGTTTCTCTGCTTTCTTAGTTACACAACCTTGATTGGCATCTTAACTTGGACTAATGGAAAATGTTTTATGATGTTCTATAACTTAATATTAGATATTCAGCATATCATGACATTGCCTGTTAGTGAACAGTGTACACAAATCTAGCCGGAGAAAGTAATTTTGATGCTTAATTTTACTTTGTGAAGGAAGCTTTACCAGGTTGCAAGGGAATTTGGACTGTCTACCACAAGAATACACGTATCCATCTCAGCGAATCCTCAAGGATGGCAGATGAAGAAGATGAATATCATGCATATTTGATTATTAGTTTGGAGGCTCGTACAATGGTACTCTTTTCACTTGTGGATAGTTCCAAATGTAAAATATCTGAGAAGAAAAATAATTTTATTTTCCTGTCTATGCTGCTTTATAGCTGGAATTGAATCTTTTGTTGAGATACCTGTAACTTGATTTTCTTATCTTCTTCTGGCAGGTTCTGCAGACTGCAAATAATTTGGAGGAGGTAACAGAGAATGTCGATTACTATGTTCAAGGAACTACTCTTGCTGCTGGAAATCTATTTGGGAGGTGGTTTTTTTAGCTCAATCATTATGTTTGTATTTCCTTTTGCCCTTCCAATATCTTCTGTCATATAGTATTTAAGTCTTCACCGAGTTCCTTATGCTGCTAAACTCGATGCTTGGGAATTAGAAAGTACACACATGACCTTTCTTCCCCCTGCAACAATTTACTTCTTTCTTGGCCTGTTTGGTTTAGACTATTTTGGTTTGTTTCATTACTACCTCAGTTCCATTTTATGTGATAATATTGTTTCATTTGATAACTACTCTCCCCGTTTTATTTTATATGATAATATTTGATTAGATACAGAGTCTGTGGTCTTAAATTCACAAATATATATATGATAAGTGATGTTGACTTGCGTGATGCTGGGTACTATGAAAGAGATGTTGTTCAGCTGGAATATTTCTATATATTAGAAAGGAAGGTTTCAACATGTCAGTTTGTGGGTAATAAATAAAAGTTCAAGGGTATTAAAGTCTTTAAAAATTCTTGGAAAATAAACTTGCTTAGGAAGATTGTCTTTTATGCTTTCTTATTTGTACCTTATCAAAGTTTTTTAAAAAGCTCATCCCTTACTACTAAATTACAAATCATGCCCTATAGTGCTATTGAAGTTGAAGATATGATGGGCACCATTTTTTCTATTTTCCATAAATGCAGACATGGGCCCTTAGTCCTTCATAGAGTAATTTCCATTTGATTGGGCCCTTAGGTATTGCACATAGTTAAATACCTTTTTTTTTTTTGAAAAAGAATCAGCATAGTTAAATACTATTTCCTTCCTCTATTCACTTTTGCTTGTCTATTATTTTCAAAAATAGATTTTTAACTTTACTTTTTATTATCAAAATATCAGAAGTCAAAAATACCCTTGAAATATAGGAAAAGGACTAAAAATACCCTTCATTCACCTTCTGGTCCAAAAATATCCTTCTACTCATCTTTTTGATCTAAAAATACCCTTCCATTTACCTTTTTGGCTCACTTTTACCCTTGAAACTAACAACCCATTCTTTGTTTTGTTTTTTTTAAAAAAATATTTATTATGTGTCATTTTCTTATTTGATGAAATAAAACCCCACCTCTAGTAGATTTCCCCCCATAGTTTATCCAACTCAGCACAATATACCTTTACAAGACCCCAATTATTTTTTTTTAAAAAAAATCTAGTAGTAATTTATATTTGCTGCAGTTTTTTTCTCTTTTAATTTTGTTTTAGATAATTAATATACTATTAAAAATATTAGTAATGCCACAATTATAACAACATATTATATTATTCATAAATCCTAAGCAGTCTCTACCTTCCATTTTAAAAAAAAAAAAACTGATAACTTAATATTTTTGCTGATAATTCTCTGTTATAACTAATTTCAAAGAAAAATTTCCACAATAAATTATAATTAAAGATCAATTCATTCAAAAGGAAAGAAGAGAAGAAGATAGATGCTCGTAGCCTGTAGGGAAAAGAAAAGTAGGAAAAGAGAGAAATTTATACAACGTATTTATGGATAAGATAATATATTATTATGATTACGACTAGAGTTTTAAAAAACATATGTATTTGGGGTCTTAAGATGTATATTGTTTTGGCCTTTATAAATTATGAGAATTAATCTAGTTGAAGTGGGGTTTATTTAATCCAATAAGAGAATGAATGACACATAATAAATATTTAAAATGAATAAATAAAAAAAAATAAAGAGAGGGTTGTTAGTTTCAAGAGTATAAGTGAGCCAAAAAGGTGAATGAAAGAGTATTTTTAAACCAAAAAGATGAGTAGAAGGGTATCTTTAGACCAAAAGATGGATGAAGGGTACTTTTTAGACCTTTTCCTCTATTCACTTTTGCTTGTCTATTATTTCAAATTTTTTTTTTAACTTGTTATTACTAAAGTATTAAAAAAGACAATTATTTTTTTCATAATTTATCCTTAGCATTAACTACTTATTCCCCAAATCATTTTTTAAGACGTAATACTAAATATTAATAAGGATAGTGTAGTAAAATAGTCATATCAATCATTATTTTTAATAGACAAATATGACAAGTAAAATTGAACGGAGGGAGTATATACTACAAAGTTATACTAAAAAGTAATTTGTGAAAGGAATAAAGAATGAGAAGAATCGATAATATGAATCGACAAGAATGTTATCCTCCTATTGGCTGGAATTTTCCTGTGATATCAATTCATATTAATTAATAATAATAATAAAGTAAATAAATGTTATTTTCTATTTGGATCTTTTATAAAGACAATTTTCTCTTAAACGTGTTCATATTAGCAAATTAAGAAAAAATTATTATTTTCGTCTGATGTTATTTTTATCATTAAGTAATTTTATGAGATACTGAGTCAAAATTCATGAAATATTTTTATAATTTATTTTTTAAAAACTAAAAACCTATCTAACCTACATTTTTAATTAAAGAAACCTAATAATTGGTCTGATACGGTTCAATTCAGTCGTTACTTCGATTTTTAAAAATTTACTAATAATTCTAGAATTAAATCTATGGTAGAAAACATCTTCCCCGATGCTTATATACTCATAGATAATCAATATTTTAAATTTATTTTGATCATTAATAGACTACATATATATATTTGTATCAGTAGTAGACTATGCATATTTTCTCTATTTTATCTTAAATATTATTTTGACAAAAATACATTGATAATTTTGTTTTAGTTTTAACAATACCCATGCTGACATGGGCCACTCTTCCGCTAGTTTGTAAAAGAAGTCGAAGACACATGGTGTGGAATGTGGCACTGCTTGCACTTATGTGGGTTGCATGGAGAGACAAAAATAAGAGAGCTTTTGAGGGTGTACAGATGAATTTTGTAATTTAAGGAGTAACCTTGTGTCCCTTATTTCCTGTCGGTGCATCCATGATATTCCATTTTGTATAGAAGATTGGATGTCCTTTGTAGAAATCATTTCATTTTGTAGGTTCTCTACTTTTTGGTATACTTGTATATGAGCGCTTTGCCCATACATCAATAAAGTTTTACTTTATCTAAAAAAAATGATAAGTGATGTTGACATAAATATTAGATTAGTGATAGTAGAGTATTGTATTAAATTAGTGTTGAAACACTTTTTGATAGAGAAATTAGCACAACAACAACATACCCAGTGTAACCCCACAAGTGGAGTATGTGGAGGGTAGTGTGTTAGGAAAAGAGATTGTTTCCGATAGACCTTTGGCTCGAGAGCAACAACAAGCAGTAAGAACAACAAGAAAACACAATAATCAAGGCTAGGGAAACAACCAATAGAAACAAAAATCTAAGAATATGAAAATACAAGACTCCAAGTAACACTTCTGTAAAGGGAAAGCAAAACACTCGACTACCTGTTAACCGATTATCCTAATTCTCGACCTTCACACCCTCCTATCAAGGATAATTTCCTTGGTGAGCAGAAGTTGCGTCATGTCCTGTCTAGTTCTCATGAAATTTGAAGTTTGAATAAGTTGATGAATTTTAATTCTTGAAAATTTTATAAAAGTGGAGTCATCTCAAACATATTTTGGCGTATTAAAGTAGAAAGTCACTGTGTAATTGAAATGAAAATGTTAGTGTTTATACATCATTTTGGTAGTCACAACTGGTTTTTGTATTCTGTATAATCACATTTCTTTGTCATTGATGTAACCTTTCCTTTTTCGTTTATTTATTTGTTGATTTGGTCCATTAGATTCTTGAAAAGCTGAAGAACCCCCCCCCTGCGAGTAAAACGAAAAAAGAAATTGTTTCCTGATTTGGTTGTGCAAGAAGTTGTACAATAATTTCGAGGAGATTGACAAACCCTTTTTTTCTCCTTAAAGGTACCTATTGCTGATTCAAAAGAAAGGGTTTGATGACGGCTCTGCTTTCTTTGTGGTCCTTAAATTGTAATATGTTATACGTATAAAAAATGAGAATGCAGTATGTTCTATTCTTTTGTTTATGGTTGTTATGAATGAAAAAGTAAGAATTTAGTTGCCTGATCTGGAGTTCTGTTTTGTATATGCCACACTTTCTTTTCAAAACTTACCATTAGACTTGTGTCTTGAATTTTGTTTCTTTTCCTTGCTGATTATGTTGAGCAGTTGCATGGGTTTTTAAGTTTTTTAAATGCACTTCACGTTTCTGTGTAGACGCCGAGTTATCCAAGTGTTTGCTCATGGTGCTCGAATTCTTGATGGTGCATTTATGACTCAAGAATTGAGTTTTAAGGCTTCAAATGTGGAATCTGGCTCGAGTTCAGATACTTCTATTGTAGCTTCTGTTTCAATAGCGGATCCTTATGTTCTACTAAGAATGACAAATGGAAGTCTTCAGCTACTTGTTGGAGGTATATTAGCAAGATAAGTTATATATGCTTTTGTAAGTTATTACCTCTCTTCTTGCAGTGGTAACTAACAAGAAAACTCATTCTTCGTTGCTTAATTTGATAAATCCTGTTCTAGCTTAATACCCTGCCGTTTTTATGCAATATTACTTATTTGTTTCGTGTTGGTTTGTGATATTTGTTGTGAACATTACTTCATAGAGTATTTTTTTTTGCAGGCTCGTACATCAGACTGCCCTTTCTTTATCCTCAAAACTTAAATTGTTACTAAAGCATATTGATCTAGTTCGAATGAGTAACGATACAAGTGAAATTTGACTTCAACTTAATTTAAAATAAACTTGAAACCAACTCATACATGTACTGCAATTCCCAAGGGACTTACCACTGGCCTGAATCATTATCTTACTACTAATTTGAATCATAATCTGCATTAGTAAAAATACATGCTGTAGTTATTTACTTCTTGGAACAAGAATGATGGGGCAGTTAGTCAGAAAAATTGGTGGAAACTTGTCCCTGCTTGCATATGGTGGACCATTTGGAAGAGAGGAACTATAGAGTTTTTGAAATAATTTTGTGGAGAAAATCAAGATGAATTGTATATTTTTGGTGTAAAGAAAGCTATGCTGAGGAGGTTGAATCACTAGTTGACATGATAGGATCCTTGTGAAAGCAGTACCTAAGCTTGGTTGGGATTTTGTAAAGTCTTCTTCACTGATATGGTGTAATTTAAAATATATGTGTATATATATAGTCATTACCAGTTTCAATTTTTTTTTATTTCTGCAAGGCCTGAGCTGGTTTATTAATTACTGCACAATTCACAGTTTAAGTCTTTCCGTTTTCTGTCTTGAACCATGTCTTTTTAAGCTCAACTTTTTCATTTATCCTGTGTTTCTCTTCCATGCTGACTTTATTATTCCTTTCAGATCCATCATCATGCTCTGTTTCTCTTACTGTTCCATCAGTATTTGAAAGCTCAAAAAAGTCAATATCTGCTTGTACACTATATCATGATAAAGGTCCTGAACCTTGGCTCAGGAAGACTAGTACTGATGCTTGGCTTTCTTCTGGCATGGGGGAGGCAATTGATGGTGCCGATGGGGTAACCCAGGATCAGGGTGATGTATATTGTGTTGTTTGTTATGAAAATGGCACTCTTGAAATATTTGATGTTCCCAATTTTACTTGTGTTTTCTCTGTTGATAAATTCATTTCTGGGAGGACCTACCTTGTTGACACTTTTATGCAAGACTCGGTCAATGGTCTTCATGCACATTCAAAGAATACTGAGGATGTAATCCGACCTGGACAGAAAGAGAATAGTAAGGACGTGAAGATAAACGTGGTGGAGTTGATGATGCATAGATGGATAGGGAAACATTCCCGCCCTTTTCTTTTTGGGATATTGGCTGATGGGACGATTCTAAGTTACCATGCATATGTTTTTGAAGGTTCAGAGAATTCTTCTAAAGTTGAGGGATCTGTTTCATCACAGAATTCCATTAGTCTTAGTAGTACAAATGCATCTAGGCTCAGAAATTTAAGATTTGTTCGGGTTCCAGTAGACAATTATGCAAGGGAAGAGATGCCATCTGGAACCCAATTACAGCGAATGAATGTTTATAAGAATATTGGTGGTTCTCAAGGAATATTTCTCACCGGATCAAGGCCATCTTGGTTCATGGTGTTTCGTGAACGACTTAGAATACATCCACAGGTTATTGTTAACTTACTTCCATGTGTATTTCACATATTGTTGTTGTTGTTTTCTTGGTAGAGTAGAGAGGTTGGTGAAATTAGATTAAGTTGATGCCCGTTTATGCTGGTTATTTGTGGTGCCTGGGTGAGGAATGAACCAGGAAATCATGGTCTTGCCTTGAAGCAACTTTCCTGGCACCACAACCATTTAATGTACCTGTAACCTTTGATGTCTAAGTTAAAAACTTTCACCTTGGGTCATTTACCTGTTATGTACTCTTCTTGACAAGTACTGCTTTGTTGCTGCAGCTGTGTGATGGACCTATTGTTGCCTTCACTGTCCTTCACAATGTTAACTGTAATCACGGACTTATATATGTTACAGCCCTGGTACGGTAATGAAATTGTGCTTCTTCTGACTTTCATGTGTCTGTGCTAATGTAGTTCTGGATTGCTTTTTGTCACTGCAGGGAACTTTAAAGATTTGTCAACTTCCATCTTTCCTGTCCTATGACAACTATTGGCCAGTGCAAAAGGTGGGAATTCATTTTTGTAGACCAGTTAAACAATTTTCTTTTCCTTTTTACTCCCTCCTTCCCTATTTTTTTTTTTGGATCAAGTAAAAAAAAGAAATATTTTTTTTTTTTTCTTTTTGAAATGGGTAACTTGTATTCCTCAGCATTAAGGGCTATGCTGGCCACCACCTCCAAAAAGCATTAACAGAGGAGAGAAAAAAACAAAACAAAAAACAGAAATACTTACAAAGAAACTACAAAATCAACTAATTGGATTTCCTCTTCTATATTTTGTTCTTTACACCAAAACCGAAGTAATTACTTTCCATTTAATCTTCTGTATTGAGCATTCTTTTCCTTCAAAATCCTCTGATTCCTTTCCTTCCAAATATTCCACCAGATACAAGCAGGTACTGTCCTCCACCACTTCTTTTGACTCTTGCTGCCCCCCCTTCTGATCCAACAACTCAATAAATCTGATGTGTGTTCTGGCATACACCAGTTTAGGCTTGCTAAATTGAAGAATAAAGCCCATACTTGTGTTGTTACTTTGCAATGCAAAAATAAGTGTTTGTTGGTTTCCAGTGCCTCTTTGCATAGTAAGCATCTAGAGGCTATGTTGATGCCCCTTTTCTGTAATGCTTCATGAGTCAAACAGGCTCTCCTAGCTATCAACCAGACAAAACACTTCACTTTAGTGGGAGCCACACTCTTCCAAACAACACTCCATGGCCCTGTTTTCCTTCCTCCAGTTACCGATAGACCCCACTTGTACAATCTGTTGACAGAGAATCTTCCATCTGGGTGTTGTCTCCATAATAGACTGTCTGTATCCAAATTAGTGCTTGGAAAGCTTTCTATCATATTCAGTAGTTCAATTACCCCTTCTATCTCCCAGTCATTTAACAACCTTCTAAATACCAAATTCCACCCTTGTTGAGACCACAACTCACTGATTTTGCTATCCGGATGATAGAGTAAAGTCCAGGAAACAAATTTTGAAGAGATCCTTGATCAATCCAGTCTTCTTTCCAGAATAAAACCTTACCCCCCCTCCCAACTTTAACGTTTGTAGTAACTTTTAGAGTCGACCAAAAGCTTCTGATATTCCTCCAAACTCCAACTCCGTAAGTGGTTGTTACTTCATCTGAACAACATTCCCCTTCTTGACCGAATTTGTGTTGTATCACCTCTTTCCATAGTGCATGCTCCTCTTGGTTGTACCTCCATAGCCACTTGCTTACCAGACTTTTGTTATGTAACATGAGCTTCCTTACTCCCAAACCCCCATAATTCCTCCCTTGTTGAACTTCTGCCCATTTTACTAAACTGAAACTGCTCTCAATTTTATTTCATTGCCAGAGGAAATTCCTTCTCAAAGCATCTAGAATTTTGACCACCTCACCAGGTATAGGGAAAAGGGACATCACATTAGTTGGTAAGGAATCTAGTATGGAGTTTATTAAAATGACTACCTCCCAATGAAAGGTATTGAGACTTCCAAAGTGCCAACTTCCTCTCGGTCTTCTTAATAATTCCATCCCAAATAGTAATGGCTTTATGGTTTGCCCCCAATGGCATGCCTAGATAGACTGTTGGTAGCTTCTCTACCTTGCACCTCAAGATGTTTGCTAGTGTTTGTATCTGTTGAACTTCTTTTACAACTTCTTTTACAGGAAAGATACGGCTTTTTCTCCAGTTAACCTTGAGTCCAGAACAAGCCTCAAAAACTACCAGAATCACCCTTAAATAGCATAGCTGTTCCTGGTTTGCTTCACAAAACACTATTGTATCATCAGCATACAGTGAATGTGTCATCTCCATACTCTCGTTTGCCCTGTTTCTTATATTGAAACCTCATATCCAATTATTTTCCAACGCTTTCCTCATTAAACTGTCAAATCCCTCCATAGCTATAATAAAAAGGAACGGAGATAGAGGATCCCCCTGTTTAAGTCCTCTTTCTGCAGGAAAAAAACTTACGGGTTCTCCATTAACAAGGATGGAGAACCTGGTGGTTTTAATACAAAAGTCTATCCAACCGAGCCATCTATTTCCAAATCCCATTTGTCTAAGTGTGTTGATCAGGAACTTCCAATTTAAATGGTCATATGCTTTCTCAATATCCAACTTGCACATAACCACCGGTACGTCTCCTCTAATTCTAGTGTCAATACACTTACTAGCAATTAAAGCAACATCCATTATCTGTCTACCTTTAATGAAGGCCATCTGATGTTTGTTCACAAGCTTGCTTATCACCCTCTTCAATCTTTCTGCTAGAACCTTGGCTATGATTTTGTACACCCCTGTGATCAAACTAATTGGTCTAAAATCTCTCAGATCATTTGCCCCCACCTTCTTTGGAATCAAAGCTACAAATGTAGCATTAAAACTTTTTTCAAATTTCTGTTGAGTGTGGAAGTTGTGGAAGGTCAACATTAAGTCCTCCTTTATAGTTTCCCAGAAAGTTTGAAAAAAAATCAATGTGTAACCATCTGGGCCAGGTGCCTTGTCTGCTGCACACATTTTGATCCCTTCTAACACCTCTTCCTCTTCAAACCTTCTTGTAAGCCATTGTTGCTCCTCCACAGTAATAGTTTGAACATAAAAAATATTCAAATCTGGACGCCAACTTTCAGATTCTTTGTAAAAATTTTGATAGAAATCCACAATGGACCTCTTAATCTCCATAGAATTAGAGGACATAACCCCATCGATCATCAAAGAATCTATAGTGTTGATTCTCTTACGCTCAGTGGCAATTCTGTGGAAATATGTCATTCTGTGGAAATACTTTGTGTTCTTGTCACCCTCTTTGATCCACTGAATTCTGGATCTCTGTCTCTAATGGATTTCTTCATTTCTAGCCGTTTGTTCATACTCCATGGCCCATTGTGCTTTCATCATTAACTCATCATCAGTAAGAGGTCTGGCCTCTTGTATGATTTCCAAACTTCCAATTTGCTCCAGAAGTTGGTCCTTTCTAGCCCTCCAACTCCAGTTACCTTTATTCTCCTTGCTCCATTCCTTGAGTTTTACTTTCAAAAGACTCAATTTTGTTGTTAACTTAAAGTCTGCTCTTCCTGTCACATTAAAAGAATTCCACCAGTCTTGTACTTTGGATTTGAACCCCTCCACATTCAGCCACCATTTTTCAAACTTGAAATATGATCTGTTGAAGACCTCATCCCCACATGACAACAAAATTGGATTATGGTCAGAACCCAAACTAGGCAAGGAACTCTGTATGATTTGATTAAACAATTCGTCCCAAGGAAATGAATGCATGAATCTGTCGATCCGTGATGCATTTCTATGATTTGACCCTCCTCTCCAAGTGTAAGATCCTCCAAATAAAGGGGGGTCGAGTAGCTCTAGTTCATTGATACAACTAGAGAAGTCTTTCATTGCTCCTGAAAGTTTGGTATGATTTGCCTTTTCTGAAGGGAATCTAGTAGTGTTGAAATCGCCACAAACCACCCAAGGTCCTTCACAAAAGCTCTTCATTGCACCTAATTCTTCCCACAACTCATTCCTTTCATTTCTATCACATGAAGCATATACTGCTGTCTATGTTGCTCGGACTCTTCAAAAATGACACGGGTGCGGCATCAGAAGTGAAGAGTCCGTGCAACTAAGACTGCTGTAAGAAACCAAGTGAGATCTACATTAATGCCACTCAACTTGCAAGTGATCATCTGATTTCCACTCTCCACCATCTCCCCCTTCCAAGACCTTTTATCCCACATAATAATTATACTCCCTTTACTACCTAATGCCTCCATCCAAATTCCCCCCCGCCCATCTATTACCCTCTAATTGTTTACTATGATCTCCTACTGCTCCCTTTAATTTTGTCTCCACCAAAACATTGCCTATGAAAGGTTCTTATCAAGAGTTAAATGAGAAGTTTAAAGTTAAATTGTTTCCAAATATAGTAATATGATATTTTTTAGGAATAGACTAATAAGGAAATAGTGCCATATAAACTGGAATGGGGGAGTATATGTTCACATATTATTTTAAGCACTCCTTTAGTTTTTTACTCTATGCATATACAAATATTGTTTTCAAATGTCATTTTTGTTTCTAATGCTCTTTCTATGTTTTTCTATTTTAAAAAACTGCAAAAAACAAATACTTTAAAGGAAATTCAAAAGTGTTTTCTAAATTATGTCTTATTATATTGATCCTCTGGATATATTACGATTGATCTGCTTTTGATGAACTAAGGCAACACAATAATTGTGCTTGTGTCAAGTATATATATGGATATCCAATTGAGGACAGAGGTTAGAAATTTTGGGCACTTCGCATGAGAGGTTCAACAAAGATAATATGATTGTATAATGGCTAACTAATTGATTGATGAAAGTGATTACTAACTGGAAGAATTTGTGCAGTGGCCAACTAATGGATTGATTAGAGGGATTTATTAGTATAGTTTCAAAGCTAGGGATAATTGCATCTCGAGCAGTTCAACTACTGGTTAAGGAATGTCAATTATCCTATTATAAATATAGCATGTTGTTCAGCTTTTTCAATAATATGAAGAGCTCCTCCCTGCGAAAATAATTAAAATAATGCATATGAACTGTTGCTAATGTTTTCCCATTAGTTAGAGTACAAATCATTAGTACATAAAGTTGGATATTTGTTTCTCCCAATGGATATCTGAATTTTAACATTTCTCGTCTTTCTTCTCTTTTATTCTTGGGACTGGGTTGCAGATACCACTAAAGGGAACACCACATCAAGTTGCTTATTTTGCTGAGAAGAATGTTTACTCAGTTATAGTTTCAGTTCCAGTGAGTATATACTCCATCTTCTGTTATCTATTTGTGGTTTGAGATTAATGTATTAACATATGTTGTTAGGCTGGTAATATTTTGCTTTCAAGAGTTAGGCTGGTAATACAAATGCTCAGAGATGAGTCATAAAGCATACAGCAATTTGTGTACTACAGAGCTTTCCTACGCATGAATGCACAACATAGAATTGTTAGTTGACTACACTTATGGTCAGCGATCTGTGTCCCCTCCCCCCTGTCCAAACCCCCACTCACACACACATAAAAAAAAAAGAAAAAAGAGGAACTAAGATAGAAAGAAAATGTGGAAAAAACAGAGGCTAGCATTAATATTTACTGGCTTCATTTCATACAATTCTACTTATTTCCGACAGGTTCTTAAGCCATTGAATCAAGTCCTATCAACTATAGCTGATCAAGAGGTTGGTCAGCAGTTTGATCCTGATAATTTAAATTATGAAGGAAGCTATCCTATAGAAGAATTTGAGGTGCGAATTGTGGAACCAGAAAAATCTGGTGGGCTCTGGAAAACAAGGGCAAGTATTCCTATGCAAAGTTCTGAAAATGCTCTAACCGTGAGGATGGTTACTTTACTTGTGAGTTCAATTTTATTCCTCTTCTTTCTCTTTTTATTGTTTGTTTCCTTACAGAAGCTATTAAAAGAAGGGAAGAATGTAATATTGAGTACAAGCTCTCCAAAAAGGATTTCAAACTTAATTTTTTTTCTTTATAAAAAAATTCAATGTTTATTTCCTCTCTCAAACTTAGCTTGATTCAATTCTTTGAAGGTCAAGTTACCACCTTCTAGTTGGATTCTTAACATTGATAACCTCGTCTATTGAGAATAAAATATCTGGGAGGGGGGGGGGGGCATTTCTTTAATAAAAAACTACAACTTTCGGAACTCCAATTTGGAAAATACAAGATACTGTTTCTAGTGGTACATACATTCAACTCTTCTGTGCATTTTCTAAGTTGAATGTCACAATTACCTAAAGTAGAGTTTCTGAAGCTCCAGTTTCCCTTTGAAAAGCTCTCCTTGAAGTGATCTGTTTAAAAATCTTAAAGATATTTCTCACCTTTAAGTCGGAAGTGTAAATGAAAATACCATGGCAAGGAAATTTGTTGGTTCCCCTAATTGTCACTTGGTCAATTGAAATGTGACCTGGGGTATTTTGTCTCCTCCCCTTTCCAAAAGAAAGAAGAAGAAAATAAAACAAAACCTGGAGCACTACTTGAACACAACTTTGGTAGGAACATGAGGAGACTATTAAATCTTACCTTTAAAAAAGAGGAATATGTGGAGACTTTCAAAAATTAATCATTTCCTCTTTTTTTCAATGTTCTACAACAGAATACAACGACGAGAGAGAATGAAACACTTTTGGCAGTTGGAACTGCTTACGTGCAAGGGGAGGATGTGGCTGCAAGAGGGCGTGTGCTTTTGTTTTCTATAGATCGCACTGCTGATAATTCACGAACATTGGTATCTCCCACCACATGGCTTTTGGCTTCCATATTTCCTCCTTTTTTTTGGGCAAAATGAGTTGTTTTACTCTCTTCTTTTAAATGGTTTCAGGTCTCAGAAGTCTACTCAAAGGAATTAAAGGGTGCTATACCTGCTTTAGCTTCACTTCAAGGTCACTTGTTGATAGCTTCTGGTCCTAAAATTATCTTGCATAAATGGACGGGTTCTGAATTGAATGGAGTTGCCTTTTGTGATTATCCTCCACTACATGCTGTGAGCCTAAATATTGTAAGTACAATTTTTAGTGGCTTTTCCTTCACTTCTGAGGAATATTATCAGATCAAACTCCTGTTAAGGCTTAGTACTTGGGTGTTTTATTCAGTACATTTTTTCATTTCATCTAGGGAAGCTATGTAAATCATGGTTCGTTAAATTTGTAATTATTGAAGTATAAGAATGTGGATCAAAGGTAGCCGATAGCCCACCCTCTTCCGAATTTGCCTAGAGGATATAAAAGCTTATGAATATAATCTGAGATTTAATAATATAATCTCACAAGGAATAGCATAATTTCTAATCTTAAAGAGTGGTGAGTTCAACATTAAAAAAAAATGCCTAGTGCATATCCCATTTTTGCACACCAGGGTTGTGAAAATCCACAATAAGTGGCAGGGTGTGCCTAGATGAGGAGTTCCAATCATAATACTGTAAAAAGTGCATAAGATGTAGTCATGATTTGGTGAATCCAAGTGCTGCAGTTCCTATTATTCTGCATTGTTGGTAACAATTACAAAATTCAATGAGATAAATCATTTTGCAAGAGCTCAGTGTGCTTTAAAATCGTGTGCCCTGCACCCAACCCTGAGTATATGCTTAGACCAAAAACAAAGTGGAAAATAACTTGAATGAAATGTGATGAAAGGAGCAACACTCTGCTAATAGTTTCTTTTCTCTATTGAAATATTCAGATTGGTTGTCCTATATCTATTACTTGTAGTTGGACAAATATATTTGGTGGCTCAAGCTACAAAGAGAATCAAATAGACTGTTGGGGAGGAGCACATAATTTATTGTTTATTCTCTAAAACCTTGTCAATTTCCATAAATGAGGGATCTAATAGTACCTTTTCATTCATGGACAAAAGATATCAAATCATGAAAGTATTTGGAGTTCTCTTTGTTTAGTTTCCTTAAGCTTCTCACAAAAAAATATTCTGAATGTTTTCCATACCTTTTCCTTCAATGTTGTAAATCATAGGTGAAGAACTTTATTCTTCTTGGAGACATTCACAAGAGTATATCCTTCGTCAGTTGGAAAGAGCCTCAACTGAGTTTATTGGCTAAAGATTTTAGTCCGCTTGATTGTTTAGCAACAGAGTTTTTGATTGATGGTAGCACTCTCAGTCTTGTAGTTTCAGATGATCAAAAGAATGTTCAGGTATGTTGTGGTTTTATATTTTTCTGTATTGTCGATGCAATAGCGTTCGTGATAAAATACGGACCTTAGACCTAACTCAACCCCAAAAACTAGTTTAGAAGTTGAGGTTGTCCAAGACGATATAATGACAACCACCCATTTCCTCCACATACCAAGCTTACCAACCATTGCATGGACAACATAACATGGAGGCCTAACATTGAAACACACAATAACATGGATGAGCCTAGCTTTGGTACCATGATAAGAAATGAATCTTGGGCCTAACTCAACCTCAAAGCTAGCTCATAAGGTGAGGGTTGTCCAAGACCATATGAGGAGACAACCTATTACCTCTACCAATGTGGGACATGTAAACCTTGAAGGCCATTGCTCTTCTGTGAAACTTTAAGTTCGCAGAACAAGTTCACTCTAATAGCATGTGTACACCCAATGTCTAGGATTAGTTGAAAACCCATAAGTTGGTTCGCTCTAACTTTTTCATCTGATGCAAAACTTGTTGCCTATTATCTTTGTTTGAGTGGGTAAAAGTCCTACATTCATTAGCTAGCATTTGGGGTTGAGTTAGGCCCATAAGTCATATCTTTACATGGTATCACAGGTCCATTCCCGTTTGTGCTCCCGGTCCACGCTCCAGTGGGTCCTGGCCGTGAAGGGGGTTGTTAAAGTTAGTAAAAGTCCCCCATCGGTTGGGGAATGGACCGGTGGTCTCCTTATATGAACTTGGACAATCCTCCCATCATGAGCTAGCGTTTGGGGTTGAGTTAGGCTCAAGTGCCATATCTTTACAATTTTCAACTTGAGAGTTTTGTTTTATTGTTCTCTATTCAGCTCCCCCTGTACCACTTTTTTTTTTTATATTATTGTTATTCTTAACTTTTTTTGTGCTTTCTTTCCTTCGGGTTGGAGAAGGGGCTCTCACTGATTAGAAAAAGGTGGATGAGTTTGCTACGATATGACTATTCTAATGCATGAAAATGATGCAAACTAGCTTTTGCCACTGAGCATTTTGTGAGCAAATTCAATTTTGAGTCACAGAATTTTATAGTTTCTGTGGATGATATTCTAAAGTGAAGTTTGTGACCTGCAATGTAGTTATGGAAAGTATATAACTAGTCATACTTGCAATAATTATTCAGATATATGTTGGTCAGTATCACTGATCTTGCATAGCATTCTGATAATGGTATCTAGCCAAGAGGTTAATATCTTTTTTTACTTCCTACTGCCATTATCTTTAGCAATGGTTTGAAGACCTGCGGTGTTATTCAAATTTAATCAGGGGCTTTGATATCCGACTCTAATTACTTAATATTTGGTTAAATGTAGATATTCTACTATGCTCCAAAGGTGTCAGAAAGTTGGAAAGGGCAGAAGCTTCTGTCTAGGGCTGAGTTCCATGTTGGTTCTCGCATTACAAAGTTTTTACGCTTGCAGTTGCTTCCCACTACATCTGAACGAACTGCTACCACTCCTGGCTCTGATAAAACTAATCGCTTTGCTACAGTGTTTGGCACTTTAGAAGGCAGCCTTGGCTGTATAGCCCCTCTGGATGAACTTACTTTTCGTAGGCTTCAGTCCCTGCAGAAAAAGCTTGTCACTGCTGTTACCCATGTTGCTGGATTAAATCCAAGATCTTTCCGCCAGTTCCGTTCAAATGGAAAAGCTCATCGGCCTGGTCCAGACAACATAGTTGACTGTGAGCTGCTATCCCAGTAAGTAGTCTTTGGAACTATCTAGCACTTCATTTTAGTTTACTCAAATTTTGTTTTTATGTGTTGCCAACTTCCTTGTTTAGACAGTTGAGTATGTACCATATTATGTTTGGTGGTACCTTCTCAAAATAAAATTATGTTTGGTAGTGAGTGAAAAGGAAGCGTCTTGCCTTGTGATGAGATTGAAGAGCTCCATGACCATGACTACAATAATTTGTTTCTGAAGACTGGTTTGGGGTACTCTAGATCTCACACTCATTCCTACACGGACATACAAGTCTCTGACAAGATTAAAAGAGTATTTGCTAATGCATGACGTAATATACATTCAGGAAAAAAATAGATGACCTATTAAACGTGTCACAACACCAAAGCATTCATCCTAACTGGTTAGTATAACTTTCCTTTAGATGACTTTTAAGTCTCATCTTGTCATCTTCATTTCTCATAGTGTCACATTTAATGACTGGTGCATAGGGAGGTCTATGGAGGACATGATTCAATCTACCCTACTGACCTCCGAGTTTACCCTTTATATATGCTACTTATACGTTATCATATGTGATCACTTTTGATCTTGACTGGATGTTGTATGACTGCATATCGATCTCAGTAAGTTTTGTTAGAGAGTACACGTATTCTTAGTTGCGCGGACTCTTCACTTTTGATGCCGCACCTGTCTCGGATTCTTCAAAAATACACTACTTTTGGCGAATCCGACACGCACCCGTTGGCATTTTTGAAGAGTCCGAGCAACATAGCACGTATTCTTGTTTGTTTCGTAAGAGTTCTCAAAGGGATTTATAGCCTCCTAAGGGATGCACCTACTACCTTAAGATTTTGAGTTAGATGCTCCGATTCTTTCACATGGTATCAGTGCCAAACTTTGGTAAGGCCGTTTTCATAATTGTTCTTCTGTATCTACTCTTTTTACTCTGTGTTTCTCTCATCTCTTTCAATTCAAGCCCTATATAGCCACTAGATTTGCTCCAAGCTCACACCTATGCCTGTTGAGCCTACTCTCCTCTTGGCTCCAGGCTCCCTCTTGAGACATACTCTCTCTATATCTCTCCCTGAAAGTGTTCAAGTTTGTGTGTAAAATCCTAGAATAAGGTTACTTATCCCTTATTTGTTGTGTAAGGGTTTTCAAAGGATTTTATTATGTCTTGGGCTGCTTCACCCATTCCTTTAAGGTTTTGAGTTGGATACTCAGCTTTTTTTCTTAGTGCCTAAGACAATTAGCATAGAGCAGTGCCAAAACTATGCAAGGGCTTAAGTTCAAAGCACTATCAAAATATGGGTTTTAGTAGAGAGGCACAATGAAGGAAAAAATAAAAATTGTAGTATATATAATGTTTGAAAAGGAGGAGCAAGATGGCCCAGTGAGGTGCGAAAGGTTGGCGGTGATAGGCTCGAGGGGAGGTAGAGGTAAACCGAGGAAGAATTGGTGAGAGGTGATTAGACGGGATATATCACATCTTCAACTCACTGAGGACATGATCTTAGCTGGGAGAGCATGTAGGTCGATGATTAGGGAAGATGGTCAGTAAGTAGTTGAGCGTCTCCTCTTCTCCCAGTGGTAGAACAGGGTTTTAGTCTGGAGCATCTATCTGTTTCCTTACCAGTGGCATCATCCTATTCTTCAATTCTATTACTACTGTTGTTTCTTTACTTTTTTATCTTCACTATTTTTACTTTTTACTGTCAGCACTTCTCTTTCTTCAGTATTTCCATCATAGCTTTTGTCTCTTGCATTTCTTTCATACATATTCGGAAAATACTTTTCTTGAGTTGAGGGTTTATTGGAAACAACCTCTCTTCCCTACAAAGGTAGGGTTAGGGTCTTCGTATATCCCTACCCTCTACAATCATACTTGTGGGACTATACTGAGTATGTTATTGTCGTAATGCTCGAAAAGAATATAATCACAAAAAAAAAAAACAATTTTTAAGACCAGTGTAATTGAAAAACAATAATTTAAAGAAATAGATGAAGTAAAAAAGAATGTAGTTTCAGAAACCAGTTAAAATTTGGATTTAGATAAAAACATGTAGTTTTAAGTTTCTTATTAAGTTACTACTTTTCTTAAATACAATCTCTAAATTCCTTTTTCTTTTCTGATTATGTTATTGTTTAGTGTCTACATTTTAAATCATCTTATGGGTGTGTTTTAGCTTTTGAGGCCTAACATTTCCTTCCATAGTGTTGGTTTTACTATTGTTTTTTGAACTTCCTTTTGAGAATTGGTAGTTGTATTGATTAAAAAAACACCAAGAAGGTGCAAGCAAATTTTTTTACAGATCAAAAACAAAAGTATGTCCCTCTTCTTCTTAGGGATCCTATCAGATCTTGTAAGGTAAGGAGCATTAGTTTTCCAGATCTGTTTCCACTTTCCAGAAATCAAGCTATCATAGCAAGATTTTCACTGTGAATTGATATCTGATTTTACTTTTTTCTAAGTCCTTGGTAGCAGTTTACCATCATTGCCTCTGGACTCAGAGGACACTGTGCTTGCTTCTAGCATTACAGAAAGTCTATGTATGTCAGGTAACAACTTTTTGAGAGGAGCATGACCTATCCATTAGTTAGTTATTCCAGAAAGAGATAATCCTCCCATCCCCAACTTTGAAACTAATGATGTCCATAAATTGTTGCCACTGATTCCAGATGTTTATCTAAACCCCAACACCATAAGGGATGTTTATAGTTTTAGTATCCAGGGGCAATCAACTCCATACTCCTCGCTAATTACTTCTTCCATAAATCTTTTTCTTCAGATATGAACCTACACATCCGTTTCATCATCTAGCTGATGTTGATGTTCTGTTGCTTTAGATTCCTAATTTTCAGTCCCTGCTCCTTTTTACTAGCTATAAAATAATGGTCCATTTTACTAGGTGAAATGTCCTCTTTCCCCTTGCCATAAGAACTCCCTTTGTTTATCCAAAGTCCAAATTTTTTTTAGTCCAGCACATCATTTATCAGTACTAGTCTACCCCTCAATGGCAAGTATTGACTCTTCCACCTTGCCAATCTATCCTCGCATCTTTCCAGTACCCCTTTCCAAATTTCTGATGCTTTGTTCTTAGCTCTCACAATAAAAACCCAAATAAGTAGGGACGTGATCCTACATCAAACCCCAATGCATTTGCAAGCATGCCAGATTTTCAACTTCCTTAACAGGAAAGATTAGACTTCTGCCAAATGTGATGGCGCCCTGAGATTGCTTCAAAAACTGTGACAATAACTCTGAAGTGTCTAAGCTGCTCCACGGTTGCACCACACATAACTAATGTATCATCAAGATAGTTAGATGGAACTTCCAAGCCATTCTGTTCATTATTTGAAGCTCTGAACTACCATTATGTTTAGCAGTCTTGAGCATATTTCTGAAGCGTTCCATTACCAAGATAAATAAGAAAGGGAATTGGATCCCCTTGTCTCAAACAGGGGAACTATTCACTAATACAGAATGTCTAGTGGTGCTTATGCAAAAGGCGATTCATGTATTCCACTTTCTCCCAAAGCTCATTGATGCCAGAAACTTAAGTACGAAGCTCCATTCCCCCCCCCCCCCCCCCCCCCCCTAACCCCCCCCACCCACCCTCACCCACCCCCACCCCTCC
>NW_006239023.1:165648-170110 GCF_000226075.1 Solanum tuberosum | reverse complement strand
CCCCTCCCCCCCCCCCCCCCCACCGGCCTATCTAGTATCCACACATTCACTGGCAATGAGAATTGTGTCCATACTTTGTCTGTTCTTATGAAGGTCATCTGAAAATCATCGAGTAGTTTGATCATCGCCCTCCTCAATCTTTCCGTCAGAATTTAGAAAATGATTTTGTAAACAGTGAAAATTAAATTGATGGGTGTAATATCCTTCAAACACATCACCTGGTTTCTTTGTGATCAAAGCATTGCAGGTCATATTCAAATTTTTTTCTAAATTTTCCTGTCAGCAAAAAAAGATCCATTCTTCCATAAAATGTTCTATGATAATAGATCAACATGTTTGAGAAACGTCCATGGTGTGTCTATCAGGTCCCAGGGCTTTATCATTAGCACACTGCTTGATGATATCCCATACATTCTGCTCCTCGAAGTCTTTGTGACCAATCATTCTCTTCTCCCATTTATTCTTGGACACTCCCTTATATTGAAATCAGGTCTGTAGAATGCATGACTACGTTAAGTCAATTTTGGGGCAAAGAATCTCCATAGAAGGAAAACTATGTTCCTTGGCTTGAAGGTAGGTATCTTCCGTTGGAAATTTTATCACCTTTTTGGTGGTGGGTGAAGGCTTATCAACGAGACTCGTGGTGCTTAATGCTGTGATGAAGTGAGAATATTTAAGATCTGGTTATGACTTATAAAATTTTGTGAAATTTGTGATAATACACTGTTTCAATCTTTTTGACAACGTTGATCAGTTGTAGTAGCATCTGAATTCGTATCATTAATGTATATTTCTTGTTCATTTTGCAGCTATGAGATGCTCCCATTGGAGGAACAGCTTGAGATAGCTCAGCAGATCGGAACCACTCGGATGCAAATAATGTCAAACTTGAATGACATGATCTTGGGTACAAGTTTCTTATAATGTAGCTCTAATGAGGACGTATAGATCAGAAACCAATGTAGCTAATTTGAAGGAAGTGGGGAACTGGAGCATTTCAGAAGTAATCTTCGACCAGTTAAAAGCCTTCAGTAATCATCCTCGTAGAACTAAGACGGCTTTTAACTCCCAACAAGCTGTTTCCTCACAAATCATGAATCTGAAGAGCGTTGCAGTCATCATTCTTGTCAAGAGCAGCGTTGGTTCTCTGTTGTTATTGATGGATGTATATGAATTAGGTGTATGAAACCCAGGGTCATTTATTATGTATTGCTGCTTAAGATGAAAGGTGAAGCTTGATCTTCTATAACCAATCATTGCCTATCTTGTAGATTATGTAATGATGTATAAGTGATTACACCGTCACCAAAATTAGGAATTAGTACGAAGGGTATGCAGAGCAGACATGAAGTCAAATTCAGCTTGAACTTAGATTGAATGAGAAAGTGTACTTGAGGTGATTTTTGCTTCGCATCTCGAAAATACTAGTTTATCCAATTCTGGTGGTTAACAGTTCGCATCTATTGCATATCTTCTGCCACCTCGCTCCATATTCCGAATAACTAAGAGCAACACTTTCATTTCCAGAGTTCTTTCTTCTTTCCCTTAAAGCATCCTGTGTTTGTAGTTCATACAGATTCGTACTAGAAACATACTATGTGGTGGGTGGATTAGTGATGCTCGAATCGAAAAGCTTTGTTCAAGGAAAAAAGGAACCCTTGTCACTTTCACAATACCCTTACTTCCTATTCTGATTCTTTTGTTTTATGTATGTATCCATTCTTAACGAATGATTGTTAAAGTAGTTCAAAATCTGGGTTACAGCGTTGCACGTGTTTATAATCAGGATGGACGCGAACATTTGCAAAGAATGTTCCAATGGCCAGTCTTGAAGGAGAAAAACTCTAGTCATTGATGCCATGGCTTCTCAAAAGAGAAGAGGAGTGGGGTTTATTGGACGCATTAGTAAATACTTAATAGATGGACAACCCATATTGATCTAGCTAAAATGGTTGTCTGAAAATTTTTGTGGTACATATATATGTTTAATCTGTTACTTTTTGCCTAAAAAAGAGGTGTAGTATGCAATTGTCTATGAACCTAGCTAATAAATACCTGATTATTCATGGTATGATTTATTCCTATTTTTACTTAAATGACATGTGTTATGTCAATGACACCAAAGGGGATACCAAATGAATAGAATTGGGATATGAATGAAATATTCCCATTGAAATGAGGCTAGGGAGCCACTATGAAGAAGTCTTGGGAGTTATGAAGGAAGCTTTGAGCTCATACTGCTCCTGGGTTGGGAATGGGAATTGAACTTAATGAGAGCAAAACATTCCTCAGTAGCTTGTGGTAGAGCGGTCAGTTTACAATCTTATACCATAAAGAAGCATTAAGCGCCTTTTAAATGTTAAAACTCTATGACTTGACCAATATTTCCATGAAAAAGAATATCATAGAAATAAAGAAGTCAAAATCCATTCATATAGTTTGGGACAAATGCTTTTGGAAATGTCGAGAAAAAGAGAGACAGAATGCAATGGAGATTAGTGAAGTTATAGATAGCATATGGCCTCTTCTCCCATGATTAGTTTCTTCCTCTTTTTCCAATCTGTAGTCCCATTCATATTACATTATTGTGTATAGTCCATAATCACTAGATATTGTTGTTATATCTCTTTCAAATGCTACCAAAAAAGCCCATCATGAAGTTAACTCCTCAATTCTAAAAAGATCTTAAATTTGGTCCCATCAAGGGATACGTGTGGGAAGAAAGATTATCCATTTGTTATGGAGAGAAGGGAGAGTTATATCTATACGTGCAATTACGAATCCTTAATATAGTTTACAAGTGTTTACGTGTGTTTAGTTCTTCTCATTTGTCCTAGGCTTGGTGAACAGAGTTACTTGGTACCTATTGCTGGTTGGAGGTGGCAGGTGATTTAGTCGAGATGTAAAAGTTGATCCAAACACCACGATCATAAAAAATAAAAATAAAAAGGGCATTAGGTTTCTTTGGTGGGTAATAACGTGAAATTGATCATCGTCCATTTTTTGTTGTTAGAGCTATGTTCAACGAGTTACGTATATAAAGTATGAACAAAAGTTACTGGTTCCCGAAAGTTGGTACCTTAAGCATAGCTTCATCCCCTGCTTATAATAGGGAAAGAGCAATTGGTGGTTTGTTTATTCTTTCCACCTAAAAAAATGAGAAGTAGAATGTCAAGTCTCACGTAGATACCATCAAAAGTTGTGATGAGATGAAATAGAATCTCTCTATTATTAATTAGAGGTTTCGATTTTAAACACTAGAATAAAAACTAGTTGAAGCCCAAATAGTTGAAACTTGAAACACCGTATAGGAAATAAAAAGAAAGTTCACGTTGATTGATGGAACATGTATAATATATTATGTATAGTCTCCTTATGTGATCTTAAACAATAAAAAATCATAGCTAATTTTCAAGTTGAATTAGATATAAAAAGGTACAACTGAAAGTCACTGACTAACAAAGTACTATTAGAATTCAAATTCGTGACACTATGATTTTGAAAAAAAGAAATGAAGAAAAAGAAGACCTTATTATTACACTGTTCCATTGAAGATGAAAGAAAGTAATGCATGCTGCTAAGGTAAATTTTACGCCTTGCTATATGACTCATGCCAAATTAATTTAATGTCAAAAGTAGTTTTTGCTTTAGGCATGCCTTTTGTCTTCACTTTATTTATTTGTACCTAAAGAAAGAATATAATATTTTGGTCAATGTCCTTTTGTGAATACATTTTCACATGCAATTTATTTCTTTTCTAACTTTTTAAGTTTCTTTTAGTAAAGGTCAGCTATTTGCCTAATTTCTTTTGTATATAAACCTATTTAACTTTGAATTTCTCATCCCTCTTAGGTGTTTGATTGGGATTTGACAATGGAGGTCTTGATTGTGACAAACTATCACTTTATATCTTCCAACAATTTGGTGCTATTTATATTTCCTGGTCAATAATTTTGAGCATGCAAGCCATTTTTATTTTGATGAGTTATATAGGTAATATAATTTTTGGTTGGTAATCCATTGGTAGTTTGTCGCTACATTATGCGTCGTTGAACCTAGGGGCGGAGCTATAGTGAATGAATTGGGTGAGAAAAATGATTTTTTCTCAGAAAGTTTGTTTATGTATATTATAAGTCAAAAATAATAAAATGTGTGATAAATATATTAATAGAACCTCTTTGACTTAAAATAGAATGTGATCTAAGCCTATTTCTTTAGAGGTTAACGGGGTAATGTTATAAATCTCCTTTCAGATTTCAATTAGTAACACTAACTTCTTTTATGATTGATGATATTACGCTTATCTTTATTTCATTTTAGACAATCAAAATCTGCGAGGTGTTGTAGACTTTAGGCTAACCTCAATCGGAGGAAAAGTGTATAAATGGCTTCACACCCCAAACAAACACAACTATTTCTATTCCTTACACACACACACCACCCACCCACCCCCCACACCCCA
>NW_006239023.1:158476-165059 GCF_000226075.1 Solanum tuberosum | reverse complement strand
TTTTTTTCATCCAAACGAAATTTAATTAAATTGATTTTTTAAGGTATTTTTTATATGTACCAAAAAGTTGTAAAACAAAAAAATTAATTAAAATTTAATAGGAATTGAGCGAATTGGATTATGGTCTACTCCCTCCATTCACTTTTACTTGTCACCGTTTGATTTGACACACTCATTAAAAAATAATTAATGATATAGATATTTTATCAAATTATCCCCTAATAAATGATTTCTTGAAAAATGATTTGGAAATAAGTATTTAATGCTGAGGGTAAAAATATGGGGAAAAAATTATTGTTTTTTCTTGATATGTCAAAAGTAACAAGTAAAAATGAAAATCTATTTAAGGAATGAGTGACAAGCGGAGGCGAACCCACCTTCATCAATAGGGCTGCACGTACACTTGTTAATTTAAAAAAAAATCATGTGGATATATGTATATCTATCTTGCAGAAACTGACAAAAACTATGACATAATTAATAGTGCACCCATGAGGAGCATATGAGTGTTCTTGTGCCGCTTGTACAAGGCAGAGGAATCACCCGCGAGATCAGAGTTTGAACCTAGCTAGAGCGCATTTCATTATTATTTATTTTAAGTTTTACTTTGAGATCATATTTGATGCACCAAAAGTCTTCAAATTCCAAATTCATCTTTGGTGACAAGTAAAAATGAACCGAGAAAGTACTATATAATTCATTTCAAATTAAATAACTTTGAAGAGGATCAATAATCCTTCCATTTGACGTCCTATATAAAACATCACTATTTTTAGCGTTGAGAAGTATTAAAGGCACTTCAATGCCACAAACTTTAGTCAACTACTGAATGCTTCTCTTAATTTGTCGTTCTTTTATGCCTTTTTATTGTTGTATGTGAAAGAAATAACAGTGGATATAATTTCATAATTTTAAATAGAGAAACAAAAATAATAAAAGATAATTCCAAATGACAATTTATTTTACAACTAAATTTTCTTATATACATGTATTTTCTATATGATATATAGACTTCCTTGGACTTTTTTTTCTTTTTTGGAATTTCTCTATGTTGTATTTATGTAGTATTCTTATTTGACGTTTTAAAAATAAAGTATCAAAAAATTTAATTGAACTGTAATTAAATTAAAACTAAAGAGAAACCAAAATAGTTTGGACAGGTTGAAAAGCCTAAATTCTAGTTGTCTAGAGTAAAGTAATAAAAAATACTTAAGTAATATAATATTAATTTAAAAATACTATAAGAACTCATAAACTGTTATCTCCTGTATTCAGATTAGCAAATCAGAAATAATAAAATATGAAAAGAAAAAAAAAAGAACTATCCGAGTTCACAGATCCCACTGTATATCCTTAAAAAATTTAATCCCCTCAAGTACCCGAGGTTGTAGATTAATTCCTCCCAAGATAAAATGGATTAACCATTAAAGAAGTAGCCGTACCTAAACTTCAATAATTTCAACAAACCCAAAAAGACAACAACAAGATCACACACAAACACGATCGAACGATTTTGTTTGTAAGAGATGTATGCAGAAGAAGGAAAGAATTTGATGCAGAAAAATGAGAGAAAGTCTCTATTTATAGCCAACAAAGGATAAATGTCACAACTCTTTAGAAAAAAGACAACCTTTCAGAAAGGTCACAACCCTTTGGAAAATGCACAACCTTTCAAACGGTCACAACCCTTTAGAAGCGACACAACCTTTCATAAAGGTTACAACCCTTCGACAAAGTCACAACCCTTCATTTTCTATTCACACCTTTAAAACCTAACATAAAACTTCAAATATTGAATTTACGGTCTCCACTCAAAACTATATAAAGATTTTAGATTCTCACTTTAACCATCATAATTCACGTACGATATATATTGTTTGACATCAAACAGAACAATCAATCAATATATATTTCAACAAAAAGTTGTGTCATGTATCTTCCTCATTCATCATTCTAGAATTTGAGACAATACAATTTTTGTGGCAAAAATTTGGTACACTAACATTATGAACTTTAATGATGGTCTCCAAGCGTGTAATCTGACTAATCACATTAAAATGACCAAATCTAACAAGTCAAATGGCACATAATTAAAATCTACATATACATGTTCTACGTACTGAGTTTAAATTATATACATCGTCGATATAATTTTAGGTTACTTATATCTAATATAGCTCAAGATAACAAATTTCAGAATTTAAGCAGATTTACTAGTAGATAATATCCTTTGAATGGTCGGTCTAATAGTATAAAAAGGTTTTTTTATACAGTAATAGTGTATATAAATTAAACTCGCCCCAGATACTTTTAGGCTTCTAGCAGATAATAATATATTTTCCTTGTTATTATTTTCATTTCTCTAATTAAGTACTGTCTGAATTTGTATTTGGATAAAAAATGTTTAATTATTATTTGATCAATCTTTAAATAGTAATTCCACCATATAGATAAGAGTAATTGATTTTGTGTTTTGACTAGAAGTCTCAAATGAGAAAAGGGAGAGGTGATGGTTATTATGCATTCTTTGGAATAAAATGGATATATATAATTGCAGAAATTCCTAAATGTTTCTTACTATTGGAACAGAAAATCCATAATTTTTTATTGATTACTTTAATTTAATTAAGTAGTGATTGCTGAACCCCCACCCCCCACAACAACAGCAACATATTCATGGTGTCTTCCACACATGCACTATCTCTTTTTTTCTCTCTTCATTGAAAAATAATTTGTTGTGTGACAATATTTTTTTTGCATTGAATACTCATTATGTTTTCTTTTATTCATGAATAGTTATCGTAGAGCTATTTACTCAATCGTAGACATTCATGAAATACGTAGAAATGATTTAATAGATTAACACACACATATGTGTGTGTTGTATTTTGTGTCATCGCGCATTTAAATGAGATGGAATTTTAACTACGTTAAAATATCATTATTATATATAGGAAAATATCAACTCTAAATTAGAAGCGTATCTAGAAGGGGTTTCGTGGGTTCACGTGAACCCATGCTCCCCTCTCTAGATTATATATAGTAGTGTTATATTTTTCTTAAAAGTATTTAAGTATAGAGGTGTGAACCCACATTAAAAGTAGCATATAATAATACGATAATGATTAGGTCCACCTCTCTAAGCAAAGATAGAAATTTAAATCTTATATTTATCTTATTTTTGTTAGTAACACCCCTCCAAGTGGTTATCGGTAACACTTTTGACGTTTCAATCAATTTTTCTCTTATTTTTTTTGCTTTAATCTTTCAAAATTTTCAAGTATGTAACATTGGAAATTCCTAAAAAAAATTAGCACAGTAATTTTTTTTTATATAATTAAATCAAATGTGTACATTAAAATTTAGAACTAGTAGTATTATATATGTTCGACCTATAATTTTTAAAATTTAACGGTTCAATGTTAAGAACGTAAATGTCAAATCGATCAAATTTATATCTTAAATACATCTTTTCGTAATAATACGTCCATCCTTCTAAAATTCTAGATACGCCTCTGCTCTAAATACTCGTATAAGTTAACACTTAGGAAACAAGGTGATCCTTTTACATGGGATCTGTCTTGCATGTGATGGATTTTCACGACATATGGCTTGAAATCAAAACAAAAATAAAAAAGGAAAAACTAGACAGAAAAATAAGCAATCACCTCTTTATTATATATTATTATATGAGTCCCATGCTGTTTACAGGGTGTTCTGTTTAATTAATTAATTTCAATTTACACGTCTCCTAAAGAAAAAAAAATACTTGTTAATTGAAAGTATTGTGAAGCTAACATGCCATATTTTTCTACAACATTACTGTAATATACTTTCTTAGTAAAAAAAATTATGTTTCCTTGCAACAGTCCAGGGTTAATGTCAGCCAATAAAAAAATTGAAATAACTTCGTAAATACATCTTAAGTATGAAAATCAAAAGAATCCAATTCAAGCAAATTTCAAATTAAAATTTTTATTGGAATTGATCAAAAAATTTCGATCCAAAATATCCATTTTAGCATATATATAATCAAGAGAAAGAGAATTTATTTTTCCTATTTTATCCTTATTAGACAATATTAACTACTCTTTCCACATCATAATATGCACAAATTCATTTATTATTCCTTATACAACTTGTTTGGACGGTTGTTATCTATTGCATCATATTTTGTTGTTATTTTAATTTAAATATAATATTTGTTTTAATTGCTACTTAAATATTAGAGTCGAGGATTTATTTGAAACAATATATCTTATCTATATCACCTCTGGGATAAAGATAAGAACTGTGTACACACTTCCTAGATCCCACTATATGAGACTACACTGAATATGTCGTTATTGTTATTTCTTAATTTTATTGTATTGTGTTGTTTCGTTAAACTCATCGTTATGTAATCTCATTTGATGTGGCAATCAATTTGATGTGACTGCATCTTTACTTTTTTTTTTCCACCTCATTTTGTATTTACTTATTGACTAACATGTGAATGGATGAAAAGAATATATATATATAAATAAAATGTTGTGTAGATCAACAAAGAAATGGGCAGTTTGACGAATTGTCGTGAGATTTAGATGGACAAATTTCTCGTTCCTTTCAGTAATTGTAATATCTAAGTTTGAAGCAAATGCTTCCTTTTCCAACATTTCTCTCTAGTTCTACGTACATCTTATTTCTTATAATACAACTATATAATATATTATATTATATTATTTACCCACTACATATCCCGCTGCCTTAGGCCTTTCACCTCATTCCTATATTTATCTCATACCATTTAATTTAATCTTATATACATTCATACTCTTAATGTTTTACCGTCAAAATTAAAATATTTGATATTTCGGAATTCGAAAGGAGTTATATAAATTGAGATTGAATAAACAGAGAAATATATTTTAATTTGTTATTATTAGAGGTGAATTCAAAATTTGAAATTTATGTGTTGATTAATATATATGTATACTTCTTCAATTCACTTTTACTTGTTATATTTGAATTTGACACACTCATTAAAGAAACATTAATGATTGACGTGGTTATTTTAATTACCACACTACTTTCATTAATTTATGTCTTAAAAAATGATTTGGATAATTAAATAATTGTCTTAAAAGTAAATTTATTTTTGGAATAATTGACAAGTAAAAGTGAACTGAGGGAGTAATACTACTCACATCATCTAAAATTATCTGTTGTGTTTTTTTTTACACGCCCTTTAAGAAAGCATTATTTAAAAAGAGTTTTGATTATTTTACCCTAATTCATATTTTAAGATATAATTTCTATTTGTTAAATATTTACTCTATTAAGGTATTTGTAAGCTTCAAAAATAATTATTATAAAGGATAAAATTGTAAAAAACAACAATTTTATCTTGAACTTTAAAAAATAAAATAATTTGAGATAATTATTTTTAAAAATTACTATAAATAATTTGAGACGAAGAAAGTAATTAAATTCACAATCAAATATTCATACATGTATATATATAGTGAATCTTTTAATACATGTATAGAATCTAAATAAAAACCTCCACCTTCCTTGTCTCTTCCTACTCCAATACAAAATTATGTTAACTTCCAGAATAGAATGAGTTGAATAGATCACTGTTCTATATAATATATGCTTTTATATTTTACATTATGTATATTATATCAAAGATTAGAAAATTAATCCCCTGAATTACTCAAATCAAGACATGGAAATGTAAGATGCACATTTATTAATTAACCGACAAAGAAAGCAAGCATCTTATTTACTGTTTTTCAAATGGTAGGCAATTAATCAAAATGCAAATAATTAACTTAATTATAGCCCATCAATCTAGACTTTAATTTCTTTATACCACAAGTCTAGACTGATATACATGTATTATTAAAATATATAATTAAGTTCTACTCTATATTTTAAAAAAGTGTAATTACATAAATCCATTTATTTTATTTTACCAATGGAATACGTGATGTGAATGATGATCATTGTCCAAATATAGGTGAACGTAGTGGTCTATTTTTTAATTTAAGAAAATTAAGTATTCGATCACGAATATATTCCTATAAATTATTTGTATTGATATTGTATATACTTTTTGCACTGTCGATAAATTTTAACATATGATACCATATTACTTATATTGTTATACTTGGTTGTAAAATACTAATATTTATTATATAATTATCTTATAAATGATCTGATTATATAAAATTTTCCGTATTCTATATTTATAATTGATGAGGGTATTATTTTCTAGAATCTAATGCATGCTTCTATTGAGGATGAAGTAATAATATATGTTCCCATATATCTCAACAACACATTCTCCACTTGTTCATTTCCATTTCACAATTAATTACTTAATAATATATTGTATTTGGCTTTTTTATTTTTGTCAAACTTAAAGGCGCCCGTGCACGAAAGAAAATATGTCACTACTCATTGCTTTGTAGTTAGTTAGGGGTGTACAACTTTTCATTTATCATATTAAATATATTAATTTTATAAAATTTATAAATCAAACTAATAAGAGTTGTGTTTTTTATGTTTATTTCTTGGGGAGGGGGGGGGGGGGTTC
>NW_006239023.1:154683-157940 GCF_000226075.1 Solanum tuberosum | reverse complement strand
TTGTTTGTTGGTGGTGTGGGGGGGGGGGGGGGGGTGTTCACACTTCACAACACAAGGTAAGAAACAAAATTTATGATTTCTATCATTCTCTTTAATTTTTCGCACATTATAATAAACATTTTAAGGTATAAAATATTTATAAAGTTTGTACAGATATAATGTTGATTTGATTAGTTTAAAAATAAAATAAAATAAAATCAATTATGATCGAATTTTCCTTTTCAACATCAACCTAGTCAAACAATATATATCACCAGTAGATTTTCCCCCCAATTTTTGATTTGATTTATTAATTTGATGTGGTTTGTCAGTTTCCTTTGAACACCCTTGTTTGCAGTATTACACCATTTTCTATTCTTTAGGAAGATTAATAGCGGAAATTGATATGAAAATGAAGAAATCAAAGAGAGAGTTCACATGATATACTGAGGAGTAAGAAATAGTTATTTTACCCTATATCTAATAATATATATTCATCTCAATTTATGTTATTACGATGTTATATATATATAAAAAAAAAAGCTAAGTCCATCGTGATTTATTATATATTTGATATTGAACTCTCATATTATATTATTCCTGTTTTAGAGTTTTACTCTTGGGCGTGTGAGGAGGTATTGATCAATCCAACATCGGTGGAGATGAGGAAAATTGATGATCTATTTATATAATAATTTTTAAAAAATCTTTACTTCATAAGTTAGATTTTATGACTGAATTTGATCCAAAATTCATTTTGTTAACAAAAATATAGTCTAATTCTTGAATTGATTTATGGATTTTTTGCGTGCTGAAAATGACAATTTTATATATATTAACCACACGTTATAAAATGTGATCCTTCTTCTTGGTATCTGATTTGAAAGATACAGAATTAGTAATAATCATTTTTATAAAATTTTCTTTTCCATAGTATTTCATAATTTCATGACCTAATATTAACTTACCGCGATACATTACTTAAACTTTAAAATTTAGAAATCTAATACTCCTTATATAATTTTTTTCTTTCTTCACAATTTTTAATGCATCTCCAAATAGTTTGAATTTATAAATATATTATCCTCTGATCTATTTCAATTTGTTTGTCGGATTTTCCTTCTTAATTCACTTCATAAAAAAATGTCTCTTTTTCTTTTGACGATTCTTTTATTCTAACTTTTTATTTGACATATTTAAGACTATAAAATTAAAAGACATTTTACTGCATTTTAATATAATTCTTATTTTATTTTATTTTCTTGACAATTTAAATTAAAATGAAGAGGAGCATGATTTTCATCTTGATCGCCGAGGTGAGATATGATTTATAAATTGAAATCGAGTCCAAAAATAATAGACATTAATTTCAGAAAGCTTTAAAAGAAAAAAAACATTAAAGATCTAACTACTCCCTTGACTTTTTTTAAAACAAAAAAATGTGGCCAAAAATAATAATAATTAAAAAATGGACCTGAGTGGGCTCAGTGAATGTCCTTCACAATGATTTACCAGTGAAACTAAAACCCGACAAAAAATAATAAAAATAATAATAATAATAATAATTGTTTTGAGTGTGACCAGACCCCCTTTAGAAGAAGAATGTGTAGTACAGAAAGTAAAAGTTAAAAATGAAATGATAGCACCCAACTCATATATTGTTACAACAAACATCGCTATCAACTATGATTGTGGTGAAATGATAAATAATCTATTTTTAATCAGAGATTTCGAGTTCAAATTAATTTTGTTAAGAAATGTTTTAATTCTTAATATGAAACTTTTCGACACGAATTCAGATTGATCTGAGCTTCAATATGATTATTGAACGAGTTGGAAAATAAAAAAAAGAACAAACATTGTTCAGTGGGGAAAAAAAAAGTAGTACTTGTGTTCATGTTGTAGCCAAACATACTGGAAAATAAAAGTTACCTTTTCCTGACTTATGTTAGACACATAATCTCCAAATTCAAATTGAAAATCTAAAGCGAAATTTGAGCGATCAGCCTTTGAATTTTATACGGAAAGTAGATCAAATACTTCCTCCGTCTCTCGTTTTATATTACTTGACTTATGTTAACTGATTTATTAAAATGCACACGTAAAAATAAACTATATTTTAAATATAAGTCGTATAATATGTCTTTTTTAGTTTTTCATTTGATATTTGAAATCAACATTAGAACCTCAACTAAATCTGAATCAGAATCCATTTGAAGGTGACGCTCCCAACAAAAAAAGGTTTATATCCAAAACTCAAATTGAAATATCTAATTAATGATGAAACAATTTACCATAGCGATAATAGTTTAGTATAAGAGTCATATAATATGTACTAATTATTTGGTTGGGAACTAGTTATCCCAGGATTAACTATCATGAGGTTAGCTATCCTGGGATAACTTATCCCATCACTATGTTATAAATGGTGAGATAAATTATCTCAAACATTCAACCAAACAAGACATCTAAATTTTATGTTAGAACTATTTTTTATCCCAAAAGTATTTATGCTTATCCCCACACCAAACGAGCCCTATAGAATATATTTTATTTTATACTTGGAAAAGGAAGAGTAATGAATACCACTCCCATTGGATAGCAAGTGTACATCAACTAGAAAGAGACAAATTACCCTTTTGCTTAGTAATTTAAACCACGCTCGGTCATTGAATCTGGGACTGTGCAGTGTTTTTATTCAATCAATACCATAATTTTTCATTAAATTTTAAAAGAGCTAAAAATAAATTACAATTATAAATAAATCGTAAAAAAACGTAATTTTATTAAGGATAAACTACCTTATTAGACATACATCACTATATATACTAATATTATCTTTACTTTTAAACAATTACATATATTACCATTTTTAGTATTTTATACCATATATTAATATATTATTTGAAAATACTATTAGATACCCACATCCCTTAAAACTATTATTGATTAATTATCTGCTTAAATAACTCTTTCACTCCAAATCAACCACTATCTCTTAATTCTCCCCTCCCATGTTTATCACTCAATTATTTCTCCTCCTTTCTGATTCAAGAATTTCACCTTACAATTTCATTTCAACAATAGTTAATCTACTCTCTTCTTCTCAAGATATCATCACCACAAATTCTCCTGAACCCAAATATTATTTTATATTGTTTATTTATCACGAGTTCCAATCACAGTAACTGCTACTGAGAAAACTTTCAATTCATAGTGGGTCTTGATTGTTTGTCTCCGAAAGAAATGGATCTTAGTTTTGATTATGTTATGCCACA
>NW_006239023.1:119860-154324 GCF_000226075.1 Solanum tuberosum | reverse complement strand
ATATATATATAGATACATAAAATTAATAGTAGATACATATAACAAATACATGAAATTAATGCTAGATACTTCTATGATACATATGAATGTACTTGTATGGCACTCATGTATTTAAATGTTTAGTTTGTTGGATACATCATATATTGATAATAGATACAGCAAATTAATGAATTTATTATTTTAAGAGTAATAATTTGAAATTAATCAAATTACATTACCAAGATATACATTGTTTTTATCTTATATTAATAATATTAATGAATTTACTATTTCAAAGAATAATAAAATGAAATTAATTATCTATGTATTTTGAAAATCCTCAATTACTCCTCTAAATTAAGGAAATAAAGTTTACAACCAATTAATTTAAATAAATAAATTTTGTATCTCAATTTTAAAATTCGACAGATACATATATCTCATGGATTCAGACTCATGTATCCTAATCATAAAATATGGTAGAGGAAGTAATATTTGAAACTATTGGGAATCTTAATAATTAAGACCTAAACTAGTGGGATTTATGTGATTTGCCCTTTTATTAATCAAATAATAAATATAAATCTATTTATTCCTTAATTCTAATTTTTAAAAAGATTTCTCTATAATCAAATGCTATTAGTTGGGTATTTTTCGAATAAGAATAATATGGACAATTTTGAAATTTATTTTATCTCCATAAAAAGATTATGCAATTTTTTTTAAAAAAAAACAAATGATATTTTAAAAGAATTCGGTCACGTTTGATCTGATCTATAAAATTTTCAAGATGCCTATAAACAAGCAGTTAAAATAGAATAACCTCCTAAAATTCTAACTAAATAAAATTTAATTAGTAGAGTCTCACAAAATTTTAATGTCGACGTTTCTTGATTTTTTGTTATTAGACTATTTGTAAACATCCCACGAGCCCTCGAACCACTTAGCTTTTATCTTCATCTCTGCAACCTCCATTCTCCAATTATTTCTCATTCTTCTAATCTAATCCTCTCTCTCTCTCTGTTTCTTTCTCTTTGTTTTTCTCTCAACTTTTTTCTCATTAAACTCATCAATCAATCTTCTTCTTCTTTACTCAAAAACTCAATTTACATTATTCGATTCTCAAATTCTAAATCATGGCGCTGGAAACATGGTTGAATAAGGTGAAAAAAACGATAGCACACAGCTTTGTTACAGTAAGATCAGCCGGTGCGCCACGTGCAAAGACGGCGGTGATCAAGAAATCCAGTGTTGGGGTTTTAGCATTTGAGATCTCTGGGTTGATGTCAAAGCTACTCCATTTATGGCAATTTTTATCTGAGAAAAATATGATAAGAATTCGTAATGAGTCGATATGCCTAGAAGGTGTTCGTAAAATTGTCTCAAACGATGATGCTTTTCTTATAGGCCTTGCTTGTGCGGAGATTGTGGAGAATTTAAGGATGGTTGCGAAATCTTTGTCAAGAATCAGCAAGAGATGTGAAGATTCACATCTCAGAAGCTTTGATCGATTCTTTACTGAATTCGCAAATATGGGTCGTGATCCTTATAATTGGGTTCTTAGTTTGAAGGATATGGAGTTAAAAATCAAGAAAATGGATCAGTTTGTCACTACAACTGCCCTGCTTCATCGACAAATGGATGAGCTTTCAGTACTTGAGAATAGTTTAAAGAAAGCTTCGAATTCAAGTTCCCATTTCAAAGATTCTGACATTTCAATCAAAGAACAGAAGATACTTGAGCTACGACAGAAGTATCTGTGGCAGAAACAAGAAGTTAAGTATCTAAAAGAGCGATCTTTATGGTGTCGTAGCTTTGATACAGTTACATCATTGTTGGCTCGATCCATTTTCACTACACTAGCAAGGATCAAGCTTGTTTTTGGTATCAATCATGGATATCCAAATTCACTCCCACGTAGTCTCTCTGCTTCAGCCACTGTTTATCCTTCAGAAAATCATAACACATGCAATTTCGTCTCCGGGCCATTGATGAACAATCCCCCTATACTGAAAGTCTCAGATCATGAATTTTTCGAGTCAAATACTAAGGTACTTAAACCACCTACGAGTACTTTAGGCGCGGCTGCACTTGCTCTACATTATGCTAATTTGATCATTGTTATGGAAAAAATGATAAGATCACCTCAACTAGTTGGGGTTGATGCTAGAGATGATTTATACTCCATGTTACCAAATAGCGTTCGATCATCATTAAGATCAAGACTAAAAGGAGTTGGATTTTCGGCTAGTGATCCAGTTCTTGCTGGTGAATGGAAAGATGCCCTACAAAAGATTTTAGGATGGTTGTCACCTTTGGCACATAACATGATCAAATGGCAAAGTGAAAGGAGCTTTGAACAACAAAATTTAGTTCCAAAAACTAATGTTCTCTTGCTGCAGACTTTGTATTTTGCAAATCAAGAAAAGACTGAAGCTGCCATAACAGAGCTGTTAGTTGGTCTAAACTATATTTGGAGGTTTGAAAGAGAAATGAATGCTAAGGCCTTGTTTGAGTGTACCAACTTCAACAACTTCTTGAATTTGAAGCATTCAAGTAATTAGTCTTTTCTTGTTTGTTCTAAGTTTTTTTTTTTATTCTTCTTTGTTCTAATTAATAGATATATAATTTGAGGATTGTTAGATGTAAGGTCTGTTTTGTTTTAACACAAATCTGTATATTGTATCATATCAATTGTAGACTATTACTATAAGATTTGAGTCAAGATTTTCAAGTTCATTGAGATTCGAGATGTTGTTTTGTATGAATAATTTTGAATTTTGAAGGCATGTGAACATATTCTTGTATCTGCTATTATTGTGGTATCACATGGAACCCAGTTTGATTTAGGTCCAACATTACAAATCTGAGAAAATATTGTTTAACTTACATTATAATTAAAGAATACTTGAAGATAAACCACAAATAAGTTGGTTGATGATATGATTGGTAATAGACTATAAGTATTATATAAGTGGTCCCTTATTTATGGTGAGTAGGAGGATTAAACAACAAATTCCTACTTTGGATCCTCCATGTGTCATATGATCTTTTTTAGGGGTCAAATTGTGATTACACTAAATTCTTCTAACCCCACTCACCTTCCAAAAGAAAGTGAGTTTAACTTCTAACAATAATTATATGTATTCCCTTCGGACTATTTTACTTGTTGTTTGTTTCGATCTTTATCCTTAGTCATAAATATGTAGAAAGAATTATTAATGTGGTGCAAAAGAAAGAAATATTAAATCGATAGAAGTAAATCAGATTATCTAAAATATGATTAGCTCATTAGTTACTTGAAAAATAAGACAGACAGATAACGTGTTATAACAAGTGAGATTGGTCTGAGTGCAACAGAATTCTTCACATTGTCAGTGCGTATGTGTTAGCAATGAGTGCTCTAATGGAATTCAATGTGAAAGGGGGAGCAACAAAGTAAGTGCATGCATGAAAATTGGGACAAGAGTTAGCCATATCCTGTGTACAAGGGTAGGCCATTGTTGTATTTCACTGTCCAAATGCATATGCACATAAAAGAGTTGAAATATGGGGCTTTTGGAAAATTTATTACATAGAAACAAGCAACTTGTGATTTGCATATATTGTTGGGGAGAGGAGGAGACTTATCATAATAAAACTTAAAGCCATTGCCTTGTTATTGTGGGGTGACCCCACTTGTTGAATTGCCAAGTATTTTTATTATTTAGGTTTTAATGCATCACCTTATGAGTTGGTGGATCAGAATATTCAAGATTACATAGTTGAGATATTGCATTTTGATATTGTGACATCCACCTTCTCTCATCTCTCCATTATTTTTTATCTTTTTCTAAGTTTCTCCACTGATTCTTTTGTGTTGTGCTTTCACAATCTTTGGTTGATGACACAAGCCAAATTGATGTGGTATGAATTAGTATTGAACTATATCCACACTAGATCTTGTTAAGTTGAAAACGTTGACAATGGGAAAATACTTTACACATATTTCGCGTTTAATCTCGCACTTGTAGATGGTTAAAAAGTTACCAAAAAAAATGGTTATATAATTTTTAAATAGGTTAAAAAAATTTGAACTATCATCATTTTACAAGTTTCATATTTAAATTATTGGGTGTTGACAAAATTCCTCCAAACTATCATTACCTCATATTAAAACACCCCTTGAACATATATGACATGCTTTGATATTTTTGAAAAGTCCAAGCAACATAGATGCTATGTAAACATCACGTTTCAAAAACTACTTCATAGAGTTCCAAGAGATGATGTCGTAAAAAAATTAAGTGAGTAGTTTGAAAATCTCCCTAAACTATTACGGTTCACGAGTTTCATATCTAAACTATTAAGCGTGATAGAACCCCAAACCACCACGAGCTCATTGTGTTAGATGAATTCATTTGTGAGACTTCTTTTATGGATCTCCCACACGCCTCTTATAAATTCTCTCAAACATTTTGCAACAAAAGTATATTAACGAACAATATGCTCCTCTGTTAAGTTTTTGTTCAATTAATGCTAGTTGTCAAGTTATTCAAAATTTAAAAATATTTTCTTATCAGTATATGATCGTTCTAGGGTGATTTTTTTTTTATTATATAGTTTTCCATTTGCTGTTCAGTATCCGCATTGAAATTCAACTATTTTGGATTTGCGCCGCATAGGGCACGGAGGCGGGAAGAGCTCCCTACCAAGGATTTTTCCATATCCACAGTTCGAATTCGAGACCTAGAGAGAAGCAGCCTCATCCACTGCACCACATTCTTTGATGGCAATCGAAGATGTAGTTGATATATAGAATAATATTTTATTTGAGAGTGTTCGGCTACATGGCAACATCATTGATCTAGAACTACAATCTATTTGGGTGAGGGGCATGAATAGCCACTTTTGGGGCAGCTATTTAAACTTTAACCACGATTTGTAAATTATTGCAAGTTTAGTCAGCACCTCATTTCAGATACTTTGTTCTGAAGTATAAATTATGGAATTCAAATTTAAAGATAAAATTACATGACATATGCATTATTTTGATCACTTGATCATAATAAATTGATCACTTCTATTGTTGTTTCTTTCTTATTCCTTTTATCCAATTTGTTGTGCAATAATACATAAAATTATTGCCATATTTGTTGTGCAATAATACATAAAATTACATTAAATTGATCACTTGATCATAATAAAAAACATTTGGCCATTTTTATTTATATCATACATATTTTATTTATAAATTGTGGCTAAACATTAAATAATTTTCTCCTGGGAGCTTAAGGCCAGGCCCCAACATATTATAATCGGGGAAATTTGCACCAATAACCACTTTAACGTTGCTATTTAAAATATAAGAACAACATTATTTTTTTAAAAGTTGTGCATTTTAGTCATTTGGCTAAAACTTCAGCATTATTGCACAACAAATATGGCAAAATCGTTTTAGTTCAAACATCATACATATGTCAAAAGTTAAGAGCGTTAAGTCTAATTTCATACTTAAATAATTGAAGTTTGAACAACACAAATAGATTTCATTATTTTCTAATTTCTTTGTCACTGGAGAATATTTTCCCACAACATCATTCATGGAACTTTCAAATAAAATGGAGTATCTTTTAAAAATTATAAATTAGTCATCTTCTTGTTTTGTTTTTCATATCAGACAAATACACATTAACCCTAATTATTATATATACATCCAATGTGGGGCGGTGAGAGACGAAAAATAAATTAAAAGAATTAATTAAGGCAGAGACTATTTGGTATACATGACATTAATAGAAAACGAAAGTGCAATTTTACACTATTTGGTACCATTAATAAAAAAATAAAAAAATTGGTACAAATTAGCAATAATAACGTTTCAGATCCTATTGTTGAGTTTATCAGCTTTGCATAGAGGATTTTTCTTGGCCAAAATCACACGTCCTATAGACTTGAAATTGAAAGTGCAGCATGTTCTTCTGATACCTATGAGTCTCGCAAAATATTTCATCGCACTTACAATTGAACCCTATTAATTCCAACTTCTTCCTGCAAACCATGCACCTTTTTGGCATCGGCTTCATCATCAAATCATCTTTTCCAGTTTTAATAGTAAGAAAATACATCTTTTGAAATAAATATATTTCATCATAAGGATTGGAATTTATTGGATTTCCATAAAAAACACAACCCCTTGGGCTCAAAATTGGGTTTGCTGTTTTGTCACAAGAAGTCATTTTTTCTTCTTTTTTGAGTTTTTGGTTATAGGGTGTGTTTGGTATGAAGGAAAATGTTTTTCATGGAAAATGTTTTCCTACAAAATGTTTTCCTGAAAAACAAATTGATTTTTGACTTATTTTCTTATGTTTGGTTGGTGATTAGAAAATAATTTCCGGAAAAGATTTTTAGTATTTGATTTATGAATGAAAAATGTTTTTGAGAAATATTTTTTATTTTTACTAGAGTAGAAAATAATTTTTGAAATTGAAAATAATTTTTAAAAACAAACTTAAATTTTTTTCTTTTTGAAGGGGATGGGGGGAGGGTAGGAGGTGAGGGGTAAAAAAATAAAAAATTGAATAGTGGATTTTCAGCTTTGCATAGTGGATTTTCCTTTGCCAAAACCACACGTCCTATAGACTTGAAATTGAAAGTGCATGCATGTTCTTCTGAATATCTATGAATCTCGCAAAATATTTCATCGCACTTACAATTGAACCCTAGTAATCCCACCTTCTTCCTGCAAACCATGCATCTTTGTGGCTTCGTCTTCATCATCAAACCATCTTTTCCAGTTTTAATAGTTAGAGAAAACATCTTGTGGAATAAAAATATTTCATCATAGGGATCATGATTTCTTGAATTTTCGTAGGAACCACAATTCCTTGGGCATAAAGTTGAGTTTTCTGTTTTGTCACAAGAAGTCATTTTTTTCCTTAATTATTTGGTTATAATGTGTTTTTATGCAACTTATTAGTGATAGTGATGGGTGTATTAATATATAATGATGTATTTGGGGTTATAATTACTTTATATATAGAGGAAACTTTTATGGAATCCAAATAATAATCAAACTAGGAGTTCCCTAATATTTATATTTGGAAATTTGATTAGCCGATTTGGGCCGCTCTATACTAACTTCCGCCTTCTTTTAAGGATATTTTAAGAAAGAAAAAAGTTACCTAATTTGACAAATATTCCTACTATTTTTATTAATTTATCTTTTAGTTTGAAATAATTACATATTATCTCACTAATTAATCATATCAGATTTTAAGTCAAATACACCTAAATACATCAAATTTAAAAAATTGAACGTCGGTTATTCTTGAATAGCGATTCTCAAATCGCTTATATTTGTGCAATTGATTATGGTAGGTTAAGATATATCATTAGTGAGAGAAAATCTTTATACATTCAATCTAAATTAAATTGATTATAAATGAGGTATGACAAAATGGTTTCAATCAAACCTAGCACTCTTTATTTTTTTAACTAAATATTTCATTATTTTCTAATTTCTATGTTACAAGAGAATATTTTCCTACAGTATCATTGATGGAACTTTCAAATATAAATGGCGTATAATTTAAAAATTACTTTCTTCCATCCAACAATAAAAGTCGTTCTTTATTGATTTGACTTAGAAAATAAAAAACAGTAAATAATTGGGTAATTTTACCAAATCACTCTTATTAAATACTCCCTCTATTTCATGTTAACTGAATTTGGGGTTTTTACATTATTCAAAATAATTAAATTATTCAAAGTTTAAGATGGTTGTTTGAAATTTTTTCCTTATTTGCCCTATCCTTTAATGAAGTTTGATATTTTCTAGATTTATGATTTCACAGAGGACAATAGTGGGAAGTATGATTTAAATTATGTCCTTGAATGTTTTTTTCAATAAGTGTGCATTACATCACAAATTCAGTTAATATGGAAGAGAGGAAGTATAAGTTATCTAAACATTTAAAAGTGCATAGTAATTAATAGCAAAGGTAAAAGAGATGCAAAATTGTAAATTATTTATTGGCTTTATAAATTGAATAAGTATTGTTGAACATCCCAAAATAGTATAAATTGACAAGTAAAAATTAACGAAGGGGGTATAAATTAATCATCTTCTTGTTTCGTCTTTCATATCAGATAAGTACACATTAAACCTAATTATACGTCCAATTTGGGATGGTCAAGTATATATATTGAGAGATGGAAAATAAATTAAGGTGGAAAAAATTGAACATTGTGGCTTAAATTTATGTACCTTATACTCAACAATAGTATACATGACATAATTAATAAATAGAAACGAAAGTGCAATTTTACACTATTTGGTACTATTAATAACAAACTTGATACATAATCAATAATAGTGATTTAAATCCTATTCTTAAGTTTATTAGCTTTGCATAGTGGGTTTTCCTTGGTCAAAACCGCACGTCCTATATATAGAGTTGAAATTGAAAGTGCATGCATGTTCTTCTGGATACCTATGAGTCTCGCAAAATATTTCATCGCACTTACAATTGAATCCTATTAATCCCACCTTCTTCCTGCAAATCATGCATCTTTGTGGCTTCGTCTTCATCATCAAATCATCTTTTCCGGTTTTAATAGTAAGAGAAAACATCTTTTGAAATAAATATATTTCATCATAGGGATCGTGATTTCTTGAATTTTCATAGGAACCACAACTCCTTGGGGGATAAAGTTGGGTTTTCTGTTTTGTCACAAGAAGTCATTTTTTCTTCTTAATTATTTGGTTATAATATGTTTTTATGCAATTTATTAGTCGTAGTGATGGGTGTATATATAATGATGTATTTGGGGTTATAATTACTTATATATAGAGGAAACTTTTATGGAATCCAAATAATAATCAAACTAGGAGTTCCCTAATATTCATATTTGGAAATTTGATTAGCTTATTTGGGCCGCTCTACACTAACTTGGGCCTTCTTTTAAGGATATTTTAAGAAAGAAAAAAGTTACCTAATTTGACAAATATTCCTACTATTTTTATTAATTTATCTTCTTGTTTGAAATAATTACATATTGAGCTCACTAATTAATAATTTCATACCAGATTTCAAATTAAATACACCTAGATACATGAAGGTTTTCTACCAGATAAACTAAAATAGGGAGAGAGGTGAGCGAGATCCTCATATTACATGTGAATCACACTAAATACATGTACTGTGATAGTCGATATAGGGAGAGAGGTGAACGACAGAAGAGAATGACGAGCGAGAGAGGAGAGAAGCTAGCGAGAGAGTCAAACATTAAATAATTTTCTCCTGGGAGCTCAAGGCCCCAGCATATTATAATTTGGGAAATTTGCACCAATAACCACTTTAATGTTGCTATTTAAAATATACGCACAATATTTTATTTTTTAAAAAAAAAAGTGCATTTTAATCATTTGGCTAGAATTTCAGCATTATTGCACAACAAAAATGGCAGAATCGTTATGTATGTCTAAAGTTAGAGAGTGTTAAGTCTAATTTCATACTTAAATATTTGAAGTTTGAACAACACAAATAGATTTGATTATTTTCTAATTTCTTTGTCACTGGAGAATATTTTTCCACAACTTCATTCATGGAACTTTCAAATAAAAATGGAGTATATTTTTAAAAATTATAAATTAGGCATCTTCTTGTTTTGTTTTTTATATCAGACAAATACACATTATTAACCCTAATTATATATACATCCTATGTGGGACGGTGAGAGACGAAAAATAAATTAAAAGAATTAATTAAGGCAGAGAAATCTGAAGGTTACGGATTAAATATTTTCAACCTTGTACTCAACAATAGTATACATGACATTAATAGAAAACGAAAGTGCAATTTTACACTATTTGGTACCATTAATTAAAAAAAAAAAAAAAAACTTCGGACAAATTAGCAACAATAACGTTTTAGATCCTATTCTTGAGTTTATCAGCTTTGCATAGAGGATTTTCCTTGGTCAAAACCGCACGTTCTATATATAGACTTGAAATTGAAAGTGCATGCATGTTCCTCTCGATACCTATGAGTCTCACAAAATATTTCATCACACTTACAATTGAACCCTATTAATCCCAACTTCAACCTGCAAACCATGCACCTTTTTGGCTTCGACTTCATCATCAAATCATATTTTCCAGTTTTAATAGTAAGAGAATACATCTTTTGAAATAAATATATTTCATCATAGGGATTGGAATTTCTTGGATTTCCATAAAACCCACGACCCTTGCGCACAAATTTTGGTTTTCTGTTTTTTCACAACAAGTCATTTTTTCTTCTTTTTTGAGTTTTTGGTGATAATGTATTATTTTTCAAGCTAGTTGTGCTTGGTTTTAAAAGGTGTGAATGAAAAATAAAGAGTTGTGGCTTTAATGAAAAATTGTGACTTTTATTAAAAAAATTGTGACTTTTATGAAAGGCTGTGACCTTTCCGATGGGTTATGACTTTCCAAAGGGTTGTGACCTTCCGATAAGGCACCATAAACATTTGTTTACACTATCCTTTGTTGTTTATAAATAGAGAGATTTCCTCTCATCTTTTAACGATGAATTTCTAGACTTATTCTTCTACTACTACTAAATCTAGTATTCTAAGTGTACTTTAGTGCGTCAATGACACCGTGGTTTTAGGTACCAATGGTGAGTAAGATCGTTCTATCCTGAGAGGATATATTTCATTAACCTTGGGTACTTGAGGCGATAATTTCCTTAAGGACACATTGTGCATTCATTGGACTCGATTTTCTTCTTTGAGACAATTTTTTGTAAATTATTTCTAATCTGTTTCTGATTCTATTATCTACTTGTTTTAATTTTCTAATTTTAAAAATACTCTTTAAATTTTATTGTTTCCTATCAAGTTCTTCAAAGTTATTATTCTAAGTATTTTAGGAATACAGAATCAACGACAAATAAAGATAGTGAATAGTGATTGGTGTATAATGTTGTGTTTGGGGTTATAATTTACTTATATATAGAGAGGGGGGGGGGGGGGGGGGGAAAAAAAATCAAAATAAAATCCCATAAATTGTGCTATTTCAATCCGAATAATAATCAAATTAGGACTTATCTCTCTCCGAATTCTGTTTGGTTTTGGTTTGGGATATTAATTTGGAAACTTACCTAATAGATATGTTATATTAAGAAAGCATTTATTAATTATTGTAATAATTATTTTTTTCATTGGACACTTATAATATATTTATAATATAGTTTTAATTCATATTATAGAGAATAATTTATAAAACACATATAATACAAATTTTATTGATGAATAATACATTTATCAAACACTTTTAATAGTTGTGTCATTTTCTTACCAAGCAAACATAATATATTTTAAAACACTTCTAATATGATATATTGCATGTATAATTTACTTTTAATACGTATTGCAGATATATCATAGTATTTCTAACGACATGTTTCCGTCTTTATAGAAAAGTCATCAAGGAAAAAAATTTGACCGAAAAACTTTTTCGTAGTAACTTGAAAATTCCTAGCCTAGTCCAGATTTGGACAAAATCGGAGTCAGTAAGTTCTAAGAATATCTGGTAGCGTATGAGAGATCTAATTATGAATTTGATTACATGAGTGGATAGCTAAGACGTTAAGGAACCCGTACGACTTTACGGAATCTAATTCGAGCGAGTAGAGCTCACGAAACTGATCTTAGCGTGGAAGGGTAGTTTCTAAGTGTCATGGGATGAAGGTGTGTTGTGAAATGGGGGTTTGGAACTCTTAAAATAGCTCACTGTTTTCGTACAAGGCAGGATTTTTCCGCTAGGGCGGGCCGCTGTGGCGAGATGGGGTTGCCATAGCGGGCCAGTCGCGAATTAAGTCGGAAATAAATCCCAAAAACGTCATTTTTTTATAATTTTCATTCTTAAGAGTTAGGAGACAAACCAGGGCGGCTTCTTGACAATTTTTCACCATCCTTGAGGCTAAATGTAAGGTTTTTACTCCTCGGATCCATTTTTCGATCCGTAGAATGTAATTCATGGGTAATTATTATTGGGGGAGGGTTTTGGAATTATTTTGGATGGTGGGAGAAAGCCCTAGTTGCACCTGAGGATCATAAATTGGGTCTTGGGTTATTGAGTTTGTCATAATCCAGGTAAATTAGACCTTAATTATTGATCCCCGTATTGAATTGTTTATTTGTAGACCTAGAGCAAGCGAAAAGAATCCGGAAAGGGAAGAATCAAGTTTCTTATGAGGGTTCAAGCTTTGTTCGAGGTAGGTGATGGTTGTGATTTCATGTTGGTATGATGTATGTTAGTAATTACTTCATTATAATGCATGTATGTATGCGAATGTTGCACTATTGATCACACTAATCGTAAATGAGCATGAATGAATGATTGTATGTCATGAATCAACACTTGATTGTATGATTATGAGAATGTACATTCTGATTGTGGCTTGTACCAATCACAAGTCAGTTCTTCCAGACTACCATGAGTTCTCATTTTGCTCAATCCATCTTATTCAGACTTAGATTAGTACTTTAGATATTTGTATGTTTAATTAGGTTGTACCCATTTTCTTTAGACTTATGGTTCCTTGTTAGAGTTTTGGTACATTGACTTTCAGGTTCTAGGGAATAATTTCCACAATGTTTAGTTAATTGTTTGGTTAGACTTTTGGAGTTTACGGGAACTCTATTTGACTCTTGCATTTAAACCTGCTTCTGTATCTTTAAATACCTTAGTTTAGATTAAGTTGTGTAGTTCTTGGGTTAGCTAATTAGTATTAATGCTTATCCCACTGGAGGATTAGTATGGGTGTCAATCACAATGGTCTGGGTCGTGACAAAGTTGGTATTATAGCCCTAGGTTCGTTGATCTCGATGTACCAAAATGAGTCTAGTAGAGTCTTACGAAACGGTACGGAGACGTTTGTACTTTTCTTCGATAGGCTATAGGACTTTAGGAAATCTCTCTGTTTTCTTTTGTCTTCTTTCGTGCTATAACTTGGTTCCAATTGGTATCTGGTGATCTAAATTGGTATCTAATCTTATTCACTCTTCTGTCCGCAGATGGTTAACATTAGGTTCAACGACGCCAGGCCCGTAGCTCCCGTCAATGCGCCAACTGCGGAATCCGCAGCAAAAGGTCGCGGTCGAGGCAGGGGTAGAGAAAGAGCTAGGGGTAGAGGCCGAGGAATGGTAGCCCGTACTAGGGATGGAGCACTAGTTGAGAATGCTCCCAGAAATGAGGCTTCTCATGCGCATCATGAAGGTAGAGAAGAATGTAGAGATTGAGAATGAGGAGAATGTTTGACAAGAGGAAGAGGTACAAGCTGAGACTATAGGTATTCCTCCCTTAGACCCAATGTTAGCTCAACAGATTATGTCGTTCCTCAAAGGATTGGTTGGTCCTAGAGTGCTTCCCTTAGTTCAAGCGACTCAAGCCCCCACCAATCCCCTTATTGCTATCACTGTCCCCATGGTGGGTAGAACTGTATGTACTGATGCTTTCTTTCATCCTTTGTTGGGTTCGGTTATGACTAGTAATGAACACGAGATATTGACTAAGTTTTTGTAGTTGAAATCGCCTATTTTCCATAGTTCTGAGAGTGAGAATGCATATGAGTTCATTCTAGATTGTTATGAGAGGCTAAATAAGTTGGGACTTGTCCATCACCACGGAGTAGAGTTTATGACTTTTAAACTTCAAGATGAGGCTAAGCAGTCGTGGAGAGCTTATGTGAAATGAAGATCTTGAGCTTTACCCCAACTCACTTGGACCCAGTTTCATGTTCTGTTCTTGGAGAAGTATGTTCCTCGAACTTTGAAAAATCGTAAGAAGGATGAGTTCATGGCTTTGGAGCAAGTTGGTATGTCTGTGGCTGCTTATGAGCTAAGGTTCATGCTTTGTCTAGATATGCTATGCAATTGGTGACTACCGAGGAAGAAAGGATCCGCTTATTTGTAAGGGACTAAATTCTGAGTTGCAGATATTGTCTGTTCATATGACCTTTGTAGGAAAAACCTTCAATGAGGTAATAGATTTTGTGAAGAAAATGGAAGGGGTGAGGCGAGACGGTCAGGCTAAGGCATTGACTAAGAAAGCTAAGAATACAGGTAACCTTCAGGGTTCTTACTCCAGAAATTCAAGAAGGCCGACACTTGCATCCCGGCCAATTCAGTCCATTATGCCTACTTCTACATGTATTTACTCGGGAACTCCACCTTAGAATATAATTCAGGATAGTCAGGGAGGTAGCCGACCTTCGACGGGCAGCATGCCATCATTTGATCGCACTTGTTATAATTGTGGAGAACCTGGTCATATGAGAGATATTGTCTCCATCCGTACATGTTGGATTCCGCGTAGCAGCAGACTAGAGTTGTGGTACTCGCGGGAAATGGTAATAATGGTCGAGGGCATCCACAAGGTGGGAGAAGAGGAAATCAATGAGGCCGTGGAGGTATGGGTAATGGTAACGTAGGCAGAGGTACAGTGCAGTCGGGAAGGTAAGTCGCCCGTCATGATGACAATGCTCAATGTTATGCCTTTCGGGCAAGACTGAGGCAGAGGCATATGATGCAGTGATCACATGTCTATTCTTGTCTATTATCGGATGGCTAATGTGTTATTTGATTCGGGTTCTACTTATTCTTATGTATCCGTTCGGTTTGCCTTGGGACTTGATATGATTTGTGATGTACTTGGTGCTCCATCCATGTTTCTACCCCCGTTGGAGAGTCTGTCATAGTCACCTATGTCTATCGTGTTTGTCCTATTTTGTTTATGGGTTTTCAGACTTGGGCTGATTTGGTGATTTTGGACATGACTAACTTTGACATAATCTTAGGCATGACTTAGTTGTCCCCTTATTATGTTGTGTTAAATTGTAATAATAAATCTGTGACTCTAGAAATTTCGGAAAGGAAAAAATTAGAGTGGGAAGGGGTGTACAAGCCTAAGCCTGCTAAGATCATATCCTCCATTCGGGCTAGGAAACTGGTAGGGACGGGTTGTTTGGCTTATTTGGCTCATATTCGGGATGTTGAGGTTAAGTTTCCACATATTGAGTCTATTCACGTGGTGTCAGAATTTAGAGAAGTGTTTCCTACTGATTTGCATGGTATGCCTCCAGATAGAGATATAGATTTCTGCATTGATTTGGAACCTGGTACCCGCCCCATTTCTATTTCTCCATATCGCATGGCCCCGGTAGAGTTGAGAGAACTTAAGGCTCAAATCCAAGAACTACTTGATAAGAGATTCATCCGTTCTAGTGCTTCCCTGTGGGGTGCTCCGATCTTGCTTGTTAAGAAAAAGTATAATAGTATGAGGATATATATAGATTACCGGCAATTGAATAGGGTCTCCATTCGAAACAAGTACCCATTGCCTCGAATAGATGATCTTTTTGACCAATTGCAAGGTGCATCAATTTTCTCTAAGATTGATCTAAGGTCTGGTTACCATCAGTTAAAGATTAGGCCTGAGGATGTGCCGAAGACGATGTTTAGGACCCGTTATGGGCACTATGAGTTTTTAGTAATGTCATTTGGGTTGACTAATATGCCTGCAGCTTTCATGAGTTTGATGAATGGTGTGGTCAAGTCATTTCTTGATTCGTTTGTTATAGTTTTTATTGATGACATTTTGGTCTACTCAAAAAGTAAGGAAGAGCATGCCGACCATCTTCGTATTGTTGTGAGTGTTCTTCGGAAACAAAAGTTGTATGCAAAACTTTCTAAGTGTGAATTTTGGTTGACTTCGATTGCCTTTTTCGGGCTTGTAGTTGCAAAAGAAGGGGTAATGGTAGATCCCCAAAAGATTGAAGTTGTTAAGAATTTGGTTTGGCCTAACTCTGTGATTGAAGTTAGGAGTTTTATGGGGCTCGCTAGCTACGATCGTTGATTTGTGAAATACTTTGCTTCTATTGCTACGCATCTAACAAGGTTAACTAAGAAAGAGGTACCCTTTCAGTAGACTGAAAAGTGTGAGGAGATCTTTCAAAAGCTCAATACTCTTTTGACCACAACACCTATTTTAGCATTACCGGTGTAAGGTAAGGATTTTATTGTTTATTGTGATGCTTCCCATTCGGGTTTTGGTGTTGTGTTAATGCAGGGTAAGAATGTCATAGCTTATGCATCGTGGCAGTTAAAGGTGCATGAGAGGAATTACCCAACACATGATTTAGAGTTGGCAGCGATAGTGTTCGCTCTTAAGATCTGGCGACATTACCTCTATGGTGTCAAGTGTGAGGTATTTACTGATCATCGTAGCTTGCAGCATGTGTTTACTCAAAATGATCTGAATTTGAGACTGCGAAGGTGGATGGAGTTACTCAAGGATTATGATGTGACCATCTAGTATCATTCGGGCAAGGCTAATGTGGTGGCAGACGCGCTAAGTCGGAAGGCAGTGAGTATGGGTAGTCTAGCTTGCTTGAGTGTATCCAAGCAACCTTTGGCTAAGGAAATTCAGACATTGGAGTCTAAGTTCATGCAGTTGGGGATCTCAGAGAAAGGTGGGGTGTTAGCTAGCATTGAAGTAAGGGTCACGTTCATTGAGGAGATCAAGGCCAAACAGTTTGAGGATGAGCATTCGAAAGAACTCAGAAATAAAAGTGTCTAGCAAAGCACAAGAGACCACTCTTGATGCGGGGGTGTGCTCAATTTTAAAGGAAGGGTTAGTGTGGGTGTCAATCACGACAGTTTGGATCATGACAGTATTGTTATGTATTGCAATAAATAATAATAAATAATAAAAAGTATCGCTAAAACCAGTAATTATTGATTAAAAAGTATTCACCCAAATATCGTTTTAGTTCAAACTTCATATATATGTCTAAGTTTGAACAATGCAAATAAATTTTGAACATTGTGTGTTGTTTGGCTTGCAGGTTCAAATTTCATGTCTGGATTTTTTAAGGATAAAGTGGCAAATATATTCCTCAACTTTGCGATTTAGAGTGGCCTTTCGTTATAATATTATGCATATATATTCTTGTCATCTAATAAATGGTGCATATATATACGTCTAACAAATGATACATATTTTTATGTTTTAGTTAACAGACTAAATTAAAAATAATAATCTTAAAAGTGGTTTTTAAATTTCAAAATGTCACACGACTTTAAAAAAAATATCATTCAGTTTTTTATCCACCCAGACCCTATCCAATTTTTAAAAAATCAATGTCTTCTATTAAGACCCGATCCAAACTCATTTTATGAATGAGTAGACGAGGAATTAAAAAAAAAATTCATTTGAGTCGGGTCTAGAGGTGTGAAAAAGGGATGGGATAATTTTTTTAATCTGACATTTTTAAATTAAAAATTCAGAATAATAAAAAAAAATTCTCTTAAACAAATATAGATATGTTAATAAAAATGATAAATATGTACCATTTGTTAGACGATAGGGAGTATATATGCATCATTTTTTAATGAGGGATATATCTATTCTAAATCGCAAAGTTAAAGATTATATTTATCCCTTTTCTATATTTAATGTCTACTCGTGAATATAAAGTTGATTTTGAAGCAATTAACTTATAATTTGAACTTCAGCTATTCTTGAAAAAAAATTGTGCACTTTATATTATGGTAGGTTAAGATAAATCATTAATGAGAGAAAATATTTACACATTCAATGAAAAGAAACTTGAATCTTATATGTGATGTATGACAAAATGGTTTCCATCAAATCTAGCACTCTTTATTTTTTTACTCAAGATTTCAAAAACTCGCAATAGAGAGAGTATCATTTATGGAACTTTCAAATATAAATGGAGTTTATTTTTTAAAATTATAAATTAATCATCTTCTTGTTTCGTTTTTCATATCAGACAAATACACATAATCTCTAGTTATATATCTAATTTTGGAAATAAGTTTAAAAATATTAAGGCGGAAAAAATTGAACGTTATGGGTTAAATCTATTATCTTGTACTCAAAAATAGCATACATAACATTAATAGAAACGAAAGTGCAATTTTACACTATTTGGTACTATTAATAAAAAAAACTTGGTACATAATCAATAATAGTGATTTAAATCCTATTCTTAAGTTTATCAGCTTTGCATAGTGGATTTTCCTTTGCCAAAATCGCACGTCCTTTAGACTTGAAATTGAAAGTGCATGCATGTTCTTCTGGATATCTATGAATCTCGCAAAATATTTCATCGCACTTACAATTGAACCCTAGTAATCCCACCTTCTTCCTACAAACCATGCATCTTTGTGGCTTCGTCTTCATCATCAAATCATCTTTTCCGGTTTTAATAGTTAGAGAAAACATCTTGTGGAATAAATATATTTCATCATAGGGATCATGATTTCTTGAATTTTCATAGGAACCACAATTCCTTGGGGATAAAGTTGGGTTTTCTGTTTTGTCACAAGAAGTCATTTTTTCTTCTTAATTATTTGGTTATAATGTGTTTTTATGTAACTTATTAGTCGTAGTGATGGGTGTATGTATAATGATGTATTTGGGGTTATAATTACTTATATGTAGAGGAAACTTTTATGGAATCCAAATAATAATCAAACTAGGAGTTCCCTAATATTCATATTTGGAAATTTGATTAGCCTATTTGGGCCGATCTATACTAACTTCCGCCTTCTTTTAAGGATTTTTAAGAAAGAAAAAAGTTACCTAATTTGACAAATATTCCTACTATTTTTATTAATTTATCTTTTAGTTTGAAATAATTACATATTATCTCACTAATTAATCATATCAAATTTTAAGTCAAATACATCTAAATACATGAAATTTAAAAAATTGAACGTAGGTTATTCTTGAATAGCGATTCTCAAATCGCTTATATTTGTGCAATTTGATTATGGTAGGTTAAGATATATCATTAGTCGTGCAATTTAAAGTTCCTGCAGTATCATTTATGGAACTTTCAAATATAAATGGTGTATAATTTAAAAATTACTTTCTTCAGTCCAATAATAATAGTCGTTCTTTATTGATTTGACTAAGGAAATAAAAAACAGTAAATAATTGGGTAATTTTACCAAATCACCCTTATCAAATACTCCCTCTATTTCATGTTAACTGAATTTTGGGGTTTTTTCATTGTTCAAAATAATTGAATTGTTCAAAGTTTAAGATGGATGTTTGAAATTTTTTCCTTATTTGCCCTTTCCTTTAATGAAGTTTGATATTTTCTAGATTTATGATTTCACAGAGGACAATAGTGAAAAGTATGATTTAAATTATGTCCTTGAATGTTTTTTTCAATAAGTGTGCATTACATTACAAATTCAGTTAATATGGAATAGAGGGAGTATAAGTTATCTAAACATTTAAAAATGCATAGTAATTAATAGCAAAGGTAAAAGAGATGCAAAATTGTAAATTATTTATTGGCTTTATAAATTGAATAAGTATTATTGAACATCCCAAAAAATAGTATAAATTGACAAGTAAAGATTAACAAAGGGGGTATAAATTAATCATCTTCTTGTTTCGTTTTTCATATCAGATAAGTACACATTAACCCTAATTATACGTCCAATTTGGGATGGTCAAGTATCTATATTGAGAGATGGAAAATAAATTAAAATAAATTAAGGTGGAAAAAATTGAACATTGTGGCTTAAATTTATGTACCTTATACTCAACAATAGTATACATGACATTAATAGAAACGGAAGTGCAATATTACACTATTAGGTACTATTAATAACAAACTTGATACATAATCAATAATAGTAATTTAAATCCTATTCTTAAGTTTATCAGCTTTGCATAGTGGATTTTTCTTGGCCAAAATCGCACGTCCTATAGACTTGAAATTGAAAGTGCATGCATGTTCTTCTGGATGTCTATGAGTCTCGCAAAATATTTCATCGCACTTACAATTGAACCCTAGTAATCCCACCTTCTTCCTGCAAACCATGCATTTTTGTGGCTTCGTCTTCATCATCAAATCATCTTTTCCGGTTCTAATAGTAAGAGAAAACATCTTGTGAAATAAATATATTTCGTCATAGGAATCGTGATTTCTTGAATTTGCATAGGAACAACAATTCGTTGAGCATAAAGTTGGGTTTTCTGTTTTGTCACAAGAAGTCATTTTTTTCCTTAAGAAACATCTTGTGGAATAAATATATTTCATCATAGTGATCGTAATTTCTTGAATTTGCATAGGAACCACAATTTCTTGGGCATAAAGTTGGGTTTTCTGTTTTGTCACAGGAAGTCATTTTTTCTTCTTAATTATTTGGTTATAATGTGTTTCTATGCAATTGATTAGTCGTAGTGATGGGTGTCTATATAATGATGTATTTGGGGTTATAATTACTTTATATATAGAGCCTAGAGGAAACTTTTATAGAATCCAAATAATAATCAAACTAGGAGTTCCCTAAAAATCATATTTGAAAATTTTATTAGCCTATTTGGGCCGCTCCACACTAACGTCCGCCTTCTAAGTATATTTTAAGAAAGAAAAAGTTACCTAATTAGACAAATATTCCTACTATTTTTATTAATTTATCTTCTAGTTTGAAGTAATTACATATTGTCTCACTAATTAATTAGATGCTTTTTTGACATGTGAGTATAACAATCTTATATATATTTCCTTAAGTAATAATACTGGATATGTCAAATACATATATTCGAAGTCCAAAATTGATAAGATTTATAATATTACAAATTAACATATATCTAAATAATTAACTCATAAATTTAGGGAAATTTCTATAAGTTACCGTAAAGAAAATGACCATTGGGTCACTTTTACTAACCCAAATTAGTCCAATTTTCATATTTTACTTCAATTAGTCAGTTGAATATCATAATTTCAACACATTAACCATCTTAAGAAATTTCCAACTCCTTTTTATTTACTCACCATACACATGAGAAAACAACTAGCTAAGAATTGAATCATGATTTGCTTTCTTCCAACTCCCTTAATTTTTCCTTCTTATTCTGTTTCTATTTTGGGCGTCATTATTAGAATATAGTACTACTATTTTCGTCATTGAAGAAAAATAGGGGAGGAAAACGTGAATCATTTTTAAAATTCATTTTGGGTGAATAATATATCAAAAGAGAAGTTCATTACTAACAATTTTGAATTGTTTTGAGGAAGATTTGAGTTGATGACCATTGAAGTTCGCCATTGAAAATCTTTGAAACTCAAATTTTAGATATCGATATGTCGCAAACGTTAATTGTTTTGAGTGAATAATATATCATCAAAAGATTCAAAACATTGAGAATTGCTTAGAGAAGATTTGAGTTGGTTGGAATTGGGGAAAAAATTGATCTATATACTTTATTGTAGTGAGTTGGTTAGAATTGGGGAAAAAATCGATCTACAATATATACTTTATTGTATCAACAATGTATATTAATGTATATACATCTTTAATATATAGTTACTCATCATTTATACACGAATATACATATTTATACAATATCAGATACATTGCATATACATATAGTCATTTTGTTGAAAGTAATTTTTGATGCCCATACGTATTGCTAATTTTGGTTATTTTATGTAAATGAAAATTTAGCTATATTGGGTACAAATAAAATTACTTTATTGTATATATATGAAATTGTCCCATTCTTTTAAGTGAAATTTTCCTTCATCGTCTTTTTTAGAATAATTATTTAGTAAATAATTTATTTATTTTTACATGTCACAGACCCTTTAGATCATGGTATAATTACCTGCTTATGTTTTTAAAAATAATTAAATCGCCATTACATAGGAGCTAAATCAATCCAATGCTGCAAATCAAAATCATGGTGATTAATAATGAGAATGTGGACATTGAGTGTGAAGTCTTAATTAGTTGGTCCACAAACATATTCAAGAAAATCTTATTATAAAATAGAATAAAACAATGGATAAGAATCAAAATGTTTTAAACTATGTGAAATTGAATAATAATGTCTTCAGTTAATAATTTGAAAAGTACAAAGAAAATTGACCAAAACTTCACAAGAGAAGGCTTCCAAGGATTTTTCCTATTGTAGTAGTTCGAAGAGCACTAATAAACTACTAGTGAACATTGAACCCACTACCCAGCCTAAATTTTACCAAAAAGTTTTCAAGTAGTTTGGTAAGGCATATCAAGTTTGTTGACCAATTCTTCGATTGGCTATGACACAACGCTTCTTCAACAAAAAGAATTTGCCCAAAAATGTTTAGTCAAAGAATTCTTCTCACACGAGTGCTTAGGTAAGAGAGATAACTTCATATTAATATATATTATAATCAATAACAGACAGTACGTTTGCCTAACCTTTCTTTGCAGAAATGGTGCGGTTGGCATGTAGGTTTAGTTGCAAACTCCTCTAACCCACTTACTCTCTGCTATATATATGTATGTGGTGTTCCCTCAGCCAACAAAGAAAAAAACGAAATGGCGATGACAATATATGTTGCTCCAATGGCAGAAAACAACCCTTCTGGGAATTCAACCTGCAAGAAAGAGAGACAACAAATTTCTATTCCGTTTATCTGGGAAGAAAGACCAGGAATACCGATAAAGGATTGGAAACCAAAGCCTGTGGCTATGGCTACTACTAGTGGTGCGTTTACGTTTACACCCCCAGTTAAGCTCATTGCTTCTGTTCCCTTTGAATGGGAAGAAAAGCCAGGAACACCTCTCCCTTTCTTCTCCCAGACATCTCCACACGGAAATATTGTTGGATTACCTTCAATTGTTAGGGATGTGCATGAAGGTAGAGATGACTTCTGGGCTGGAATTGGCGAGTACATTGATCAGCATGGTAGTCATGAAGAAGATGAGATGTCAGAATCAGAAGTTGAGGCATCTGATTCTGAATCAATTTATGAATCCTTCAGCTCAGCCCCTTCTTCCCTCCTAGCTAATGGCTTCATACCAACTGTGGACATTTCAAGTGCTGTTCCTGTGGAGCAAACTTCTCCGACAGCAGACATACACCACAGCCAGCTACAGACTCCTCTTTCACCAACTTCTGAAGCAGGCAGCAGTGTTCTTAGTTATGCCACTGGAACTACAAGCTTGGTTGGGACTGCTTTTCTGGAAAAGCTCTTCCCTCTATTATCACCTGATACAAGCTTTCTTCAGAACTGCAGCAACCCTGAAAAAGGAGGTTCTCATGTTCCTCCGAAAGCACTTAATAACAATCAAGTTCGTGAAAACAATTGCAGCACCAAAGTAAGGCATCCACTAACTCTAGGTGAGCTGATAATGATGAGCCGAAGAAGAAGTTACCAAAGGAAAACCGTCCAAATGCAGAAGCAGAGCATCTCTAAGGTAGTTCTCTGAAAAACATCAATCACTTATCCTGTTTAACCCAACAACTAGTAAACACAGGCATAATAATTCGCATTAAATAGCAGTAAGACGTTTTCCAATTAACCCTCTTTATATATGCCCCCAACTTAAACAAGAACAATATAATACTTGTTGCAGGAAATGATGGATAATGATGTTTTTGGAAGCTGCATCCTTGGAATTGGCAACAGCATTGGCGAACTGCACAACAAGTGGAAGAGGCAATTGCAGCTCAAACTAATCTGAAAGATGTGCATCTTGATTCACAGTTTGGCACAACTTTGAAAGGGCTTACTGTCTCGTCACCTAAGAAAGTCATTTCTGTTATCCGTTCTTAATTTAAACTTGTGCAACACGTTTCACATTCTACTGTACAGCTTGGAATTATAATTGGCAACATGAGTGCAACTTTAGTATTAAGTGTCAATGATGCACATATCAAATTCCAAAATAGGGACAGTGCATTCTCAGAAAAAAAATGACATAACTAACACAGCATACACTATTTTAAAGCTATAAACATTTAATCAGAAGGCCTAACTACGTTCAACAACTTTACGTATCCGTTCCATAACTACAGGAATGTCCTTTTCTTCTACCGTACTAAAACAACATCTGAACCATCCAGGTTCAATACAATGGCAAGCTGACCCTGGAGTCACGTTTATCTTAGCTACATTCAAGAGCTTCTCCCACAGCTCAAGCTCTCCCTTTTCATTATAAGGGCAAATCAATCCGCTCATATTAACCCAACAATACAGGCCTGCACTGCTGTTCATGCATTCAATGCCCAATTGTTTTAGACCTGCCACAAATAAGTCAAACACTTTGCGCAATCTCTCTCTGTTTGTTCTCATATAATCCTTGATGAACCCAGCATCTGAAAGCATTGCAACTAATAGGCTCTGTGTTGGTGCTGAAGCGGCACAAAATCTTGTCAACTTTTTAGATGCTGCCACAACATTCTCATTGAAGGAATACAGAACACCGAGCCTAAACCCTGGCACAGAAAGGTCTTTGGATAATCCATATATTATATGAACCCTGTCCCTGTCAGGATCCTCTTCATCAAGAATTTCAGCAATGCTTACAAACTCTGTACCACCATAATTAGATCCAGCAAATATTTCATCTGATATTACATGGATGTTCTTCTCCCTCGCAAAATCTAAGATTCTGCATAGCGTTTCCCTACTCATAATGTTCCCTACAGGGTTAGACGGGTTTGAGATAAGTATTCCACGGACCTTTTGCCCTCGCTTTCTTGCATGACTAAATGCTTGATCAAGAGCTATTATATCCACCATGAAAGCATCGGAGCTACGACAGTGAACAGGTATAAGATCTACACCAGTTCTCCATCTTATGTCCCTATCAAAGCTGCAGACAGAATCTAGTTACACACGAGCTGCACAGCACTGGTGTGCATACTGGAGGAGATAGAAAAAGACAATGTGACATTATATTAAATCAGGTTGAAATTAGAAATTACCCAGGATAATAGGGGGTTGGAACAAGCAAAGCATTCCCGTGGTCAGCCAAACAAAAGCACAGAACCTCAATGGCCGGAGTTGCACCTGATGTTAACACCATTCGAGATGGATCAAATGACACTTTTTCTCCCATGACCTGAGACATGAAGCCTGCCATGGCCTACACAATTAAGATTACAATGTTACAATATATCATTTAAAAGAAATCGCTGATAGAGGTGATTTAATTAGACGTTAAAACAAATAATAGTGCCCGACAGATACCCTATTAGACAGCAGGCGAATTAAATTGCTAAGAGACTGAAACTACAATAGGTGGACTGTAAAGAACAAATTACATGGATATCAACAACACTAGTATACTCTAAATCCCAAAGAAAAAATTAGGTGAACTCCTGGAAGATCAGAACCAGATTAGAGTAATCTGAAAGTCTCGTTTTAATCTCTTTTTTTTAAAATAACTGTGGTTTCCAGGCTAGCTTGCGTGCACCTTGACTAATTCCACGGGTTACCTGCCTCAATTTAATCTTCTTTTCATTGATGAAGTCACATTTTGGCAGACAAGAAACTGATAAATTAAGATGCCTGGATTTGGATCGCTGAAGAATCTTAGAAATTCAAAAGAGAAGCATACAGTACAAATTATGTGAGGTACAAAGTCCTGATCTAATGAAGACGATGTTGTCAAAAGCGAAAAGCATAGATTTGCATCAAGGGATGCTGAAATTTTAAGAACAAAGTGCACTTAAAGCTTGCGCCTTAGTGGAGAAAGACGTAAAGCAAGGTGGGAAAAAAGAAACACATGTGTAAAGTTACCAGTTTCAAACAAAAAAGAAAAAGAAACACATGTGTAACACAACAAAAAACAACTATAAATGCAAACAACAGATATGGGGGAAAATGGTTACTACATTTAATGAGATATAGGGAGTCAAAACCATGCAATCAAGTTCAAAAATTATTTTGGACTTTTTGATCCAGAAGCAAGTGCAATTCTGTTTTTTTTTGGGATAAAGTACACAATATTATTGACCCCCCTCCCCTCCCCTCCCCTCCCCCAAAATAGAGGCGATGTTGTCAAAAGCGAAAAGCATAGATTTGCATCAAGGGATGCTGAAATTTTAAGAACAAAGTGCACTTAAAGCTTGCGCCTTAGTGGAGAAAGACGTAAAGCAAGGTGGGAAAAAAGAAACACATGTGTAAAGTTACCAGTTTCAAACAAAAAAGAAAAAGAAACACATGTGTAACACAACAAAAAACAACTATAAATGCAAACAACAGATATGGGGGAAAATGGTTACTACATTTAATGAGATATAGGGAGTCAAAACCATGCAATCAAGTTCAAAAATTATTTTGGACTTTTTGATCCAGAAGCAAGTGCAATTCTGTTTTTTTTTGGGATAAAGTACACAATATTATTGACCCCCCTCCCCTCCCCTCCCCTCCCCCAATATAGAGGCGGTATATATATATATCCATCAAATTGGGTGAAAACCCATGTATACAAGCAGTATATCTATAAAACAATCTATAATCTAGTTTTTCTTTTCTTAATACAACATACCAAGTGTAATCCCATAAGTGCGGTACTTTTCTATTCTTAATCACTATCATATTTATCCAGAAAATCTGTTAGCTGTATATGCTGTTTTGCTAGCTCTATTTATTGATCAGCGTCAACCTCTTCAAGACAGAGACCATGAGAATGCTTCAAAGCATCAGTGTCTATGCCAAAGAGTTGCTTCCACAATGGCCAATGTGAAGTACTCAGACTGAGTTTACACCAAACTTCAAGGTTTAAGCACGCCTTTAGTGATGCTGGTTAATACCCCTTCCTCCCAAAATACTTGTCCTATTTCTTTTTTTCAGGTTGTCCCAAAATGTGGCCCAATAACAATAACCACACCTTAATCCCAAACAAGTTGTTAGCTATATGAATCCTCATAGACCATGTTTCTCCATTTAAGTTCAACTCATGCCATCATCGCACCAAAACAAAAATGGAAGTGAAAATAAGCTAAATATTTTTTAAAAGAATCTCTATATTTTTTACACGCATATAAATCTGTTTAGTATAAGATCAAAATATTCCAAGGAAGGCAAAATGTGTCCCCACTCTCTTTAAATAGAAAATTTTATACATTTTAAAAACTAGAAAAAGTTGTGTAACCCTCTTTCACTCTGTTTAAATATCATTCTGCCCTCAACTTCTTTTTCCTTGACACAAAAGTCAATATGGAACCACAAAACAACAACATACACCGTGTAAACCCACAAGTGGGGTTTGGGGAGGGTAGAGTGTACACATACCTTACCCCTACCTTGGGAGGTAGAGAGGTTGTTTCTCCTAATTGGTAATTTTGAATTTCTCTTAATAAATATAAGACGTAAAAAAATACACAACCAAATTGGAAAAGGATAGAGGAAATAACAGAAATATCAAATTTTTAGGCAAAACCAGAACCTATAGCCTCAGGTCATCCCAATCCTCCCTGTTCCAGAGCAAAACAAAAAAAAATACTTTACTTGTAAACATGGGTATATCAAAAATTTATTAGCCCAACCTGGAAAGTTTTTTCTTTATACACTTCTATAGATTTTTCCGGTCAAATTCAATGATTATAAGCTGAAGATAACTTAAAAAATATTGGGCATCGGATAATGCTCCCTACCTAAGAAGCATGTTCTAAATTTATGACAGTGCTCTAACTTCATACCATGTCAAATACTGACATTCGATGGTCACGACCTATTGCATCTCAATATTGCTTTAGTGTTTGGACTCATTTCATTAAATTTGGACACTAATAACTTGCCAGTTACTCCTCAACTTCAACCATTTGGGGCTATGACACGATAACAGAAAGTAGTAATGAGGCATTCTATGTATTATGTACTAATAACGAAAAATTACAAATTTAAAATCCCTGAACCACTAGGAGAACTAGACATAATTGACCAAATGCCTCCAACCCAAAGTACCATATGTTGGTAGTCTTTTACATTTTTATAGTGTTACGTTAATTTTAAAATATTTGTTCTATGTAACATTGGTGCCATTTTTTGATAGAGTATGTAACTGACATTTGTACTTTTTGAATTAATTAAGATGCTTCTTTTGGTGTTTATGAATGTCTCATGCCCTTTTGAGGGAACTTGAATGATCAAAGTTGCCTCTTTGGAAGAAGACACAACAATTCTAGAACTTGTACTGAATTGGAGCTTTCAAAGGCAAAACTTGACATCAGTGCTTGATGTGCCATTGACGTTGAAAGCTATTTTGGGATGTATGTGTGAGGAAATGGACCTCGGATCTACCACAATCCCTAAAGTCTCATGTAGACAGGACTATCTAAGACCATATAATGAGACTATAACACATTTGCTCAACCAACGTGGAACTTAACACTCAGAAACGCTCAGGATTAGAAAACTGTGGTGGTGGGAGGAGCATGGATAACATAACCCGGGATCTAACATTGAAAAACACAACAACGAGGATCGATGAGTCTGGCTATGATACCATGTGAAGAAATAGATCTTGGATCTAACTCAATAGTCAACCTTAAAAGCTAGTCCATGAGGGAGGATTGTCCAAGACAATATAAGGAGAGCACAAGTCATTCGTTATACTTCCACAAAAACTTATAAACTACGTTCTACAATTGTCAATTGACCATAGAATCTAGAAATTAACTAGATATACTCTACAACATTTGCACTTCAAAAAGTAACTTGGAAACAAAGTACTAATGAATAGTTGTTTAAAGTTTTTTTTTTTTGAGAAGTTATTTGTCGTACCAAAACAGCAAGGTAAATTTTCTTTTCATGTTTCGTGATCATAGAGCAACACAGGTTCGATAGACTATAAGACTGGTGCCTAGATTTTCAACAAAACATGCATATTCAGTAGCCATCTATTCCTTATTTTTCCTCATCGAGTTGCATTTTTAGGACTAGCCAATTGTGTTCAAGAATAACAGTTTTATTTAATGAATGCACTAGTTATTTCATGAAAAAAATTGGTTAACGAGCAAACTAAGTAATAACTGTAAGTATGCCATATATTGAAAATCAAACAGTAAGAAATACCATAGAAAATTAAAATATGAAAGAGGAAGAAACTAGATGATACAAAGACATGCATTTATTCATTTATCCTACAAGAAAGGGAAGTCTATTAATTCATCTTGACTGGACTGCGAAGATAAGTACCATTAATTGCTGGCCAGTCGCTTGTATACAAACTAATTTATTGTACTAATAGTATAAATGGAGTAAAAACAATTAAAGTGCTGAAAAACACAAGTAAGACCTTCCATAATTATTTTTAGTTCTATGATAGGAAGCGAATACAAATGGTTCCAGTTTCCCGTGTTTGAGAGCTAAAGCACGGTCCAATGTTCTCTTTGAAGAAATAGTTTCCACAAAAAGAAGGAAAACAACTCAGATACATAACAAGAATGATAATTACTATGCCAACAAGTTGGGATTAAGGCATAAATCATTTTCCACCTGACTCCTACTTGTCACTTGCTCCTATCAAAGCGTAAGCATCTCAGCAAACACCATTTCCCATTCCCCACCTCATCCTTCATTTATTATGCTGAAGAGAACTCATGCCATACCAAGTAGGCTTTACAGCAAGAACTCTCACTGTACTGAGGAGCAAGTTCCAGTAGAAAAACGAAATGAACTAAAATACATTACTAATTTTTTTCAGATTTAAAATGCATTACCACTTTCAGCTCAGCCAATCCATCAAATGGCTGGTATGTAAGAATTCCATTGATATTCAATCCATCACCGCAACTTCCAAGCGTGGAACCGTTCACATTGCTTGAAATCCACTTCTCAATCAAATCTAGCGACAACTTCAAGCAAATACAGAAGAAGAAACACATTGTAAAATCAGTGATTTCCAGTACAGAAAGAAGAAATGAACCCATAAATTAGCAGACTTTTACAACAGCAAAAATCACAGACTATACCCTGTTTTCCGCAATTCCGAGATCAATAACACCGTCGGGATTATCCAATTCATCGTACGGATCCGCTCGGAACCTATCCATTCCAATGTAGTAAGGGGAATCATTCGGTGCAGCAACCAAACTAGCCCTTGAAGACAAGAAGACACGGCCAACAGAACCACGAGTTGACAAATTTAAACGTGAAGACGAGCGTTGTAACTCGGAGAGGTTCGGCGACGACGTGGACGGTGACGGAGGATTAGAAGAAGACGGGGTAGTACGGTGTCGTTTTGAGTAGAATTGGAGAAAGTAGAAAAGTGCACAAGGAATGAGTGAGCCTAAAATAAGGCCGCCTCTGCCTTGAACTACACCTTGTAAGGGCACAACGAGCCTCATGCCTAAGTCCCTCCACTGTCCCCCGGAGATGCTTTTCCGGTATCGTTTTCGTTGTCCAAATTAGGTTTCAATTGACCGGTCGAGGTCATATGAGCCGCCGATGCGACGGCGGAAATGTGGCGATGTTGCCTCCGGAAGGGTATCAGGGTTTTGAAGTTTAGTTCTACTTTGCTTGGCTGGCCAGGGAAGATAGGATTCTGTTGATGAGTGACGAATCGGGAAGATAGGATTCTGTTAATGAGTGACGAATCGTCCGAATGCCCTTCATCGAGTTAAAAAAATACAAGTATATATTTTATTCGTAATAAAAAATATTATCCTTCGTCCCTTGCGCTCTACCAACTGTGCTAGATGGGCTTGTATACTTTATTTCATTTTACAAAGTAATATTATCGCAGTTTTTATGTCAAGTTACTATTTTATAAATTAAGTACAACTAATTGTTTGGTGGCTAGTTAAGGAAGAAATTATTAATGTATAAAAACTAGGATAGTTAATATTAGAGAAACTTTCACATACAGCAAACAAAAAAATCATATTTGTATGATATAGCAAAGTTTGCATAATTGCACTCCATAGCAAACATATATATGTATAATTCGCTATACATATATACAAAAAGAAGCAATTGTATAATTCGTTGGCTCCTCTTCAGAATTGTATAATTTCGCTGGCAGGCCATTTGTATAAATTGTTGTTAGCCTCTCGTTTGTATAAATCGTTGACAAACATAAATTATACATTATACAAGCATAAAACTGGGCAGGGGAATATTTTTATTGTATAATTATAAGTGTATAGGACGAATATATATGTATTTGCATGTGTATATACAATTTTCTCTCGCTTTATACAAACAGAAACGCAATTTATACACAAATTTAATTTTTTTAATGAAATTGTTGAATTTAAGGTTTCTATATTTATTTATAAATTTGTGGGGTTAAATTTATATTTTTTTTATATGTTTTCTATTTTTTATTAATTAATTACTAAATGTTGGGATTTACCGAAAATAATTAAATAATAAAAAAATTTGTTGAAATTGTTGAATTTAAGGTTACTATATTTATTTGTGATTTTTTGTGGTTAATTTTATATATTTCCTATTTTTTATTAATTAATTACACATTTTTGGTATTTCCCAAATTTAATTTTTTTAATGAAATTGTTGAATTTAAGGTTTCTATATTTATTTATAAATTTGTGGGGTTAAATTTATATTTTTTTTATATGTTTTCTATTTTTTATTAATTAATTACTAAATGTTGGGATTTACCGAAAATAATTAAATAATAAAAAAATTTGTTGAAATTGTTGAATTTAAGGTTACTATATTTATTTGTGATTTTTTGTGGTTAATTTTATATATTTCCTATTTTTTATTAATTAATTACACATTTTTGGTATTTCCCAAATTTAATTTTTTTAATGAAATTGTTGAATTTAAGGTTTCTATATTTATTTATAAATTTGTGGGGTTAAATTTATATTTTTTTTATATGTTTTCTATTTTTTATTAATTAATTACTAAATGTTGGGATTTACCGAAAATAATTAAATAATAAAAAAATTTGTTGAAATTGTTGAATTTAAGGTTACTATATTTATTTGTGATTTTTTGTGGTTAATTTTATATATTTCCTATTTTTTATTAATTAATTACACATTTTTGGTATTTCCCAAATTTAATTTTTTTAATGAAATTGTTGAATTTAAGGTTTCTATATTTATTTATAAATTTGTGGGGTTAAATTTATATTTTTTTTATATGTTTTCTATTTTTTATTAATTAATTACTAAATGTTGGGATTTACCGAAAATAATTAAATAATAAAAAAATTTGTTGAAATTGTTGAATTTAAGGTTACTATATTTATTTGTGAATTTTTTGCGTTAATTTTATATGTTTTTCATATTATTCTTATTTTTTTAATTAATTACTCATTTTCGAGATTTACTTAAAAATATAAAAAGAGAAAATGGTCTAAAACCCCCCCAACCTATACTCGAAATCTCAACTACACACTCCAACTTTACGAATGTCCTATTACCCACCTGAACTTTATATTTCTCTATTTTATACACACCTAAGTGCTGACCTGTCATGGTAGGTGTTCTCACTTCCTCTAGGCGCGTTAAAACATTAATTTTGACGAAAAATTCCTCCTTCTCCAATGGTCATCTTCCCCACTTCTAAATAAACCATTATTTCTTTTTCCCCACCATTAACCCTTGTTCCTTATATAAAAAAAATCACAATTTCCTCTCAAAATTAAGTAGGGTTTAGTTGTTAATGTTCATTTCTACTTCAAATCTTGAATTTAGGATTTGTAATATGCTCTAATTTCTTATTTAGGTCTCTAATTTTAATTTTGAATTTTCTCGAAATTCATCAAAAATGGCAAGTGGAAACTTGAATAAGCTTTGTATGGATGAATCAAACCTAATTGGAACGATCTGAATCACTCCCTCCGAAAGATGAACAGGAGTTGTGGTTGGAATTTGAAGGTGATTCTTGTTGGAGAAGATCCGTCTCCTCCGTAGGTATATTTTTGCATTGGTCTGAAGGTCGTATGACCGTCGCCGGCTGCGCTATGGCCATTTCGGTGGAACTGTCAACCTAAGCTCTTAGTTAACAGAGGGCATTGCTAATGGAGAAGGATTGAAAATGAGAAAAGAGGATTTTTTTTTTGTTCTTTTACGTTTTAGGAGGGAAATGGTGGAAAAAACAAGAAATGGGAGTTGAAGAGGTGAGGGACCCATCGCGTGGAATCACGCAGGCCTAATTATTTGGTTTATGTGTTGAGGTCAGCACTTAGGTGTGTATAAAATAGATAAATATAAAGTTCAGGTGGGTAATAGGACATTCGTAAAGTTGGAGTGTGTAGTTGAGATTTCGGATATAGGTTGGGGGGTTCTAGACCATTTTCTCTATTATGTTTGGTAGTCTTATAGTTGTTTTGGGTAAAATTTAACATATTAAGTATTATTCTAGTTTCCTACATAACTTGGCAACCGAAAGACATATTATTATTTAAAACTTGTGGTTTAAAACAAGTTGATATTTGTGTCACTAAAATCATTTTTATTAAAAATAAACTTAAATTAGCTTTAAAATAAGACTTAAAAGAAAGTGTCACAATAAATTATGAGCAACTTTCTTTTGGTGGAAAATCTATTAACCCCCAACCATATCCTCTCTCTCTAGTCTCTTCTTCTACTTTTTGGTCCATTATTAGTGAATTTGTTATTACATAGTATATAATTATGTGGATATATAAAAAGAAATAAGTAATGGAATTAATACTTCCATAAAGCAACAAGGCAGATAGATGTTCAAATAATTAATTTCATCCAGATAGCATCGATTGAAGTAATAAACACAAACACTAGAATTGGTGTATTTGTAGTGCCGTTGGGTAGATAACCAAACAGAAAATAAGGAGCCGTGCCTTGGTGTTGGGTCTATATATTATCCTATCATATAGTATTCATATTGCCTTGCACAATGACGACCACCCTTCAAAGTGAAATAAGTTAAAAATGAGAGCGTGCAGGAGACAACTCACTAACACTTGTAGCACTGTTTTATGAAGAAGAAAAAAAGTGATCTAGTATAGTTATTCATTACAATTTGATGTAAGACAAACTATATAGTTAGTTGTGACTTGTGTGTGATGATCTGTCATGGCATCATGCTATATAAGCGTCATTTGGCACATTCTTTTGCCATATGGAAGTTTATATAAGGAGAATCTTGAGCCATGAAGAGGAGTCAAAATAAGAGCTTAGACATAACTGTTCATATGATTGATCAAATGAAAGCACAAGTTAAAAGTTAAAATAAGAGCTTTCAAACAAAAAAAAACTCATGAAAATAACAAACAAACGATTAACAAATGAGAATGGATTGTATCGATATTCATTTTATTCATATGGATATTCATTTTTAGTGGATAATATGATCAATCTTTTAATAGTTAGCTATCCAACTCATATTTAACAAATCGAATTGGATGATTATTTATTTTTAAGGGTGTGTTTGGTATGAAGGAAAACATTTTTCAAAAAATATTTTTCAATTTTATCATGTTTGGTTGGGTAAAATATTGTCCAAATCAACTCATTTTCCTCAAATTTAAGGAAAATGACTTCCCTTCAAAAATTAAGGAAAATATTTTTCAAAACTCTCCTCCAACTTCAAATTGCAATTATTTTTGTTTGAAAAATAAATTTAAAGCTTATTTTTAAGAAAATATTTTCAACTTCAATTTTTTAATTTTTTTACCCCACCGTTACCCTCTACAACCCTCCCCCGCTAGCCCCCT
>NW_006239023.1:75429-119434 GCF_000226075.1 Solanum tuberosum | reverse complement strand
ACCCCACTCTCCCTCAAAAAAATTTAAGTTTATTTTTAAAAAATATTTTCAATTTCAATTCAAAAACTATTTTCTACTCTCTAGTAAAAATAAATGATATATTCTCAAAAATATTTTTCATTCATAATTCAAACACAAAAAAAATCTTTTCCAAAAAAATTTTCCACTCACCAACCAAACCTGAGAAAATAAATCAAAAATCTACTTATTTTCTTGAAAACATTTTCCGTCATACCAAACACTCCCTAAAAAAAAACATTTGTCAGCGGAAAGTGCGCATAATATTGCATCTCAAGTCGCAAGCACGCTACATCCCACAAATAACATGGCAGCATTTATAGCATTTCCTCTTACACTATTGTTATTTGACAAATTTAAATTTCTATTGATCTGACTATCATTTTCAAACATCAACTCTTTATTTTCAACTACAATTACACGAACAAATTTTCAAACTTAGTACAGTTTGATTCTTGGCAATTTCTTACAAAAGCCTACTAAAGTGGTAGCTAATAATTTTATTGATTAATTAATGTCTATAGATGCATGCATCTAAATATAATATAGCCTAGTGTTTTGCTGCTCATTCTCATAGTATTCTTCTACTTTTTGAGGAAGTTCTTTCCAATAAATTTATATGAACGTGTTTTGTAAAAAAATAATTATTATAATAGTGTCTCAATCAAGCTAACAGAAGAAATCATATTTTTTTCCTTTTCTAGGATTTGTAATTCAAACCTTATTCATGATTCTTAATTCATGCCATTTGATCAATAGGTCGCACACCCTTATTAAATGCTATCGATCAATATAAAAGTCACCTATATGTATTGTTTTGTAAAGATAATAAAATAATAATGTATCATTGTAGTATTACATGTGTATGTACATGATGCCAAGCTAAATATGTTCAAACTTCAAAAGGTTAATTAATTAAAATAGTTGGCATTTCCTAGCAGAGTTAGCGGTATCACCACATTTTTATATTGCATTTTATTATTGCAAGAATAAATTAAAAAAATTATGCAGTGTACGAAAAGATCAAGAATAAATAGTAGATCTGGTTTTAATTAACACAAGAGTAATGCAAATTAAAGTTATGATTTAACCGGACGAAGAAAAACAAGAAGTGCTCGGACTTTAACGTGATAATATTAATATAATAACATACATATATACCTAATGTTGGTGTTATTCTGCATTTTAATATTAGAAATTAAAATATTAAATGTATATGACAATTAATAGGCATAAAGTGAAAAAAATGATGTCCATGACATGTTTTCCTCTTTATATCTTACTCTCACGGTTCATTTTTAATTGTTATGTTGCACTTTTCAGAAGTCAATTTGACTAATTTTTTTAAATTAAATTAGATTATATTAATTCGATATTTTAAACAAAAAATTTAGATATCCAAAAACTATACGAAAAGTACTATAAATTTCATTGTTTTGAATATTAATATGATGAAAAATACATCGTAAAATTTTAATCAAAGTTATTATCGTTTGACTTTTAAAAAAAATTATGACAATTAAAAGTGGACGGAGATAGTAGTAGTTATCCCACTAATCGTCAAATAACTATCCACATTCTTGACATTTTATATGTGGAAGGAATCATATACTTGTATAAAGAATATTTTCTTCTTTATGTTAAACGAAAATGTTTTTCTGGTGGAGCTTTGGACTCTTCAATTAAATCAGAGTTATTTGAGTTATACGATGTTGTTGGACTGTTGTATCATGGAAAGGGGACAAGTCAAGAGTTATATCGTAGATTATAGTGTAATAGACTTGAATCTTTTAAAAAAGAGCGATATATTCATATTTCAGCATTAATATTTCTTTATTCATGTTTGTTCATTTTTTTTTCAACTGTAATCTACAATATACTCACTGATACCTAATGTAATCTCATAAGTTGAATCGAAGACTGAGAAGGTAATGTGTACATATAGACCGTACCCTTACGGTAAAAACATCTACCGCAGATAGGGATGGCAATGGGGCGGTGTGGGGTGGGGGTGGGGCGAGTTGAGCTTAACCCGCATATTTTTTTATCCATCCCGCATAACATTTTTTTTCACTTTCAACCCGCCCCGCCCCACATAACTTTTTAAATATTTTCTTTTTCTAATTAAGTTTGATACTAAAAATAAAATTCATAACAATAAATTCTTTTTTTCATTAAGTTGTATTAATTTAATAGGATAGTGACTTAAAAATTTATTTTGAGGGGTCAATTGGAAAACATGTAAGAAATTATATTATTTTTTATTGAACCATTTTCATGTACTTTCTCGAATATTTTAGTAAATTTATAGAAATTATCTTAATAAATAATGATTTATCACTCTTATAACATGTAAAAAGTTGAAATTAAATTTGAACCCACATAAAATCACATATACCCGCAACCAGCCACACCCGCATTAATTTTAAGATAATCCACTTCAACCCGCCCCGCATCCCACCCGCCCCGCACAACCTTAAACCCACCCCGCCCCACATAGTCTTAAACCCACACCGCCCCGCATCTGCCCCTCCCCATTGCCATCCCTAACCGAAGATTCCTCATAATTTTCATCTACCACGTATATTGTATTCTTCAAATACGAATTATATATCACACAATGGACTCTTTGACATGACTCCAAAATTTGAACAATCTTGAAAGGTTATTGCTAATAATTATGATAAAATTTTGACTCTATCCCAAAGACAACTATTGGGAGATTATTAAATTCTGACATTTTGATTAATTCAGTCCTTATAATTTGTCTTTTGTATATATTTGTGTTGCTTTCATGGTGTCAAATGGCACTTCTTCTCTCTCTGTCTCAACTCTCTAGATAATGGGATTAAAGTAAGTAATTTGAAATCCAACTCAATGCCAATATTTTAAATAATGACACTAATTTTATGAGTCTGGAGTTAAAAGGGTAAAAAAAAATTGTCAAAAATTTCAAAAGGGCATATCAAATTTTTTTAAAACTAAAAGGGCAAAATCGCTCCTGACGAAGCGATTTTCCTCTGACACAATGACGAAAAATCGCTGCCCTGACAGCGATTTTGTAAAAAGAAAAAAAAATTCTTTTATTAGAAATCGCTGCTGTAGCAGCGATTTTAAGTTAGCAATTTTTTTTTCCTTACACATCGCTGCAGAGGCAGCGTTTTTCATGCCTAGTGCTATTATTTTCATGCCTATTGTTAATTATTAATAATATAAAAATGATAACAAGACGGACAGTATACTAAAAAAAATTGTTGAAGCATGAGGAAAATTGAATTCTATATCATAAATAATAATAAAAGAATATTAAATTAAAAAGAAAAACTTTTTTAAAAAAATTCTTAACCATAGCAGCAATTTTGAAGAAAAAAAGATTATTATTTTTTTGAGAAAATCGCTGCTAGGGCAGTGATCTTAGCAGCGATTTTTATTTTTTTAACGTACGACAACTTTTGTCAGAAGAAAAAGGAGCGATTTTGCCCTTTTGTCAGGAGCGATTTTCCTCTGACAAAAGTTGTCGTTCATTAAAAAAAATAAAAATCGCTGCCTTAGCAGCGATTTTCTCAAAAAAATAATCTTTTTTTCTTCAAGATTTTGGTTAAGAATTTAAAAAAATTAATTAATTAATTAATTTAATATTCTTTTATTATTATTTATGATATATAATTCTATTTTCCTCATGCTTCAACAATTTTATTGAGTATACTGTCCGTCTTGTTTATCATTTTTATATTATTAATAATTAACAATAGGCATGAATATGCATGAAAATAATAGCACTAGACATGAAAAACGCTGCCCCTGCAGCGATGTGTAAGGAAAAAAATAATTCTGACTTGAAATCGCTGCCACTTTAATAAAAAAATTACAAAATCACTGCTGTGACAACGATTTTTAATAAGAAAAAAAAATTACAAAAAATCGCTGTGTCAGAGGGAAATCGCTTCGTCAGGAACAATTTTGCCCTTTTGATTTAAAAAAAAATTGATGTGCCCTTTTGAAATTTTTGACAATTTTTTTTGTCCTTTTGACTTCGAACTCCTAATTTTATACTAATTGTTGATCAATAAGTCCCTTTACATACGAGTCCATATAGCTAGTTGGTGATATGGCCGGTGTCCTTTATTATTTATGTCAAATCGATAAATATATATTAGTATGTTTTATATATATACATCCATATGTTTATTATTTAATTATAATTGAATTATATGTTTATTCTTACTTTAAGTTTTAACATATTTAATTTGATATACATATTTCGTGGGAATAAGTTCTCCTCCTATTTCCTTGAGATTTTATAATGTATTTTATACGTGATCGTTTGGTAGAGGGTATTAGAAAAAATAATGCATGCATTAGTTTTGTGTAATATCATTAATTAGTACCTTGTTTGATATTCTTTTATAACCTATGCATAACTAAATTTTGTATTAAAATGTGTATTAATACCATGAATTTCAAGGTATTAGCAATGCAATAGTTTTAACGCATGCATTAGCATGATTAGATCCAATTGTCCCTTAAAACCTTGTTTACATCTTTCCCACCATAATAATAGAGGGTATCTTTGTAAATAGTAATTTGGCCAAACACATATGTAGATAGTAATTTGGCCAAACACATATGTAGACCCTTAAATTTGTTCCTAAATTTCATTTTGACACTTTAACTCAACGTTGTTCCATTTTAACCCTTTAACTCCAATTTTTATGTTTCATTTTGACACTTCTAAGTGAGTGGCAGAGTGTGTGCATCACACTTTCTCTAAGAGAGTGAAAAAAATAAAAAATAAAAGTATTTTTTTAAAAATAATAAAAGATTAACCATTCAACTCTATTTTGTTTATGTACCATTTAAACACAAAATATTATTTTTATGATTTCTTTATTTTTATATATGCTCTTCCACTGCAATTTTGCATTTTAAAAATCGTCGTTCATCCGTTAGTTATTGTAAAAAATTCAAATTGACGGATGATCATTGATTTTTAAAAAATTAAAACTGACGGATTATCATTGTTTTTTTTTTATAAAAAAAGTAACAATTTCTTTTTAAGAGTTTTCCTATATTTTTGCGTGAAAAATAATCGACGAAAGTGCGTCGATTTTCTTTCTTAAGAAAAATCAATGACAACCCAACGAAGTCTATCGAGTTTCAACATTTTTTATAGAGTTATTAATTAGCAATGAACATGAGTTTTTTTTTTTACTCGTATTTAGTTGAATGAAAAATTACAATTTCTAAAATGCAAAATTGCAGTTGAAGAGCATATATAGAAATAAAGAAATCATAAAAATAATATTTTGTGTTTAAATGGTACATAAAAAAAAGAGTTCAAGGGTTAATCTTTTATTATTTTTTTAAAAATACTTTTTTTATCTTTCATTCTCTTAGAGAAAGTGTGATGCACACACTCTGCCACATCACTTAGAAGTGCCAAAAATGAAACATAAAAAAATGGAAGTTAAAGGGTTAAAATGGAACAAGGTTGAGTTGGAGTGCCAAAATGAATTTAGAGACAAGTTTAAGGGTCTGCATATGTGTTTGGTCTAGTAATTTTTTTTATGCAATGCATGCATGTCATTTTTAATGCATCAAACCAAGCAATGCATACAAATAATCTATGTATAATTAATGCAAGCATAACTAATACATGCATTACTAATGCAAGCATTACTAATTTACTTTATTTTGCATTATTCTTATACACTCTATCAAACGACGTCATAATACTTTTTTTGCCAAAGTATTTTCGTGGCATTAAAAAACAAAAATAAAAATAAGAACTGAAATTGAGCCAAGTGGCAAGAGGAATCAACCTCTTGATCTTATTTCCATTCGAATTGAACCTTAAAGATCAATGTGAGAAATTATGGCAAACAAAAAAAAAAGAGAACGAAAATGAAAAGAAAATAAAGTAGTACTAATATTAAATATTACTTCCTCTGTTCCAATTTACAGCAGAATTTTGACAATAATTTATTGTATGTAATTTTAAAGTTGTTTTTTTTTTAAAAATAAATGAAAACTATATAAAAAGTATTATTCCTATAAACTATAAGAGTAATAATTAATAGTTTAAAATATACAATTAAAAAAATATTAATTGATTTTTTTTTTCAAAATGTACCACCTAAATTGAGATGGGGTGATACTCCTTTTATTTCATATTGTTTGGTTTATTTTGACTTAGACGCAACCCTTGAGAAATTTTATTAGAAATGATTTTACTAAACTAATCTTATTTATGATATTTTAAAACTCTAAATTTGACTACTATTCCTTAATGTAGTTATGTACTAATACTAAAATTATCTTAATTTATTAAATAAAATAAAAAATAATTTGTGAGGGCGTTTTGGTAATTTGTGAGAATTTCCAAAAATAGGACCAGCAAAATTTGAAATTTCGGTGATAGCCCATTTTCCAAAGCCTCCTCGGCGCAACTTATATGGAGTGAGTATCTATAGAAAAGGATGATCACCGCGTCCTGTCTATCCGGCTTCTCTCTTCTCCGCAAACAAAGCATTCACGAGATAATTTCGCCCTCCAATCATTTCTAACTTTCGCATTAAAAGCTTTCACGCTCGAAACCCTCGCGACGTCCGCCATTTCTTTCACGGACCATGTGAACACAGGAGGAGATCAATGATTTCCTCTCAATTTCTCCTTTCATAACTTTCTCTTTTTTATCAATAGTTTATAGAATCAATGGATGAAGAAATGGAGGATTTCATTGTAGAATGTTCGGACGTCGTATCCGAAATCGACTCGGAATATGAGTTTGACGCCTCTAGGTTCTATGATTTCTGCCGGCCGGAATCAACTTCCGAAGCCGAGGAAGCCGAGCGATGGTTTCAAATGGCCAGCACTTATCCGCCTTCTCGTAAGTCATACATAAAAAAAATAAACAACTTACATGAGTGTTTAACTGAGTTTCCTTTTTTTTGGTTGATTTTGTGTATGAGTTTGATGATTAAAATTCGCGTTGCAAATTTTGTGTTTCAATAGAGAAACACGAATCGTTTGAGTTGACGTCTGTTTGTGAAAGGTTATTTGTTTGTATTAGATATGTTATTATGCTGTATTGGATGATTGTAGTCCGTGAAATCATCTTCTTAGACTAGTAGGAAGTTAATCTGGGAATGTTGATGGAATGTACATTCGTTCTATCTAATTCTTCTGATTCGGTGATTGTGAAATGCAGAAATAAAATGGATAGTTTATAATACAATGCCTGTGGTGGAAGCACAAAGCTTTGGCTTCTCGAATTCCTTTTGTTCATCGTCCTTGTCCTCTTTCACATATGTTTTATCATACAAGGATTTTCATCAACAATATTGTGACTATGACCTCATAAGTTTATCTTTTTGACAGCTATTATATATATTTTTTGATCAGCTTATCCTGGTTGATTGGTTTATTCACTCTTTCTTTTTTATTTTCCTTGTTTATTTGGTAACTTCTTAGCTCTCATTATCAAGTTAAACCTGGGGAAAGAGATTACAGCAGGAAACTCAAATGGTTGCTCAAGGTTACAAGAAGGGAAAATGGCAAAATCAAAAGGCAACAACTCATACATTCCTGTTGGTTCTGAAGTTTCGCCCTCCAAATCAAAAACTAAAGGTATATATGCTGGCAGTTTAAAAGTGTCTGGTCTCATTTTTTAACTCACATCAGAACATTCATCTAATGGATCTATCTGCAAGTATTAGAAGAGAAGCTCTGGTTTACTGACTCAAAGTTTGCCTTTTCGTTGTCTGTGTGCTTAAATTGTTATTTGTTCTCTTAAATAAGTTTTGTAGCTAACTTACTTGTGCACTGTAACAACGCAAGATTTGAGCTAAAACTTGATATTCTGATTTCATTTTTCCTATAAACTCCACGGAGATGCTTAGTTAAATTAACCCGTGGACTTTCTTTAACCTAACTTGCAGAAGAAATAATTTCTAAGAATTGTGCATATTCAAGATCAGTCTTTATGCAGGGCGAGTGCTAGTAGTTTCATGGTTAATCGAATTATTATCTTATTGTAATTATCACTTCACCATTCTTTTCTGTTTATATTTTGCAGTTATATTAACTGTCTTAGTGATTTTATTAGGCTTAGTGTCAGTACTCTGTTGACAGTAGATTAAACAGTAGTTATTAGATAATATATGCACGTGGTTAACTAGCAAGAGTTCAAAAAAATAATTTCAACATACATCTTGCAAAACTTCAACAGTATTTAACTGGTTTCCCTTGTACCCCCTCAGGAACTATATCCAAAGGTCAAACGACTCGTGAAATTTGCAAGACAAAGCCAGAGCCAAGATCTTCAACATCAAGAGGTTCAACTTTAATGAAGCCCACGGCTAGTCATTTGGCTAAACAGAAGTATGTAAAAGATGTATATTCTATCTTATTTTCTTGAAGGTTATAATTTTGAAAACTTTAGTTTCTTTTTCATTCCTTCATGTCAGAAATTCTCAGAAACTACAACGACAGCAGTGGCGAATTCAGCATTTTCGCTTAGGGGGTTCGAAAAATAAAAATGTAGTGCCTAGGATTTGACCTTGGAACGTCAAGTAAATTTTGAACCCCTAAACCATTAAGCCAACCTCTTGTCTTGTGTTCAGGGGATTCAAAATCTATATATATACATAAAAAAAGAAATCACCTTATATATACTGTGTAATTTTTTGCCAAGAAGGTTCAAGTGAACACCCTCCCACCCCTTAGATCCGCCACTGATTACTTCAGTGACAACATTACTTAAAAGTTGTAGTTCAGGCTTGTGTATGTTTCTGCAGTTCACTTTCACTTTGTTGGCTCTCTTGACTTCTGAAACCAGTTTAAACAATTCTTAATTTTTGATTTCATCTTCTCATTCTTCAATTGCCAGGTTTCAAAATGCATCTAACAAGACTGATGTGACAAGCTCAACGAATTCTTTGGCATCCGAAATTATTGCTACCAAAAGGCAAAAGCTGGAAATCGGTTATCTACTTAAGGTGCATGAAGTTATTCAGTTACTGTTTGATGATAGTATTATTTTGTTTTACTCTAGTTGGCTTCTAAGTTTGTATTCCACACATGTATTCCTTAAGCAGCACGGACCCTCATTTCTCTGCCCTCTTTCAGTGTAATGTTTCATCCATCTTACTCTTGCCATAGCAATTTTTTCTTTTATTGATGTATGTCATGTTTAAATAAGAAGACTTATTTGTACCTTTTGTACTCTCTTCTTAGATCTTGAGACAGTGTCTTCTCTATGAACTAATGCTATTTGCCAAAGGACTTAACTGTTTGATCTTTTGGAACTTCGTCTATTCCGGAGAAGTATTTAATTAACTAGGCATTTGGACATGGATTGAGTGATATTTGAAAAAAAATACTAGTATTTGAAGTTAAGTTATTTAAAAAAAGTTTGTGGAAGTACTAGTTGTAGTTATGGCAAGCTATGAACTAAGGAGAACTAAGTTAGAAAGGCAAGGATGTAAAATTATTTTATCAATTTTACTTCACTAACAACATTAAGGTGCTCAACATCATATGTATCTCCAGATAATGAATATGATCATTGATTTTTATGAAATAGACATAATAAAAATTTGTTTTAGGTGCAAACAGTATCCGTTATGCCAATAGGTACTAACCTGGTGAAATTACCTCACTGAGTGCACAAGAGCAGTTTATGCTGAGAAAACAGTGGAAATTAGTTAGTATGACATTTGGTGTAGCATTTACTCTTCGAGATTTTAAAAAATTGGCATGATTTTCATCTCCAAGTAATGTAGGTTTAGTGGCATTAGATTTAATTGTGTACATAATTAAGGTGTTCAAGTTAGTTTTCTATCTCTAGGATATGTTCACAAAGTATTTCCCATTCCTAAAAGCTGTCAACTGCTAGAAATATTTTTAATTCCTCATTTGATCTTGCAAACCAGATTGCTCACTTGAAGCATCAACGTCTACTATCTCACAAGATATCCAAGAAGGTACTATCTGAAGGATTCTTTGTTGTGGTTTCATAAACAGATCATGTTTAAGAACTTCTTATGCATCATTATTTGCAGCTTGAGAGCTTTTATTCTGTTTTGGCAGGATACCTCATCCATCTCTATCTCGGCACATCCCAAATCTAAAGTTACTGTTCCTAGAGAACCTGAACTGGAAACTCTTCAGAGGGCACAAAGGCGAAGGTAGGCTTTTTAGTCTTGGTATACAACTGCTACCAGTACCAGTTGGTAATCAGCTTTTTGGTTTTTCTGATTAAAAGTTTCAGGTGCAACAAGGACTCAAACTCAAGTGAAATCACGAAAGCCAAAACCCAAATGCTTAAATCACAGTCCTTGAACAGAAATGTTGGTATTCCGAGTAGTGCTCTCTTGTGAAAACATTTTAATAGTAATCTCCACATAATCTTTCATCTGAGCCTTGTCTATTTGTGCTTTCTGCAGATCCTCAGCACTCCTACATTACCTCCTCTCAGAAAGACTAGAGCTCTGTTGCCTGAGTTTCGTGTAATTAATCACTGCTTTTCCACTGCTCCTTTTTCCACATTGATGTTTAATCAATTAAGCTTACTAACTTGGAAAAGAAAACATGTGCATTCCCAATCTCAATCTCCTTAGTGTGTTCTTTAGGTTCTTGAGTTGGATGTAGTGATGCCTTACGTAAGACTGTTAGTCTGGGTGTTTTCATATTTTCTCCTATCATCGGAAGTTTAGAAAAGTTACTGGTGTTCCATGCTAATGGTGTTTGTGTGTAGATTCTCTAATTGGTGAGGTAGAATGAATTGGTGCAGATATACGTTATTTATAGGAGTCTTTGATTGGGGAGTAAACTGATTCCTTATCTCTTTTTACTAGCATTGGGGTCTTAACTAATTCGCTTGCACCTCAATCATTCCACTATTTACCTGCATCCCCCCATCAGTACATTTACCGGGCAACTCATTTAACTTTTTTGCCTATACTGAGATTTGACCTTCGTCTCCCATGGTCTTACTCCCAATTTCAAACCGTTAGGCCACATCACAGTAAACAAATGTCTCCTTATGAACTACTTGACACTAATTCTAATAAAGTGTAGCTAATCTTGACAAGGAATTATGAAATGCTAATAATGATTTGATTCCACAACCATTTAGCAATCATATCCAGTCTTTGTAGCATTATCCCTATCACACAGAGGCTGTAGGGAAATATTTGAGGACAAACATGTAATTTATGAAGTTAGATGTTATATTTGCTCTTTTTTGCTCTGATTTTTTCGTACTAACTGATGCACTTAAAGTTTATGACTTAATCATCATTGCAACATTTGCATGTGTTCTGCAGCTTTAGTTTCTATGCTTTCAGTTGATGGAAGCTAACTCTTCCTTTTCTTTTATGGGTATTGCAGTTATTTAACTCTCTAAATGCCGATTCTGTCGCACAAAATGCTTTAGTGGACTTTAAAAGGTTGGATGGGCTTCTTTACTTCACCAATTGAGTAAACTATATGTGAAAGAACAAAACCAAAACTATGATGTTCTTAATTTTGCATAAAACTGCACAACTATTTTCAGAGATCTCCTGAGAAATTCAAAATTCATCTATTTCCTCTTGGAGTAGAAGCATGTAGAATCTTATCATAAAGTTAACATCGCCTTTTTAGTTCACCATATATAATTTAACCTAAAGCATCACAAAGTTCACTTCTTGTATAGCAAGTCCAGTTTGTGCTTATACTGTTTTGGGTTGTTTCTCAGACCAAACGCTCAAAATGCTGTGAATCCAGGAAAATCTGTTACATCCCTCAAGTCAAGATCACATAAATGTAACAAGGTAGCATATTAGCTGACTTATGTTTGCCTGTTTTTGTCTTTTTGACTTTTGACTACGTGGTATATGCTTAAAGATCATGTCTTCATACAGATATTTCCAAGTAGGGAAGATAATGGCATAGGTGAAGACAATGGACAAGAAAGTACATACTCAATGGTAACACATGATTTCGTTGTATACTTTTGCTGGACTTTCCATTAAACGTGTCTCATCCTCTTTGTTAGTTGGTTCTTTTCCTTGTTTCCTGTTTTTAAATTTTTCGTGTATTATCACAGGAATCCAAATCCATACTTGATGAGAAACTTTCGGTGCATCCGCCAATTGAACTGTTTAATAAGGTACTAGTTTCAAAATGATTATGCATGCCATATCGAATTCCTCTGATGGTGTTACTACCAGTTATGCGGTAGCCTGAATGTATCAGTCTTATGTATATGTAACTCATGTCTCAGCCAAAAAAAAATTCTAATCTTGGTTCCTTTTTAATCCTAGTTGTCCCTTAGATCTGAAAAGGAAACACGTGAAGTGTCTAAGCCAAAAAAGAATCCCTCAGCAAAGGTGACCCTGAGGACTCCTAGAAAAACTTTTTTTTTTAATTATGCAGATGAATTGTTTCTAATACCCACTTTTGTTGTATAGGAGTTGAAGGAGAATACTCCAAATTGTTTGCAGATTAAATTTCGGGTATGAAGAATAGAACGATGCTAGATTCTTTTAACTGTTGACTGCAACTTCTTCTGATTGTTATTTCAATTATACAGAAATGTGTTGGAAAGACAAATCAATGTGCGGCAGAGAGGGCCAATGACAGGTTTGGACTCCACTCCAGCATGAACAGGTATCCTATTGCTTGAGTTTCATATATAGGAAAACAGAAAGTCCACAGAAGAACTTCTCATCAAGATAGACCTTTTAAGCTAGAGCTTCTTTTGTATACTTATAGAGTTTTATAAATGGACACTTACACATATCGCTGGATCCTTAAATTGTGCGAGCATAGTCTTAAAGTTATGGACTTGAAATGTTAATCAGTAGACTCAGTACTATCATATCTCTTGTTTTATCAAATTATTTTCTACAATAGTGACTTACATCCTTTAACCCATCTCAGCTAGAGCCATTTGTTTGAAACTAAGTTTGATTTTAATCTAGCTTTTGCGCGTCTACGCATGCCTTAGTACTACCAATGGATGTATGTTTCTCTTCTTTTTTTTTAATCTTTGGATCTAACTTGCACATTGATCTCTCAGGAGCTTGGGAATCCGATGAAAAAATACGTGTGATTGTTGAATTGCTGCAAGTTTCATGGGAGGTAGATCGATCCTCCTAAGCTGAGAGTTATCTGGAAATGTATGTCTTTAGCTATAGGAAATAAAAGACTGTCCTCAAGACTTGCAACACCAAATTTTTGTGGCTAGCACTGTACAGCAAGTCAAATATAGTGTATTCCTTTTGGTCTGTTATGTACATCTACAAGGTATACATACATGTGCTAGGAAGGGGAGTATAGTCTTTTAAATACCCAATGTATTAACTTATATCAACTCAAGAGTTCAAAGAAGAAAGAAAAAGAAAAAAAACACCAAATATAGCATTATACACCTAAATTGTGTGTGAGAAGGGTTTCCAAATATATTACATTCCCAAACCAAAACAAAAGCGGAATGCCAAGAGGAATATTTTAATATTATAATTTATATTACGTAAGTCCTAATTTGATCTTTATTTGGATTATTACAAGCTTCCTCTCCTATATATAATGACATCAAATACAGCATTATACATCCATCACTACCACTACTAAATTGCATAAAAACACATTATAACCTAAGACTCTCAAAAGAGAAAAATTCACTCAAAAATGACTATGACCCCAATTTTATGCGCAAGGCGTTGTGGTTTCTATGGGAACCCAAGCAATCACAACCTTTGTTCCCAATGTTACCAAGCTTTTCTGAAAGAAGAAATGGCAAAGGATGTATCAATTTTATCCGAAAAGATATCTTCTCTTACTATTATAGCTGAAAAAGATGATCACTCGACGAAGATACAAAAACCACAAAAGTGCATGGCTTGCATGAAGAAGGTGGGATTGATAGGGTTCAATTGTAAGTGTGGTGGAATATTTTGCAAGAAACATAGATATCCAGAAGAACATGGATGTGTATTGGATTTCAAGTCGATAGGGCGTGCGGCTTTGGTAAAGGAGAATCCTTTATGCAAAGTTGATAAACTTGAGAATAGAATCTAAGACGTGTTTGGTGCTTAATCGCTATTATTGCTAGTTATGTTCCAAGTCTTTTTTATTTGGGTTTTTCAATTTTATCTTTTAGTATAGTCATGTCATTTGTTTTGATTAATAGTACTACCAAATAGTGTATAGTTGCAATTTTTGTTATTCAAGATTGCTTGACTCATTTATTTTTATTAAATTTTAGATCATGATCTAACATTATTTTTGTTTAGAGATTAGAACTTGCGGAGGGATTACAAGGTGGGGAATCTAACCCTATCCCATATTTAATCAGATTTGCACAATGATTTCCAAATATTAATATTCCAAACTAAAACCAAACGGATATTAGGAGAGGCATATATTATGAAAGTCTTTGATCTTTATTAGGATTATTACAACCTTCATCTCCTATATATAACCCCAAAAATACAACATTTTAACCCATCACTATCACTACGAAATCAGAAAACAACACATTATAATAACCAAAGGAATTTAAAAAGACCGAAATTCACAAAATAATTTTTTCTTTCAAAGGAGAAAAAAAGAAAAAGCAGAAAACCCAATGTTATGTGCAAGAGGTTGTGGTTTCTATGGACGCCCAAGCAGCCAATCTTTGTTTTCAATGTTAAAAAGCTTTTTTGAAAGAAAAAACCGCCAAGGATGCAATTGATTCATCCAAAAAGATATCTGAAAATGAAGCCAGAAAAGTGCATGCTTGTTTGCAGGAAGAAATGGGATTTAATAGGATGGATGCCTACTATGGGATTAAGTTGCAAGTGTGGTGAAATATTTTGCAGGAGCAGTAGATATCACGGGGTGACAATTGGGCGGGTTGGGTTAAATTTGAACGGATCAAAATGAGTTAAGACAATGGGTCTAGATCCAACCCAACCCAAATTTATTTGGGTCAAAAAGGGTTAGATAACGGGTTAGTAACGAGTCATAACCCAATTTGCCCAATTTTTTATTTAGTTGTAATGGTTTTATTTGTTGTTTTTAGTACCTAATAAAATTATTTTTTCTTTATTATTACTATATATAACATATAAAATCAAAAAATAATTTATAAAAATATTAGACAAGATTTGTCAAAAACCAATTTGGATTAGATATCAACCCAATTTTTAATCAGTTGAAATGGATTGAGTTGAACTATCAAATATGTGGATCAATAACCAATCCAACCTTAAATGGGTTGGACAGGTCTAGTTTGATTTTGCCAGCCCTAGTAGATATCCAGAGGAACATGCATGAGGATAAATAACATGGTGAGACTACCAAACTTTGGATCATGCATTTAAATACATTTTGGTCCAAAATAATGACAAGTTTATGCACACACTGCTTGCACTCATATTTGAGAAATTCCACGGTGAGACATAGTATTAGCTCAACATAGATGCAATTCTTCACCATCTTCAAACTCGTTCCATTGAACCAGTGCAGCAGCTAAATATCTAAGAAACTGTTAAAAGACAGTTTTATATATAGCAGTAAAACTTGATTTGCACCGATATAAATCTTCAATTATGAAGAAACTAGATTTGCATATCGAAGTGTCCATAATTGTTCAAACTTCACTGCCATTTGTTGTTGCAGGGTAGTCATTCATGAAAGCAATAAATTGTAAAGAGGTAGTGTAACAGAGAAATATAAAGGCGGATGCAAAACCTGGAAGCTTAATGTGATTAACTTACACTGTTTGAACTCTATACATGGACAAAAACATCAAGTTCAAGAGGGAAATAGATCTCAACAAAGATTTAAGTTGAACTGCACTGGTTGTAGATCTAACCTATTGTGGATCTCATCCACCATAAAACATTCCATCTACAAATGTGAAATACACTAGCTATTACCGTGTACCTAACCATCTTATAGGAGAAATCTCTAACATCAAAAAACCTTTGGCCAACATATATATGTTCCATATTCGCTTCTGATTTGATATGAAGTGTGTCTATGAACCCAAGTCAAAGGGAGTTTTTGGATATAGCTTCTTGAAATCTAACAAGCCACTGTGCTTCGGAGGAATCATCACCCTGCTGAACTTGCGGTAGTCCTTTCCCAATCACAAACTTTGTATAATCAATGGATTTGGGAGGTGGGTCTAAACAAGGTTTGGTTGGCGGGGGAGGAAGCAAGGAAACAAGTACCCTAGCAACCTCATGCATCGTTGGCCTCTCACATGGAAATCTTTTTGTGCACAGCAACGCAAGCTGAAAAGTTTTCCTCACATGTGTTAAGTCCATACATGTAACAGATACCTCAGGATCAACAGCATCCATCACGGTGTTATCATCCGCCTTTGACATTATCTGTAACACAAATCAAAGTACTCTATAAAGACAACAAATATAATACAGGAGTTAAAAGACAAAAGACATTTGATGGAATGATAACATCGCAAATGCTGGAGGAAGGTAGGAAAATTTGAGATAAGTTGTTCTTTTCTATATCCAGTCTGAGTTAAATCTTTTTTACAAGCAACAACGTAGACTACAAGAGGAGAATAATACCAGCTGATGCAGGTTCAAGTCATTATCAACCGGTTTCTTTCCTGTCAAAAGCTCTAGGAGAACAATGCCAAAGCTGTAGACGTCTGATTTTTCAGTTAACCTGGAAGTCCTGGCATACTCAGGGTCAATGTAACCTATGGTGCCCAACACCAAAGTTGATGCATGAGTTTTTGCAGAAGGGATGCATTTTGCAACCCCAAAATCAGAAAGATGAGCCTCAAAATTTTCATCAACAAGAATGTTTGAAGATTTCACATCTCTGTGGATGATTCTTGGGTTGCAATCGTGGTGAAGATAAGCAAGACCCTGAGCAGCACCAACAGCAATCCTCAGACGTGTTTCCCAGTCAAGCTTCACCTTTTTGGAAGGCCCTATGACATGTATTCAGTTGATAATTAGCCATTTTCAAATCAATCCTGGCTTATAGCACCATTCTCCGACAGGGAAAACAGTAACAAATATCAACTAATAGTCAACACTGTCTTACATGAAGATGCTTTATAAAAGATTACAAGGAAAAGAGGGTTACTAACCATGAAGTAGATCCCAGAGTGAACCATTCTCCAAGTAGTCGTAACAAAGGAGATTCCCATGAGGGGAAAGGGAGTAACCATGCAAGCTAACAAGGTTTCTATGCCTGATGCTTCCAATGGTCTCCAGTTCAGTCTCAAACTCTCGCAAGCTGTGCGGATGTGTAGTGTAAAGTCGCTTAACGGCAATCGGTCGGGAATCTTTCAAAACACATTTATATACAGTGCTGGAAGCACCATATCCTATGATGAATTTCTCATTGAAGTTCTCAGTAATCCTCATAATGTCATCATATGTATGGATGGCCATATCCATGTGAAGAACCACAAGTTTGGGGGAACCTAGGGAATTAGAGGGAAACAAGATAAAAGCTAACATAAATACCTGAAAGTACTGAAAAGCAAAAGAACAGAATGGACATGTACTAATTTTTACCTTGATTGGTCTTAGGCCCCTTCAGAAACTGGTGTGGTTGGTTGGACTTGTACACTGCCACTATAACCATGGATAAGAGTGCTATGAAACCCAATGCTGTGCAAACAACAGCTGTTCTAGAGAACAAGGCTGCAAAAGTAACAAGTCATTTTAATGCACATGACTCTAGCATACCAGAAGATTCACTAACCAATGCACAAAAATGAAGTCATACCGTTAGACCTTGGTGCATAGGGGTCACATATTGAGCCTTTCCAGTTGCCACAAAGAAATGGGTTCCCCAAAAAGCTGATGACCATAGTAAGATGATCATTAACTTGTACTAATGCTCATATATAATGATGAAGCTTCATTCTATACGGAAAATACCTGTCAGGTGCAAACCGCGAGAAATTCCGTGAAAGAGGAACAACACCACTAAAATTGTTGTAGGATATATTCCTAAAGGAAAATGGCATAAGATCAGTAACTGTAGGAAGAATTAGAATGTCTATGATGTTAAGGCAAAGATAGATGAACTCACAAACTAGTTAGGCTGAAACAATTGGTCAATTGGTCAGGGATTGCTCCACTAAGATCGTTAGCTGTCAAAGTACTTCATAAAGAAACAAAGCCAATCAAAAATTCATTAGAATTGACTGATATTAAGGACAACTGATTAAACACTACATCAATTTACTTGACAAAAACTAAATGTACTTACAGAGTTATCATGGTCTGCAGCTGTCCCAGCTCTTTTGGGATGGCACCAGAAATCTTGTTGCATGACATATCACTGAAAGAATAGAAACCAATCTCAGAACAAGAAAATCAGTATACTAAAAAAAAGTACACATTTTGAAGGCAGTGTAACCAAAGCTCTCAGCAGAAACTCACATGGTCTGTATACTTTTCAGATTGCCAAATTCTACAGGAATTTGTCCATCAAGATGATTGCTGCTCAGATTCCTACAATATGCAGTGATATTGTGATTATGTTCAAGTCACAATATGATACAAACTCCTTGTACATCAAAATGTTTAAAATCTTACAGTGTGAGGAGATGCTCCAAATCTCCAATAGAACCAGGGATAGACCCAGAAAATTCATTGCCAGAGAGATCCCTAAAGAATACAAGTTTTAGTACAAGAAATCACTTGAACTAATAAATTTTATTGACCTTGACAGTCAAGAACTCACAATGTATCAAGGTTGATGATTCGCCCTAGTTGAGAGGGTATGTGACCTTTAAATTTATTTGCTGAAAGATTTCTGCCAGGTATATATCAACAAAATATCACCAATGAGTTTGTACCATATGAAAGAAATTCAAAATCATTTTCATGATCACTAGCCAAACCAGAAGCATATAACATACAGATATGTCAGGCTCTCAAGATTCTTAAACCCTGAAGGAATGGACCCGTTTAAGTTGTTGCCATGAACATTACTGAAAGAAAGAAACAAATATGTTTAGACTCAGAATGAATGGAAATAGCAAGAGAAAGAAAAAAAAAAGAAGTTCCAAAAGGATACGCAACAATCTTACAGTTGATTCAATGCCGAGCAGGAGCTGATATTTTCAGGAATTGGTCCCTCCAACTTGTTATTTGCAAGATTCCTGGTAAAGGAAAGCTAAGAACACAATATTCTAAGAGAAATGGAACCATATTTATATACTACAAGAATAAAAGGCTCACAATTCAAATAACTGGTCCAGTTTGCCAAGTTCGGAGGGAATTCGCCCCATTAGCTGATTGTCATTTAATTGCCTGTAAATAAGATAGCTCAATGCATGAAGCAAAAAAAAAAGGTGACCGCATAATGCATCTGAAATTGTGAATTAACCCTCTTACAAGTAACTAAGTTTAGACATATTTCCTAGCTCCGGTGGTATTGGCCCTGTAAGTTTGTTGCCGTGCAGGTACCTGTTGAATGTACAAGTGAATCAGACAAACGAGCCACACGTAGAAAAGTATATGCATTAAAATAGTGGTGAAAACTTACAGTTTCCCAGTGTAGGATAAATTGCCAAAGATTGGAGGAATTGGTCCCACCAACTCATTTTCACTCAAGTCCCTACAGAGGAAACAAACATCATGAAACTTTCTAACTTGCAAGTAGTAAATAGTAAGAAATGGAGTTGTTAAAAAAAAAATGTAATAGTATGAATACTCACAGAACAGCAAGAGCTTGCATTAGACCAATCACTTCTGGGATCTTCCCAGTTAGCCTATTTCCTTGCAAAGACCTGTTGAAAGGACCACAATCACCATTTACAATTCACAGAAATGAACCCCATAACAGAACAGACAAGGTAAAAATGACAACAGCTAAAAATCATTTAAAAGTAATTCACTAACAAGGTAGCCACTTGTAAAAATCCAATATTGTAGGGAATTTCTCCAGTTATCTGATTGTATGAGATATCCCTGAAATCACGAAAAAAAAGACTTTGTTATAATTGGGCAGCAGTAGGAGTAAAAACCGTAGCTTAATGTTACAAGAGCGAGGAGAGGACACTGACAGTATCTCAAAACTTGTACAATTCCCAATATTATCTGGAACTATTCCACTGAGGTTATTGCCCCGCACATCACTGAAATAATATGAAACTTCTATTGTTAGAATAAACATAACACCAAACAGACAACACAGCATTCCGTATAGACAACTTGTAGCAGAGCACATACAAATACCACAAACCAGTCAACTGGCACATATCAGGGGACAATGTTCCTGTCAACATGTTGCCTCTTAAGCCACTGCAAAACAGAAGGTAATTATAACATTGTAAATTTCACAAACAAAAAGGAAAACCTCCAAAACACCAGGAACATGCACTCACAGGTATTGCAGAACTTCATTCCAATAGATCAACCTTGGTATCTCACCAATGAGCTGGTTTCGAGCCAGATCACTTCACCATCAAATAACCATTAGTAACCATGTATATTGGACTAAATTTTGAGTGAGATAAACTAAAGTCATGAAACTCACAGCGTCTTTAGATTAGGGATTTGAGTTAATGTGGATGGGATTGGGCCAGACAACTGGTTGTTTTTCAGGTTCCTGTACCACATATGAATTAATTCATCATAACCATATCAACTAGATATGAGAAGACATCAATTTAACGTGATTAAATAACTCACAATAACTCTAGCTGCTTGAGCTTAGAAATTGAGAAAGGTATATCTCCATAGAGCAAGTTATCAGACAAATCACTGCAGAAAATAGCAAATCAACTAGTGTGAACACTTTAAATTTACTGACACGCAAGAAATAGATATTAAAAGCATAGGTTAAAAACAGTTTACAGATAGATCAGTGAAATGCAGTTGCCAATTTCATCTGGGACTTGACCAGTTAATTTATTTCCCTGAAGGTCTCTGTCATTAAAATTGGAATATAATATTAGCACGGAAAAATAACAGTCAATGGACCAAGAACAGTAAAAGAGAACATGGACCATACAATGTCTCTAGATTCTTCAAATCTCCAATGGCTGGTGAAATTTCCCCGCCCAAGTTAAGATTAGACAGATTCCTTCGCAAGCAGAGAAGGCAAATTTAAATAAAAGACGTATAAGTTTTAGCTAAAATAACAAAGTGCTATACAATAGCTAGCAGGTCATCAGAGTCCAGCTACTTCTTTGTTCTGGTGTATCAGTAAAAGTTAGGAGACAAGGATGGAAAACCTACAGGGCAACGACGGAAATGGAGAAATTTCCACACAACACGCCTCGCCATGAGCAAAAATCCTCGTCGTGGACATCATCCCAATCTAGCAACACGTTTGCCACGTTGCTAAACGATGCCTTGATCGACATTAATGCTTTGCCTGCGCAAGCAGTCATAACCATTTTCAGTTTTCATCAACTAGTATTCCAGTAGTTATGCCATAAACTGGAGCCTAAATATATCTTAAATAACACGGATTTTTCGTTATCAGAGTTAAATAGCATGGAATGCTGCTCCAGAAACTGAAAATAAAAACTAAATTCGAACAATAACTTTCGTATTTCCTAGATAGCACACATAGCACTACCTTCTGCTATAAAAACAGAGGAGCTAGAAAACACCAAAACAGCTTCTAGGTGTTCAAAAAAATAGTTACCTTCTTCGGTGAGAGCTAAAACGATCGGTAAAACAAGCAATAGAGCCAACAGTAGTGCTTGTGAGGGGAATTTCATCTTCACGCTCACCTCCATTATTTCTGAGAAACTAAAAATAAATGCCGGGAGAGAGCAATAAGTGGAGTTTCAGAGCAATATGACCGGAGAAGAAGAAGAAAGTGGGGTAGAGTTTATGATGCAGAGTTAGTACAAGAATGTGTGTTATGTGAATGAGAGAGAAGAAGAAAAAGAAGAAGAAGAGAAATAGGAAGAGCAGGCATTTGGCGTGTAGTGAGAGGGATATGAAATGCGAAGTGTGTGTCTGTGTTTTTAATGTCAGCTGCGTTTTATGAAGACAGAGAAAGTTGCCATGGTGGTTGCACTCTCCTCTCAATATTATATAATAAATAGAGAGAAAAGACTAATATGGTCTAAAAACATAAGTGTTAGTTCCTCCGTACCGAATATTTCGAATTGTTAATTAGTGTGACTTATAATATTTTTTACTTAATTTATAAATATATAATTGTCTGACTTTTGAAAAATGAAAACTATCACATAAATTGAAACAGATGAAGTATTTTCATTTAGTGACAACTATTGAAAAATATATTGGATTTAATGTAAATTATTATTCCTATTCAACAATATTTGTCTATTATTAAGTTTGTACAAATTTTAAGAAATAATAAAATAAAAAGATAGATTTACTATATCACTTTTTCAATATAATGTGTTGAAAAATATAATAAGTAAATAACTATAATTAATGCTTACTGGGAATTAGGAACTAAGTGTTAAATTATTCATTGATTTCATAAAGTGAAAAAAAATTGTTGGACATCTCAAAATAGTATAATGAATACCTATTGTTTGAGAGATAAGTAATACATTTTCTACTTTACTAGTACTAAATTTAGATACACTCTGTAGATATTCTTGATCTGTAACATGACATAGCAAGTGCTCATAAACTCTTGAAAGAACATGAAGTTCTTAATAAAGAGTCTAGTAAATTGTTGAAAACATTTCTAAACTTGATGAAAATTTAAGAGTGTACTTCACTTGTTTTGCAAAAAATGAAGTATATTTAAGTTCACCTAGTCAAATTAAAAAAAAAAAAATTAAGATTGTCAATAGTTCTGAAATAAAACTAATACAATAGTTTTGGGAGTTTTGAATACTTCTCTCTTTAATTTAATCTAATTTATTACTACTACTACTACTACTAATAATAATAATAATAATAAAAGCTTCTAAAGTATAATTGAACAAATTCTTTTTCTTTATTAGATGTTTTTTAAAAGTTTAACTAGTATTAGAAAAATAATATTTTAGTAAAAAGATATAATTGAGAAAATATATAGTTCCTTTATTTATTTTTGTCAGTTCAATTTATTAATATAAATATAGTTTCAATTGTTTAATTTAGCAAGTTAAGAGGTATTTTGTAAATATTCAGTTTTAATTGTTTAATTTAACAATTTAAGAAACAATTTGTCATTTATTTTTTAATTTACTCTTATTATTGATGATAATATTTTTAAAGTATTATATTTAAAAATATAATTTGATAAACACATTAAAAATAAGTAAAAATAGACTATTAGAGTGTAATTCATACTCATTAAGCAGTAAACGGCGGTGAAACGACGTTAGTTAATGAGTGTTTGGAAATGAAAAAAGTGGTGGCAGCGGCCGTCACCCCGTTTCCCAAAGTTGTTCTATTTTTTGACAGTTACGCTTCTGGATTTTCCATCCAGCGCGTCACAATGTCTCTTCGCGCGTGCGCGAGTGAGCCTTTTTGCTTGAGAAAGGGGGACTAGAGTTTAAAATACTCAAAGAAATTACCAAAAGAAGTAGGGGTCACTTTGGAATAAAACAAAATAGTGGATATGCATACGTGTCAAATTAAAAATGAAAAAATACATAATTATCTCCTAAAAATGGTTCTTAATTTCAAGAAGACACTTAATTTTGCGAGATCTTATTTCTCTCTCTAATTAATTTCGAAATGGTATAATCATATTATTTCGAAATGTCTTTTAATTTAATTTTAACTTATATACATAACTAAATTGTAACTTATATAAGGTTAAACAGTAGACTTTCGTTCTATAAATAATACAAATCAATTTGAATATATATGTTATGTGACTTGTCATCTAGTGTCACTCATACAATTTTATATAAATTTATTTATCGTGCCAAAAAAAATATGGTAGAAACAATTTACAAGAAAGAGATCATGCTTTCATTTTCTCCCAGGAAAGAGAAAATTGGGAATTGCTTTCTTAGCAAGCAAATTTCAAAAGGCATCTAACTTTTTAGTTGTGCAAAAAAAAAACTTTATATTGAACAATTGTGTTTTTACGTAAATATGGAAATTAACAAAAAAAAATCACCCATGCCATTTTGACTGTCCAGCTTTTCTTCCTCTTTTCTACTTTGCCTTAAAAAGATGATTGCGTATATAGCATGTGAAGATCCGTATGTAATAATGTATTGTTTGACCTCTTCTATATTTGAGTATGACTCATTTCCCCTACAATAATAATTGAATAATAACTACTACTACTATTACTAAGCAATAATGAAACAATAATAATAATAATAATAATAAACATTTCCTACATAATTATCTATCGATGATGCGTGATTGTTGTTCAATCTAGTGATTGCCACTTGGAATGAGAATTGCAAGCTTTAATTTTCATCCATGATGGAAAATTCTCTAGATGAAATATTGTTAAATGATTACTTTGGATGCAATTTTTCAATTGCAATTGTGTTCAATTTTAACCTAGCAATTTCATATTTGTAACGGTTGCAAAAAAGAAAGCCATCGCGATAGCTAGCTTCTAGCCATCTCTTCGTAAGTTTCAAGCGTTGAAGTAAGGCAGAACTTGAAATACGTCATCACTGTATTGAAGCAACGTAATATTATTTCGATATTATATGTTAATTTGTCAAATTCTTGATCTAAATTTTATTATTCTAAATTTATATTTTTTTTAAAAATTAAAAATTATATTGAGGACATGTTAATCGAGGTCAAGACCTATTGATTGAAGTTTGCCCATGAAACGAGTATGAAGGTCAAGTCCCTATTGGGGCCTAACATCTTTGCTTTATCGACTATACTCAAGAGTTGATAATTGTCGGCCTCTCACACTTATTTACTAGGATATTTGTGTATCTCGTTTTTACATACCCGAATCATCTTAGCTTTGTTTCTCTCATTTAGTCCATCACGGAGGTCACTACCATTTTGTCTTGAATATCTTCATTTCTAACCCTATCTCTCCTATTTTGCCTGCACAACCATCTCAATTCTCAAACATCCTCATTTTCATTTCTTTCATTTTCTGTACATGCAAATTTTTGACCGGTCAACAATCCGCTCTATACAACATAATTTATTTAACAATCACTTTATTTAAATATGCGACACATTCTTATCACACAAGACACTAGAAGCAAGCCTCCGTTTCGTTCATCAAGCTCTAATACTATATGTAACATTATCATCAATTTTTTCCGAACAATTATACAAAAATGTCGTTTTTCCCTTGTTCCGTATAAAAACCATTATTATTGACCCGTAGCTGTTTTTTAAACATAGAGATGACAAAAGATTAGAAAAAATAATACAAAAATGTTGCTATTTACGAATGGAAAAGCAGATAAAGACACAATTTTGTTGGCTACGACAGTGGAGTACTAATTACTCATAGCAGAAGTCCTTGTATAAAGCTGTTCTTTTCAATTATTGAAAAACTTGATAATTGCAGACATTAAATTTACAGTAATTAATGGTAATAATATCACTGATTGGTTTACTCGACAAAGTATTTAAATTGTTGAAAATTTGTCAAAATGTGGATTAAATAAATCACTTCAACTTTAATTAGACTCGATAGTAAAAATTAACCTGTTAATCCACTATGGTAAAAGACAATTGGACATTAATTAAAATTTTGAAAAGAAGACAAAACTTTCAATCAAAATATTGAGATTTTTCTTCAATATTTTATATTTAAATATTACAACTATATATGATTAAATATATTTATTTTTTTAAAATTATTTCTATTAAGGGGCATATGGACCAATAGTCAGAACCGGGTTAGAAGGGAAACATCTCCTGACCCGGGACCAACATCTAAACAGGCTATGACCCATATTTCACGGGAGAAACGGGTAATAGCCAATTTTTGGACCACTAATTAATATTTAGCCATTGGAAAAGGTTCAATAATAACTCGAAACTATTTAAAATAAGTTCATTTCATCTTTTCGTTTTGTTTTTATCGTTAATTAATTAGTTCAAAAATATCTCCTAACTAGCTAAATAGAAGATAATTTGGCTAAAGCATAATTCTAGACCAATAGCTGGGATATATATATTTGTCTGGGAAAAATATTTTTGGCCAGAAAATTTGGCCAGAATGATATATTATCTATGTTATTTTACTTTTTAAAACATTTTTACTCTTTCAACTTTAATACCTTTTAACTAAAAAATGGAAAAAAGATCAGTTTATTTTAAAATTAAAAAAATATTATAGTTTTTTTAATTTTCTGGCCAAATTCTCTAGCCATTTAGCACTTCTCATTTTTCTGAATATGTTAGAATCTTATACTTTTGCTCTTTGATTGTAATTCCTATACTTTTTTCTCTTTGATCATATTTAAGATTTACCTAAAGAAAACAAATCATAAAAATGTTTGATCTACCTTCTAACTTAGCGATTTAAAATTAGAAAAAAATGCATAAATATAATAATCTCTAAAAAAAATTATTATTTAAAAAAATTATAAAATCTCCTCTCGAATACATCATTCTTTTCTCGAATGCATCCTTATTCCCTCTTGGATACATCTATGAGCTATGTATCCGCAAATTTTTTTATGTATCTTATAATTTTAGGGTATATTTGTAATTTGGAAAAAAAAAACAGAAATATGATGTACTTAGTTGTTATAAAAAGTTAATATATCTTTGTTTCAAAAGTGACTCACATATAGTTTTATTCTTACAAAAGTGGCTGACATCGCAAAGTTAAAGGTATATTAGGCCTTTTGAAGGAAATATCATATTACTAACTTCGACAAAGAATTAGAAGGAGGATATACTAGGCGTTTTAGCATAGGTAGACGTAATTTTAGAAGAAGGAAAAAAAAGGGCAATAGAATGTTATTTGTATTTTGAAATGAAAAAAAAAGTCTGTTTTAATGGAAGAAGTAGGTAGTCTGTACTCTGTAGTTTTAGAAAGAGAGAAATGGTAAAGAAGAATCAGGTTTTGAGAGAGATTTGTCACAGCCAATTGCATGAAACAAATAAATGTGGGGACAGAATTATTTTTTCATTAATAAACGAAAAACGAAGAAGAGGGCATTATATTGGCAGGCTTTAAGCTGTCAATAATATGAAGGAGCTACTACTGCAGCAGCGCCATATCCGCCTTTGTTGTATGTATAGTAGGCAAGCCGGAGACAAACAAATTCAATACGACATCTTCATCTTATGCGTGCTTATGTTATTTCGCTTTCATACCTCACCCCCTTCTAATTTTATACGTAAATAATTTACCTCCTACCTAACTATCAAACGTGATATTACTTATATGCATGAACGCATAACTCATCTTCAATCCAGTTATCAAACAACCCCTTAAGGATCGTTTGATAGTTGGTTAGAGCTAGTCGTGTATTGGTTATGTAGGTATTATTATGTGTATGTATTTGTTATCCACATTTTATTCTGCATAAAATAATATATAAATTTCACTCATTAATTACTTATACATGTATTAGTTATGCTGGTTTAAATTCTAAATTCAAACACCATATTAATCTTATACATGAATAATTTTCCTCCTAATTAACTACTAATCATTGTATTACTTATACAAAATTTAATATCTGCATAATTCATATTCAAAACGACCCTTAAAAGTATATTAAGGAGTCGTTTAGTAGCATGTATTATATATAAATAAATAATTAGCCTTGATATTATTTGATAGCGTTTACATATTGTATCCCGCTGGGGATTGCCAACGGTTGTATGAGATTCTGGACTTGTCCTCTCCTCTTGCGCCAATTGTACCTATTTCTGTTTTCCTTATTTTAATATTCCTATTTCACGTGACACGAAAAAAATATATTTTGTTTTAATGAAATAAGGTGTGATTTTTAATTTGTTACTAGTGATCAAACACGATTGAAATTGATTAAATAGTTAGTATTTAACGAGAAAATACCAAAAGAAACACAAATGCGTGGGAGATCCTAAATAAATAAATGTGATAATTGTCAAACACAATGAGCTTATAGATTAGGTACTCATTCAATTCAATGATGTAACATCTTTCTAAAAATTGCCAAGCTTTGGAGACAACATATAACGATCTTCTTAGAATATATAACAAGCAATAAAACCTTGTATTGATATGACTTCCTTTTTTACTAAAGGGAAAAAGGCAAAACTATCTTATTCTGATAGTGAAATTCGATTATTTAGACCAATCTTTAGTAAAATATTTTGAGCTATTTTGCTAGTTGTAGGAGCAAAAAAACATAACAAGGAGATTTTTAGCAAAAAACATAATGTAGAGTAAAATTCACCAATTTTATGCAGTTCGTGGATATATTAGCCTTTCCCCTTAAATGCAACAAAACCAACCAATAAGAAAAGGGAAAGGGTTGGGGATTTGAGGGGTGGCATAGAGAGGAGAAGAAGCCAGCGTTTGGCCACAAAATGGAGTTTATTTTTTAAAAAAAGTTTTTGAAAATAATTTTGTAAAATTTCAAGTTTTTTTTAAGACATATATCTAACTAGAAAAAAACAAATTCTTGTGGGTGAGGGTGAAATTTCATCCAAAAGCTAATATGAATTAATTTTTTAAGAACTTAATCAATTATTTTTAAAAAATCTACTTTTAAAATGTACGATCATAACATATCACAGTTAGCTTGGTGATATGTTGATACTTGATAGACCATATATAGTAGAGCGTAGCTGCATCAATATTTTAGCGATAGTAGATAGGATAGAAGGGGGCCAGGGACCTTTCATTAATTGCAAGTGTTTAATACTAGTAGTAATAAATGTACCCATTATAGGACCCGTGATGGCTATCACACCTATCTAACATTCACTTTCATAAAATTGACACAAGAGTCAATTCATAAGAACCGATAATAAACAATTCGTTTCTGCAACTAATTCATTGGACACCAACATATGGATCGTGATGGAACCGTTTCATCCTTAATTAGAGATTTCGAATTCGAGTCCTGCATATATAAAGAAAATTTGATTTGGAGCATCACCCTCAATTAAATCATGCAATGAGTAATCTAAATTTAATCGGAACCTTAATATAAACTTTGGACACCGTATAGAAGACAAAAAAAAAAAAACTAAGGAATTCATTGGACATCATTTTCGTCTTTATAAGTCAGTCCCAAGTGCAAAACTGTAATGCCTCTTCTCTCTGCGTTCTGACTACTCAATATTTAAATAGTATTAGAAATACAGTGGAGTGGATGAAGTTGTTCTTTCATAAAATAAAGATTTTAAATTTGCATTTTGGATAATATTTTTTTTTATTAAAAGTGTTTGCTTTCAAATGAGGCTCTACACGACACAGATTTGAATCAATTGGGCTCCAAGGCACATATCGAACATAAAAATAAAACAATAAATATAATGTATATATCTATTATATTTAAATTCTTTAATATTTTTCTGCACATGTAATTCATTTATGAAGTTTACACATGTAATCTTCTTTAAATTTTTATCTTTCATAAAAATAATCTTGAAAAATGATATTTTTTAATGAAAATAATAAAATAAGTCACTTGAAAATTCTTGTAAGATTGAATGATTTGATCTGCCAACAAATAATAAATCCAATAGGTATTCAAAGCTAATAAGAGAGGTTTGAGTATAAATTGAGGACCCAAAGCCACCTTCCATTCTTTATGAACCTATATATACACAAATTAATATCGTTGAAATTTGTAACATATAGTACCAATTAAGTTTTGATATATTGCTGGTTGTTAACGTCTATACAAAATTAAAGAAAGCATTTAATTGAGTAATAATTAAGTGCACATTTAGCCATGGAAAAAAAGAGTTTATTTTGAATTTTTAAAGTTGAAATTTTGTTTGAATATACTTTTTGCAATAAATTAAAACTTAAACACATTTTTAAAAAAATGAAATAAAATTTAAATGGGCTATCTTAAAAAAATAAAAGATTTTGATAAATTTGAAAAAAAAAAGTATTTAGAAAAGTGAATAAAGAGAAAATGGAGTTTAGGTGTTTTTCAAATTCCAAATACAACTTCAAGATGTATTTAAATTTTAATGTCCAAACACCGATTTTTAAATAAAGTAAAAAATATCGAAAAGATAGTGAAATTCTCATGGCCAAACGGATGAAAAAAATCACTTTATTTGAAAATTATAAAGTTAGAGCTAGAATTGTGTTTGGCTATACTTATTGTTTGGGGTGTTCACGGGTCGGTTTGGATCGGTTATTGGTCAAAATCAAAACCAAACCAACGTAATCGATTTTAAAATTATCAAAATCAAACCAAACCAAATATAATATACATTTATCAGTTTTGTGGTTATCGGTTTTGGTTTGGTTTGGTTTGGTTATTCGGTTGTTAACCATACACAAAATAAAAAGAAACAATTCATTCAAAATGTGAAAAAAGTGACAACAATCCATTCAAAACAAAAATAGTTAGAATGACTTAAATTACCAAACTTTCAATCACTGAATTGACTATCAATAAAGGTTTAAAATTCACTATATTGGCCTAGAAGGGAGAGAAAATAACATTTTCAGTCTCACAAAAAATTGTCAGATACTCATATACATGAAATCAATAAGATAAATGTTTTCACTTTGGGCATTCTTGCTTTCAATAAGTTAAAGTATAAAGAAATTTTAATGAAAACATATATAAGATCTTTAAAATTGTTTATAAAAAAATATATTAAGTATGTATATTAATAAAATATATGTATATAATTCATCGGTTCGGTTATTTCTTCGGTTTTTTTCTAATAAAACCATAACCAAATCAAATACTACCGATTTTCTAAAATCTAAAACCAAACCAAATCAAACCAAACCCAAATAAAATCGGTTTTATTTTATCGGTTTGGTTTGGTTTTTTGATTTGGATCGGTTTTTATCCAAACTGTGAACACCCCTACTTATTGTAAAGAATATTTAGAATTTGAATGTACATTTTAAAAATAAGGTTTATGCCTCTAAATTCTAAAAAGTAACAAAATAACCTAACATGAATAAATTACTTGAAATATACAATCAAATCTCCTCTAAATGAGTCATATCTCAAAATAGATAGTCACACAATATAAATTAGATCTCATATATAAATTACTACATACTATTATAAATATCATTTCACTTTATTTAAAAAATCTGAAGTTAAAGGTGAAAATAGAGTTATATTTGATTATAATTTTGCAAATAATATCGATCGATTGAATTTACTTTTTCTAAAAATCTGAAAAAATATCTGTAAAACACGAAATATAATTCAAATAGGATCATTATTATAAAAGTAATAATAGGAAATATAGTAAAAGTGGAAAAAAAATCAACCTTAAATTGTACTTATTTGAAACTCTAATAATCAAACCTCGATATTCAAATTAAGTGATTTTTCTTTTAAAAAATTCATGATCAAACGCGTCTACGAATTTCGAAAACCTTGCCTTTTGAGTTTTGGCCTGGGATGATCTAATGCCGGCTTCATGCATTTCAGATTAGAAAACAAAAAGAGGGCTTCTTTGATAGAGTAGTAATGACGTAAAAACAAGAATGTGAAATTAAACGTGGAAGTCTCTCCTACCGTCTAATTTATGTGACGCATTTCATTTTTTGAGAGTTAAATAATTTAAGTTTAATCGAGAATTTATTAATTTTTAAAATTTTAAAATGAAATTTATATATTTGTAAGCTACGTAAAAAGTACTATAAGTTACAATTATTGACAATTCAAAATATTTAAAAGATACATAAAAAATTATAATAAAACATAAACATATTTCAATCTTAAAATTTAATATGTGTCACATAAATTAAGATAAGATATTACTACTAATGTTTTACCTACTTCGAGTACTACACTTGTAGTAAGTAGTTTGGTAATTAAATTAAATGCAATGATTAAAAACAATTGACAAAGAGATATATTAAAAGACAAGAGTCGTGTCATGCAGGGCATCCAAACAAATGAATAATTACTATACCGAACTAAAAAAACAAATACTTAATTATTGCTATCGATTTATAAATTTAAGCATCCATATACTTCATAAAAAATTATTTTTAGCGATAATTATTTAATATCAATAGCTAATTAATTGCCATTAAATATATCTTTTTAGAGGCTATTGACACTCTATTCAAATGTCTCTAAAGCCTACAATGACATTAAATTTAATGACAATTAATCAATGCTGGTAAAAACTTTAGCACCCTTTGTTAATGTGCATATTTATTTCCGCTAAAAGCCATTTTTGTTATCCATTTTATTTGTCATTTTTGTATTAAAAATTAATATTTATTTTTATTGTCTTGTTTGGAAAATCTAACGATAATTTATCCTTACTATTAATTATAGTCATTTATTAATTATTTCTCAAAAATTGAATTATTATATTTAATGGGAGATATATGATAAAATTGTCATTCTATTTGTTATAACTAAAGAAATTAAAATAGTTAACATTGTAGACATTGAAGGGTACTATATTCCCTTAAAGAGGTATCTCGAATATTCTGCAAATTCATGGATATTCATAAATAGATAAAATCCAAATCATCTTAGTTCGAGAAATACGCCACTAACAACCCTTCACGGATAAATCTTATGAGAGAAGAATCAAGGGAGGAGCAGAATTGTACCCGCACTATTTGTCAATAAAATCACGTCTCTTCATATTTTATTTGTGATTGTAATTTATTTTCCGTCACTTTAAAATTTGTTACAAACAAATTGACACGTCCAATGGGGACCAAATCTGCCCTTCACCTCTTCTATTATAAATCAAATTTGCAAATTTGAAGCCGCAAAGGTGGAAGATTACTCACTTCAAGTCTCGTTTTTGAGTTTCATCAAGTCTACACTCCGACAAGCCTTGAAGCAAGGTGCATTTGTAAATATAAAAATTTTGTGCATGGGACTCTACAAGTTGTGTTTAATTCGAGTTAGGACTCTACAAGGTGTGTTTAATCCAATTAGGATAATTGGAGGCTACTCAACCCTAAACCCTAGTTCATGCCTATATAAATGGTACCATTTTCCCTTAAAGAGGTATCTCGAAAATTCTACCACAAATTCATGAAATATTCATAAAGAGATCAAAATCTCAAATGTTCCGCAAATTTATGAAATATTTATAAAGAGATCAAATCTAAATCATCTTAATTTGAGAAATATGTTACTAACAACCCTCGAATTATAAAAATTAAGTCCAAATCATTCAAAATAGAGAAATACACCACTAACGGCCCTCGAATCATAGATAAATTTTAAGAGTTCAATAATTTTCAAGACAAATACAAAATATAAATTAAAGTTATTGAATTCGCCAAACTTATAACCAACACTCAAATTCCACCTTCACTATGTTAAATTAGTCCATCGGACCATCTCAAGCTTATTTCTCTCCTTTCCAAGATAATAATACCATATATATTTGATAAGTTAATTCTGTAATGGTGATCCATCACATATGTCTAGAATTGAAATTCACAAATCACTTATCATATCTCAACGATGATAACTAATACACAACTAAGGTCAAGACACATGTATGGCTTGCTAGCTAATTAATTCAAGTATTTTGCTTTAAGGTTAATGTCTCGCAGTATCACCGAATTTGAGGGTGGATTCAGAATCTAAATTATGAGTTCATTCTTTAATCTCTTAACATTAATCTTACTATACTTTTATAATTATGAATTCATACAAATTTTTGTATTTTTTTCATTTTATATCAAAAATATTGAATTTAGATGAATTTGTTGCCTTCACGATCAACCAGAACTACAAAAATATCTAACCAATATAATCTCAATGGGAAAAGACCTAAAGTATACATTTGACATTGCACCGAAGGGTGTGATCTATTGTCAATGAAGTGGTTGAGAACTCTGAAATTTCATGTTCAAAACTCAGTAGATACAAATAAATACTAGATGACTCTTCTCATCTTTTCTAGCTTTGATGGACAGAGTTATCTAATATTTGTTAGCTCGGACACCATGATCATAATTATTTTTTATACATTTGACATTTCCTATTCAGAGACAGATATATGTCTTCCATTGTGCAATTATTTGGACTAAAATATCCTTGTCAACATATATCTTGGACCAGCTTCTTTAAAAATGACGCAATATATATTTGGTGTAGGAATTGGTCTGTACGTGCTACTTACCACTTCTTTTGTGAATGTTTTCTTGTCTTAAAACTGCATAACAATTATGTAGAAGCTGCTTACACATAAGATGGAGAAAAAAACAAATCATGTTTTACGTGTTTACTTTTGTCCCTGCATAAAGGAATCTCAGAAAAAGTTTCATTAATTTTAGTGACGTCATATTTTAAAAAAAAATTAAGATACCACACAAGGAAAAGATATAAATCGATGAAATCATAAAAAGGTGTATTTCGCTCAACCCCATGATGAATATGTTTTAAGTTAACTGCGTGCCGAGCGCTTATGTGGAGCTTATTTGTTCACTCAATGAAGGGGGGAAAAGTTCTTTTAATTTATATGCCAAAGCTAATGAAGCAAGTAAATTCGTGAAAAAGATAAAGAGAAATTTGATTACTCTAAAGTCTGATTATAAGTAACTTTGTAATATGTGACACTATATAGAAATAATCTTTAATAACAATTAATTAACATTATTAGTACATTTATGCATTTTGCTATTATTAATTTGTCTCATAATCTAATTGGCCTTACTGGCCATTCTCCCTTAGTGAGAAAAAAAATGGTGTAGTGAACGTTGGGGATTAATTGCCTTTGGCCCTCTTATGGCAGAATGTGGTAATGGTCACCTATTTCTTAGTAAAAACTAATCATTTTTTCATCTTCTTAACCCTGAAAATAAAGTAAGTTCATCACTATTTATAGTTGAGGAAGTCTTGTTGACAATAAATAAGAAGATTTTAGGTTACGTAAATTGGATAAATGAAGAGGAACTTACATAAATTTCACTAGTTTAGGAGCTAATTACTTAGATACATTGTATCTAAGTGAATTCTCATGTATTTGGTATCTCAAATATATGCAAATCACTCCAGATACATAGAAATACATGTATCTAGTGCGATTTGCATGTATCTGGGATACATACGAATCTCGCTCGCCTCTCTCCTTGTTTTTGTGTATTTGTTAACTAAAATATATGTATTTTAAGTGTAAGATATATAAGAAACTTTTAATTAGGGGTAATATGCGTTATATTTTGAAAGTATAAGTAATAATAATATATGCATGTAATAGTGAAGTATGTCTACTTACGTAGTTTTTTCATCAATGAATGAATCAATTATTAACGATAAGGCTATCGTCTTTTTAAATCGACGGTCAAGATCGATTTCCTTTTCTAAGGAAATCGACATCGGATCGACGGAATGTAAATTGTTGGTTTTGCCTTTGTCATATTAGTGAAAACAATGGACATGATCGGTTTAAATCGAGGGATATCTAACCCTGTTGTCCGACAATTTTGAAAAATGATGGACAAGGTTGATGTTTCAAAAATATACATAAAAAAATATAGTTACTTGAAATTGAACCCCAAATATTTTCTATGATTTAGACAATACTACCACTCAACTATACACGCTCTCTGTGAAAATTTCCATTGTTTTTCTATTTATACTTTTAGTAGGCGTTTGGCCATCCGATACCATATTACGATATGAAGTCATGAGATGGAATCAGTGTTTGGACATGCGATTTCACGTTGATTCCATCTCATGATTCCATGTCATGAGTTGGAATTCCATATTCTCCAAAAATCATGAAATTTGAGATTTTTTAAATACAAAAATTGATCTACAAGTTTATATTTTGTTAAAACAACCCCACGGACTTTTGGAGCTTGGAAAAATAGATTTAGAATACTGAAACAAGGCATGAATCATTATGATATTGACACACAAGTGAAAATAAACATAGCTTGTACAGTCTTACATAATTATTTGCGAGAATACCAAAGGAGTGATGAAATATTTATGCTATATGAGCATGTAAATATAGTTGCGGATGATATTGACCAACAAATGGCTCAAAGTAACAATGTTGGTTCATCTTCTCGGTCACATGATCGAGAAATGCAGGTTCAACGTGAGGAGATTGTTCGTATTATGTGGGAGGGATATTAAACACTAGTTCACTACAATTTATGTTCATTTTTTTTTATTAAATTAAAGTTTGATGAAACAATTACTTAAGTAGGGAACAAATAGCTTTGTAATAATTTATTATGCAATTTTATAAATTCTTGTTTATTTGGTAATATTGAATAAACAATTTAGGCTATTTTAATAATTTTCCAACTTATGAGATTCTTATGTTCATGAGAAAATATACAACACAAAAATTTCATATAACATGTCCAAACAAAACTTTAATTTCTTCTTATGATTTCATAATATGATTCCATATTGCATGACCAAATGGGTTCTTAAACTGTAATTTTGCACTTCAAAAATAGATACTATCTATTATTTTTCTAAAGGAAAATAAATAAATCAGTAACTAAGTCAATTTTCTTTGAAAATAATTATAATTTTCTCACATTTTTGTGAGAAGAACAATGGAAGTCCGTTGATTTTCCATTAGAATATATTCTTGAAAAACATAACCAACAAGCATGGTCAGTTTTCCCTTGATTTTTTGGACTGAGTCAATTCTATTTATTGATATTATTATTATATTATGTAGTAGTGAAGCTTCATACGCTTTATTCTTTTATTCATTTTACTTTATATTTAATAATCGAATAATCTAACTGAATTAAATAAAGGGAAGTGCTAAATGGCCAGAAAATTTGGCCAGAATTTGGCCAGAAAATTTTAAAAAACTATAATTATTTTTTTTATTTTAAAACAAACTAATCTTTTTTCCATTTTTTAGTTAAAAGGTATTAAAATTTAAAAGGATAAAAATATTTAAAAAGGTAAAATAACATAAATAAAATATCATTCTGACCAAATTCTAACCAAATTTTCTGGCCAAAAAGATTTTTTCTTAAACTAAAATTTGTATCCCATACAGATTTAAATGTATCATTTTTTTCATAACTACACACGAAAGTGCAAAATAGGCTGAAAACAGAAAGGAAAAAACAACTAATGTTTCTACTTTTGGACCCTCTCACTTTAGAAAAGTAATTCAACTTTGCAGAGATTTGCCGAAGCTAACCAACGCATTAGTATTCTTCCTGTTTCATATTAGTTGATCACTCTCATTTTATACTGTGTTTAAAAATTTATTAATAATTTTTTTTAACTATTTTACTCCTTAAAAAATTTATTAAAAATTCTACAAATAAATGTAAATACTTTTTAAAATAATTAATTGTAAAGTCAATATAAAAAAATTATTTAATGCTTTCTTGATTTAGCAAAGGTGGACAACTGACATAAAATAACGATTCTTAATAATAATTATAATTATAATGATGGAGGAAAATGAGACGGAAAGTAAAATAATACTTAAAAGAACAAATGAGCCATCAATTAATCATCTCCAGACACTTGGCGTCATCTCAGACCCTTCAAAACTAACGTCCGTCAGCTCTAAACCGCCAATTAATTGAAAGAGGCATAATATATAGTCCGTAAAAAGTAACGTCGGTCAGCCTTTGTAGGTAGGGTGTTCACGGGTCAGTTTGGATCTGTTATTGGTCAAAATTAAAATCAAATCAACTTAATCGGTTTTAAAAATTATCAAAACCAAACCAAACCAAATATAATATACATTTATCGGTTTGGTTGTTGGTTCGGTTATTCGGTTGTTAACCATACTCAAAATAAAAAGAAACAATTCATTCAAAATGTGAAAAAAGTGACAACAATTCATTCAAAACAAAAAATAGTTAGAATGACTTAAATTACCAAACTTTCAATCACTGAATTGACTATTAATAAAGCTTTAAAATTCACTATATTGGCCTAGAAGGGAGAGAAAATAACATTTTCAGTTACACAAAGAATTGTCAGACACTCATATACATGAAATCAATAAGATAAATGTTTTCACCTTGGGCATTCTTGCTTTCAACAAGCAAAGTATAAATAAATTTTAATGAAAACATATATAAGATCTTTAAAATTGTTTATAAAAATAATATATTAAGTATGTATATTAATAAAATATATGTATATAATTCATCGGTTTAGTTCGGTTATTTCTTCGGGTTTTTTCTAATAAAATCATAACCAAACCAAATACTACCGATTTTCTAAAATCTAAAACCAAACCAAATCAAATTAAACCTAAATAAAATCGATTTTATTTTATCGATTTGGTTTGGTTTTTTGATTTGGATTGGTTTTTATCCAAATCCTGAACACCCCTATTTGTATTTGTAGGTAGTAAATGTTGGCGTGATTAAAAGAAAAGTGGAGTCGTACTCCCTCTAGACATTTAGGCAGGACCCCCCTCCCCCCACCCTCCCTGAGCAGGAGACAAAGAATTCAATAGGAAGAGTCTTGGAAAAGATAAGTATTTACGGTGTTTTGATATGATTTGAAGTTGAAATTTTTTATATTCACATGTGGTTCATACAATGAAATTAAAATCATAATTTTATATGAATTTCATAAATACAGATTAATTTAACATTAAAATATAAAACCAAGCTCTCAAATTCTATGATTTATCGTTTTGCTCAATATGATGATTTAGACCTTACATGCATTAATATGGAGGAGTAATTCATGAGTAATAATTAACAGTAACTGAATTAGATAAATCCATCAAATTAAAAATCAGTTGAAAATTTACTATTTAAAAGGTTAAAGAGTATAGGAACAATAAACTCTCTAATTTTGCCTCACATCTCTTTAATACTCTTTTAATTCTCCCAACCTGTAAATAGAAATTCTGGTGAACTCTTTATTTGCATTGAAGGCCTCTCTTTTGGTTGCTTAAACCATTTATTTTCAATTTCACTTCTTTTTTCCCCTAACATTATTACTTCTCTTCTTTCTTTTTTACTTTTCTTTTCTCCATTGGTGTACTATACGCACGTGGAAATCCAATTATCCTGAATTCACGTCGTGTATGGCTTCATTTGGGGATAACACTCCCTACTAAAGATTTTTCATACTCGGAGTTCGAACTCGAGATCTTTGATTAGCATTTTGTTTGAATGGTTGTTATATATTGTTTTATAATGTATAGTATTGTATTATATTATATTGTGTTGTGTTGTATCGTACTATATAGTTTTAATGAATTAATGTTTAGATAGATTGTATCATTCTCCGTCTTTACATAATATTACAAATCTATAATTTGGATGATAAACCTACAAGAACCGTAGGGTATACCGGGTAAACTACTATGAAAAGATAAGGTAAAAAATAAAATATGATTATCATAAATAATGAGAAAAAATATATTTAAATAATGATGAGATCACACAAAATCGATCATTATATAAAATGATTATTTTCGTTATTAGCTAATAATGAATTTAAATAATAAAATAAACATTTTAATTAAACTAACAATGCAATAATAACAAAGATCCAAACCAGGTGTAAGGGTCACATCCTTTGGTGGAACTTTTCTTTTTATTTCATTCTCCATATGACAAAGAAAAATGAGTATTTATATTATCTTTCTAACTTTGTCTATTTTTTGTTTTTTGTCAGAAAGAGTAAATAACATATAGTACTACTATATAACAAAAAGATTACGGGGTCATACCCAAACCAGACATAACAACATCACACACACCAAAAAAAGAAGAAAAGGTTAGCATGTTAATGAACCAATTAAAAAATTAGGATTGTTTGAGTGAATTTTCAAAATAAAAAATGTTTAGTATATATTTCATATATATTTTTGAATTAAATCGATGAGAAAGAAAAAATAATAATATTTTTATATAAAAAAATTCAACATTTCAATAAAAAAATTGTTTTTTACAATACATTTTTCAGTGAACTAATTTAATGGAAAATAAGTGAAAATCACGTATAAAATAAATTTTTTTAGTTATTTGCGATGAAAAAATCTTTTTATTTCTAGCCGTGAAGCTAAATATACCAAGATTATCCATCCTAAGCCAACCAGAATTTAAATAAACTTACATGATTTTTCATATATCATACAAAAATGTTAATGTTAGTTGGACATAGAAGTAATATACAACTTAAATATCCTTTTGAGCAACTCCAAAGAATTTAACTTTAGTTTGGCCCCATATGAACCTTTTTCTTTTCTCAGTATCCTACAAAATATACTAATGTTGGTTGGACATGGAAGAACTTTCTTGTTGTATTCTTTACTATAATGTTATATATTCTTGGTTGTTTGATTTGAAGATACATTAGGGTGGGATTAATTAGGGTGTAATTAGATATTTTGATATTATTTTTTAATGAATATTATTTAGTTTATTATATTAAAAATTATATGTATCGTATAATTTTTAAAAATAAGTTGTTTATTTATAAAAATATCTTTTATAAGTGTGAAGTATGTGAAAAGTAATGTATAAAAAGGATTTAAGAAGCTATTTTTAAAAATCATTTTAATTTATTCCAAAATAGACTATTGCAAGATTATTATTTTATCTCACCACATTTGTGAAGTCTTTATGCACATATTTCAGCAGCTAACTGAATAGCCAGCATTTCCAATTACATATTAGTTTGAACGGGTAGCAGAGGCGAAATAACTTACCCCAAGTTTTATAACCAAACAATGAATTGAAGTTATTATTTTTTCTTATCTATCATATCAAACGTGTCCTCTAGATCTTTGGTAGCGACAAGACTTTTTCAATAATTTAACAACCTTTATGGTATCTTATAAGGTGGAAATTTGTATCATTATAATGCATTGACAGAGTCAGAAATTTCATAAAATGTGTCCAAGAATTATACAAATACATTTTTTTTGGACGAATGAGTGTACTAACAAGTTTAAAATTAAACTACGTAATATTAACAATTAATATTTTTTATGACTAAATGTACTCAAAATTTAAATATAAACTGCATCATATTTAACTTTAATGTTCATGTTTAAATTAATATGAAGTGAACAGATACATGCTCTTCTTAAAAAGTGGAAAAAAAGAGTTGATGCTAATGAGTTCGAACATATACACTTACAGTTCGTGTGTCTAGACTCTTTCAAGGCACCTGAAATCACTGAGCCACTACACTTTGTTATGTCAAGGATGTCATCTACAAAACGATATTAAACCACTCAGTCTATCATATTACTTCTATACACGATATAACTTTCTGACGAATCTCCTGACAAGAGTGTAGCTCCTCCCCTATAAGAATGCAATAAAGTACTCCCTTCATATAAAAAAATAATGGAAAAAGGTCTAAAATACCTTTGAACTATTGGAATTGGTATAAAAATACCCTTCGTTAACCTGTTGGCTCCATAATACTCTTGGCATCAATCTTTAGGGCCAATAATGCCCTTATTACTAACCACCCTTATAACAAAAATAATTAAAACTTTCATTTAATACATGGCATCCTATGATTCGTTAAAAAATTAATTAACCTAAACAAATCAAAATTCCCACCCAACCCGGATCCACCTATTAATCCATACCCGCCCCAACTAGAAACCCTGTCTCATTAAATGTTGGGTCAACTATTCCAATGTATATGTATAGTTCAAGTGTATTTTTGTACCAATTCTAATACTTTTGATTTGAAATTTATGAAAATATAAAAAAAAAGAATTCAATTTATTGATTTTAAATAAAAGTTATATTAAATATATCAAAATGTTCATTAGTTTATGGCCTTAAATACATGGCGTAAAAAACTAAAATTAAAATACTACAAAAAGAGAGATTATTTTCTCTAAAACAAGACCAAAAAGAAAAATGGATTACTCCCTTCGTCCTAATTTATGTGACACATTTCAGATTTTGAGATTCAAACAAATCTATCTTTGACCGTAAATTTGTCATATATCTTTTAAATATTTTAGATTATCAATTATTATGACTTATAAATTCTCGTTACGTAGTTTAAAATTATATAAATTTCATTTCAAAAAATTAAAAATTTCACACATAAATTCTTATTAAAACTTAAACTATTTTACTTTTAAAAAATAAAATATATCACATAAATTGAGAAATATGAAATAGTATTAATTTTTAAACAGGATTCACAAATATTGAATATTGGCATGATAGGGCTCGTGATGCGTATCAGAATTCAGAAGTAAATAAGCATATAATTGAGTACTAAAGTCAATAGCATTAATTAAGTAAGTACTCTATCTATTTATGCAACTCCATTCGTTTATCTCTATTATTTTTTTGTTACTGAAATGCATCTCTCATCTCAGATCTGACAACAATTGAAATAACCATATACTTCAATTAATTACTTACAAATTAACGATTTTCTACTGTTTACTTATGGTTTTGGAAACTTATCACACATTATTCTTATTTGAGGGACTATTATTTAGCAGTATGCATGATTTTATTTTATTTCATAAACAATGTCAATATCCATGATATCACATTAGTCCACCATTAATCATTCATAGTAAGAACAATTAATACCTTGAAAGATGGTCTCAAGCCTAAAATATGTAATTAGAAATATCTATTTATAATATTAACAATCAAAGTAAACTAGAACAAGGAACCTAACAAATTCTAATTTAACATAAATAAATATTATAAATAACAAATCTTAAAAACCTTAGGATTCCTAATCTATTTCCAACATTTTTTTGAAGCACGAAAAAAAAAACCATAAAGATAGATTATAGAGTTAAAGGCAAAAGTTGCTAATCTTGTAAGACATTGAAACAATTCTAAACAACACTAAAATTCAATAGTTTTATTAAACTCAATAACTGCGAATTGAAAATAACAATTATTTTGAAACGGTCACTACAACATGTTCTCCCTCTCCTTCATAGATCGTTCCGTATGAATCATTTTCCGTCTCTTCAGAGATCGTTCTGCACAAATCTTCTTCTCTCTGTTCTTAATTTCCCAAAATCATCAAGCCGTCTTGTTGTTGGTGCCATTATTGTGTATATGAGTTATCACAATTAAAAAAATTGATAGTATGCGTGCATGCACAAGTGAAAAAACCAGCTAAGTAGGATGCTTTATTTAATAATTCAATAACTCTTGTATTTTTTTACGTTAAAAATATGGAATAAGACATTTCTATTTATAATTCTAACAAATCAAAGTAAATTAGGATTAGGAATCACTCTAACTAACAAATATTAATTAAACATAAATAACAAATTCCAATTAAATATAAATAACTAAATACCATAAATAACAAATCAAAAGAACTTATAATTTATATTCCGACTTTGAATTATTATTTTCAACAATACCTTTTGATGGGTGTGATACTCAATTGCTTGACGTGGATCACTAATCAATATCCATGATGGTAATAAGTTTATGACTCGATCTATCAATCTTAAAAAGTAATTAGAGTATTTATCAAATTTTCAGCCTAAAATCACATATAGACCTATATTTTCTGTGTTCCAATTTATGTGATATTTAAAAAAAATTTAAGAGTCAAATAATTTACGTTTGACCGAAAATTTGTGCATGAGATATTCAATTTATCTTGAAATGAAATTTAGATATTTATAAACTATATAAAAAGTATTATAAGTCACAATAGTTGAAAATTCAAAATATTTAAAAGATATATGAAAAAATTACAATAAAAAATAGATTTTGAATTTCAAAATTCAAAAAGTGTAACATAAATTGAAACGGTGAAAGTAATTTGACTTTCTATCATATTATTATAACAGCAAATACAAAAGGAAAGACAAATAGTAGGGAGGTAAATTTAAAATAGTCGAACTTAAATACAAATATAAATATAAGAAAAAAAATAAATAGAAAAAGAGAGTGAAGCAGTAAACGGCGGTGAAGCGACGTTTACTTTTGGTAGTCACTACTCACTGTGCAAATAAAAAGTTGTAGCAGCGGCAGCCGGATCCCGAAACTTTTTCTTCCCGGCCCCCCC
>NW_006239023.1:40654-75154 GCF_000226075.1 Solanum tuberosum | reverse complement strand
CGGCAGCCGTATCCGTAATCTTTTCTTCCCCGTCCTCCACGCACTTTCAAAGCGCGTAGTGTCAACTCGCGTCTCCACTTCACGCGCATGGGTGTTGCGAGTGAGGAGCGAATTCTGAAGCTGATATATAAAGGAGGAACAGAATAGTGATTGGTTTGGAAAAAGGGGGAGTAGTAAATAAAGTTTAGATAAAAGTAAAATAAATTTCCTAAAAAAGTTTGGGTTATATTGGAATAAAATAAAGAGACTGAATATTTGTAACAAAATAGAGATTATCTGTAAGAAAAGGCATATCACGTTTTCATTATTTTTTTGCCCAAAGAAAGGAAAAGGATAATTTTTACAAGTGTGTTTCTGAATAGAGGATCATATTGCAGAAAAAAATAAATTCCCCTGTTGGTGTAAAATACATTGATTCTATGTTCTGAATATTTTGTTTTTCATATGGAAATGGAAAATCTTTAACCTTATTTTTTCATTTTTGTAGTGACTGCCAAAATTTTTACTTTTGTTTTGCTTCAAAAACTGAAAAGAATCAAAAGATGATACGCATATTGAGCAGTGGGCAGAGCCAAAAGCTAAAAAAGATAGGGAAAAACCGTATTGTGCAAATAAAGTAAAAGTATAAGTAATATATTTTTTTAAAAATATATTACTTTTAACTTTTGAAATCTCTTGTAATGACACAGATAGTTTAAAGTTTAAACAACGGTTGAGGTTATAAGTTCTAATTTTTTTTATTAGGAAAAAAGGTAAAAAAAAGTAAAATGTACTTGTAACATATTCCTTTGATTTAAAATTATAATTCTAAATTGCATGTTCAAAAGTTAATTTGAAATTATGATTTCAAACCACAAGTACAAATGCTACTTTATATTTTATAAAATTTGACCCATAAATTTATATTTTATAAAAAGAAAGAAGAAAAAAGAAAGGGAAGAACCAGAATTAAATTTTTAAAAAGAAGACTTATCTTTGATGTGAAAAGATTGTCCGTTGAAATGATTTTAACAAAAAAAATAGGTAGTTACTGAATTTTGTTGGTTTATTTGATCAATGATTTTCTTTTGTAAATCATGTAGGCATATAATTGCAAACGAGTAATATGACTCATAAATCATTTCGTCCTCCGTTTAATATAGAATAATCTGCTTTACTTTTTGGTTTGTTAAAAAAAAAAAATTCTTTCTTTTTTAGATAATATAATACTTTTTATTTTCCACATGACATGATGACATATTTTAAATTTTTTGTCAAGTCAAATTAGGTCATTTTTTATGAACGGAAAGAGTAATAATTTTTTTTAAAATTATTATAATATTAAATTGAAGTTATATCAAATACAACTTAAATATAATTTAATTTAGTAAAATTAAATATATTAGGTGAAAAGCTAAAAATAAAGATTGCTAAAAAGAGGGCAAGATATTTATGCATTAATTTTCTATAAATTTCAAAAAGTAATTAGTGATTTATTTCATTGAAAAAATAAATACTATAGCTATTTCTCTGCAAGCTTTACTGTAACTTTTTTGTAAGCTGTTAAAATTAAAGAAGAAAAAAGAACCAACATGCCTACAACATAAGGGTAGTAGCCTTAAGAAGTCAACAAGGAAGGGGACCTAATTGTAGGCCGGGACCTAAAGTTTTAAGGCTCAGCAACAAAGCATTTAGGGCTCGTTTAGTTGAGAATAAGTTATTTGAAATTAATTATTTTAGAATAAATTATTTAATTTTAAGTATAATTTATTTCACTATGTATATGAAATAATTTATCTCATTATTAAGATATAAAATATGATTGGATAAATAATCTAATGATTACCTAATACTGTCAACTAAATGCAGAATAAAATAATCATGTATTTTATCTCATATTATTATATCTTATAGTAGTCTTAATCGATTATATGGAGTTTTTAAAAATAAATAAATCTATGATTGATAATAAATATTATAGATATTTGCTGGCCAATAAATTAAGAATAAAATTTGAAGTTAAAATTACGAAGAGTAGGCAATTTTATAACATTTTTGATGGGCAATTTTGTATTTCTAAGAAATTGTTTAATAGTTGACAATGTTGAATAGTATACATAATGTCATGAGTTTGTTTAGGTTGATTCTAATCAAACGGTGATGAATATTGAATTGTTACTCTATTTAATAAAATATATTTAATTTGAAGATTTAATCTCAAATTATAAATTTGTGTGAAATCTATATTATTTTTATTCGATCGCTACAAAAAAATATGCCATATAATATACACCATTAAACACACTTGTAAGCTACCATATTCTATTATGACCTACTTTTGTAATTTTTTTTTTTTTACCCATCCCTAATCATATTTATAGAAACTTCATTTAAAAATAACTTTTAAAAAATATTTGATTAATCATATGACCAAACGTTGGCTTAATATTTTAAATTGTAACCTGAATATTCAAAATTGACTTGACTTCGTTTGTTAATTGGATCTCTATACTAACAATTTTATCAACTGAACTCTTAAATTCACGTGTTCCAAATGATAAACAAAATCAAATACAAACGTCTTTCAGATCATTTGACCAAAAATAAAAAAAATGAAGGAATTTAATAAAATTGAATAGTACCCATCATAGGACTTGTGAGGCTATGTAATGTTCACTTTTTGATAAAATAGAGTGTAGGATCTAATAATAGCTAAACAAAGCTGACAAAATCCAGTCTGACCAAAAGTGCATATCACTTCTCAATGGATCCTCTCCTTTGAGTTTAGCACAACACTTCAATTGCACATCTATAAAGTCATGATTCTATGTTTGGTTATAGTTATGCTTAAAACAACAATAGTATATGATATTACATGTGCTTTAATTTCTTTATATTATTTTTAAAAAATATATATTATTTGGTTAAAAACAAATACTTCCTTTGTTTTAAAATGAGTGACCTAATTTGACTTGGAGCAGAATTTAAGTAAAGAAATAAGACTTTTTAATCTTGTGGTTCTAAATTAAAGTTATGTCAAATGTATCAAAATATCATTTGATCTTGTGACCTTAAACATGTCACGTGGAAAGTTAAAGTTAAAGTGTTGCCAAAAAAAGAAATGAGTTATTCTTTTTTTAAACAGACTAAATAAGAAACTAGACCATTCTTTTTGAAACAGAGGGAGTATATTACTATTTATTTAGTTATTTTTACGATAATTTTTTAATTTTAATTTTACATATGATATATTAAAGATCATTAAATTAAATGATATTTCAGTATATTCTTTATATCTTTAGTTTAAGACGGCAAAATTTAAAAGTCTTTTTGCCTTTTTATTTTTTTGACTTAATCATTTAAATTTGATTTTTTATTTTTTTAATTTAAAAGCTAATTTTTAAAGCTATTCTAAACGGCCTCTTATTCTTCAAAGCATACTTAGATTGACTTATTTTAAATATTTTAAAAGTATTTTTATATTATTTGAATAAAATAATAAAATATTTGTAAATACTTATTTTTATACAAAAATTAACCAAAAACTATAAGTACGTCTAAACAAAGCCTTTAATGGTATTGTGAATTTAACCATTTCCAGGATGGTCCTTATATTTTGTACTTGATTAAATGAATCGGTAGTCTTTCATAACTTATGAATTATAAACAGGGTGGATATAACATTCTATTATTGAATTTATCTGAATTCAGTATAGTACGTGACATAACATAAATTTATTAGGAGATACAAATTCAATAATTCAGAGGTAAGAGAAAAGTGAACCTTGCTTTATTAGGCATTGATATTATAAAAGTACTTATTTGGCAATAGAAGAAACTTGTAGTAGTGGCTAGATTTAAATGCATAGCAAACACGATTTTATAATAGTACCTATTTGGCAATAGAAGAAACATGTAGTAGTGGCTAAATTTTAAATGCATAGCAAATAATCATGATGTCATAATAGTACCTATTTGGCAATAGAAGAAACATGTGGCAGTGGCTAAATTTTAAATACATAGCAAGTAATCATATGATGTTATAATAGTACTTATTTGGCAATAGAATAAACATGTAGCAGTGGCTAAATTTTAAATGCATAGTAAACAGTGATAAAGTGGCTATCTTCTAACATTTTCATAAACAAACTATGAAACTTTAATTTAATTAAAACCAAAATTTGACAATTACATTAGCAAGAAAATTGAAACTTACAATTAATGTTAATTGCAGGCAGATTGTGACTATCTGAACGAGTGTTATACTCAGTCCCAAATTACCAGTTAAAATTTCGTTTTACGGTTGAACTTTGATCAATATTTTTAAAATGTATTAGTATATCATATTGAATATTGATATGAGAAAAAATGTAACTTATAATATTTTTCGTTTAGTTTAAATTTAAACGTTAAATTAAATCTAATTTTAATTCAAAAAATAATAAATTAACTCTCGAGAAGCTAAACATAACCATACATAACACTAATGACTGAGCAACACAAGCAAAGGTTAAAATTTAAATCAAGCCAACAACACGACAGCCCAAGAAGAAATTGAAGCAAAAGTAGAAAATGATAATGTAATGAACTGAGATACTGCAAAAGGAAAAATAATAATTATATAATCATACCTGTGAATTAAGAGCTTGATTCTGGCGATTAGGCTTGCTAATATTTTTTAATTTAAAGAGAAATGGGAGCCTAAGAATTTGTCAATCATATTACAACATTTCATTTGCATTTTTTATTTTTTTTAAAAAAGGTACTTTCTAAATTATTTTTAATCCATAATATTTTAATTTTTTTTTCAACCATAGCAAACAACAACAATGAAGATTATATGAAGAACGAAATTTCAAGTCTAAAGGGGAGAGTTGTTAGAGGATTTGCCTTGATTTCCTTTTTATATTAGAGTTTTATTTTTCTCTCAAATGAAAATCAAACTATTAACATAATTGCTTTACTTTTTCTAAAAGAAAAAGATGTTTGGTTGTTCCTTTCTTTGACGAAATGTTTGAAACCCTATAAATTGAAAATCATTCTTCTCATACTACACAACACAATAGCAGCCATCATGTAGTCATTTTAAGAGTCTTGAATAATTTATCCCTAAATAAAACTCTTAAACGATTACATGGTAGATGTTATTGTGTTGTAGTATGAGAAGAATCGTGTTCATTTTATAAAGGTCCAAACTTGTTCTTCCAAAACATGAAAAAGATTTATATTTCCTTGTAAGAAAAATTTAAACAATTATGGTAATACTTTGACCTTCCTTCGTGAGAAAAATAAAACTCAATTATGATAAGAAAATTCGAGTAAAACCTTAACAATCCTCCTTTTTTGGCTCTTGACAAAATTTAATTGACTCTTCACATGTTTGATAATCTTCGTTGTTTACATAATCTTCAACACCATTGCTTTCTAGGGTTGAAATTAAAGTTAAAAATATAATGAATTTAAAAAACTATCTTTTTTTTTTATACAAAAAGAAGAAGATGAAGCCACATAAATGTTGAAATATGACTGAAACTTTTCTTGTAGTATCCGAACAAAAATCTTCATTATCATCAAATGATTCCAAATTGATTAGAACTTTTATTCAAACTCATTCAATCATTGGATCAAATATTACTCGAGATCTACATATTAAAAACTAAAATTTAAAAACATATATTTATTAGAAGAATTATCTCCCCCTTAAACAAGACTCTTAAACCAGTGTATGATGGATGCTATTGTGTTGTAGTATGAGAAGAAAAATCTCCAATCTATAAAATCCAAACTTTTATTCCAAGAAACGAATAACCAAATATAGAACAAATTTATATTTTCTTTTAGAGAAAGTAAAGCAATTATGGTAGTACTTTAACAAAATAAAAGTGAAGCTCAAATATTAATTTAAAAAATCATGACAAAACCCCTAAAACATACACCCTACCAACCGTAGATTTGGTCCTTATATTCCGTTGCTTTCATCTTTTCTTTTTTCCTTTTTATGATTTGGCTTATTTGGAGAAAAATAAAATCCATCTTCTTAAGAAAAAATAATAATACAAGACCGGTGTACACAGTTAGATTGCAAGGAATTTTGGATGGCAGATAATTCGTTGGCATTCACTATAAATGTCGAGGTACATTTTTTTTTTTGTGAGCGTGATGTCAAGGACAAGTTCTGTGAGAATATATACAGCATCCATATTCAGAACATTTATGTACATAACAAATTTAACTTTTTCGTAATTTTTTTAAATCTAACTTTTATCTAACCTCTGCATCCTTGATGAGTTCAGGCTGAGTAATGCACATCGAATTTACTGCCCGCCAAAACTGGGTATATTTTACAATTCTCTGTCATCTAGCCATTGTGTTGATACTACTGGATATAAAACACAGCCTATGTTACAATACTCTGTTGTGCGTATCAACAATCATTGCAACTTTCTCCTGCAAACACAAAAAATCAAACTGACGACTTTACTGTGTTTCTTGTATCATAGCCAAACAAAAATTAGAAGAAAATGATATATTATAGCAGAGAAACCCTAGCTCATTGTTGTTCCTCAGCCAGAAGAAACGAACAATGTGTGTGCAGAAGATTCTCATTTAAATGTCTAGGCATGCCAATACAATAACATAAGCAATGAAGAAAAAAGTTAGTAGAGAGTAACATTTTATCTATCTTTGAGGTGTTAGCATGTGAACTTGATAAAGAAATAACATCTCATCTACAATTGTGTCAATCAGTCCATGATCTCAGTAAGAAACACTACCTCATCTGGTGCGACGTTTTCCACAGGAAACCAGTGCATAAGAACTCCCAGGTGCATGATAGCAGGTATCAACTTGAACAAGACGGGGGTTGTGACCTGCACAAAATTCTCATTCTTAAACATCAACTAAAAAACATAAAGCATAGAAAGTAGATCTCCTCAAGCAATTAGAAGATTTAGAAGCTTACAAGACTTAGAGCAGTTGTTCCGAGAAGAAGAAGGTACATCTTGCCCTGTATATGTCACAGAAAATTCAAAAGAGCGATAATGTGGCATTTGAGCGGGACAAATGATGTACTTGGTGGCTTGTTTTTTTTTTTTACTGCACATAGTAATTATGGTTGCTGCACAGGTTTTGTGTAGCTGATGTATAATATATATGTATATACACACACACACAATATGTTACAATCTCAAAATAATAATGATTGTACTTGGTGAAAGTAAGAATACAGCACAAGTAATCAGCTAAACCTAATCAAGGAGCTGCAGATAAAAAATAATTCAAGACTTGTTTCTTAATGCAAAACAAGCAGTATCTTCTTTTGAAAAAAACACATGGTGTCCCAATCAGCTCACACGCGCCTCAACTTATTTCACGAGGTACATGCTACTTCCCATATAACATATACTGGGTAACTCTGCTTTGTTCACCAAGCTTGGACATATGGGAATATATTTCACATAGTGTTTTTACAAAACAGGCAGAGTTCCTTTAGGGGACTCTTCTTTCTTTTTTGTTTAATAAGTAGGAGTTCTTCTAAATTTTCTTAAAAGCTAATCTTTAACGGAAAAAGTGTTTATGGTGCCATTACGTGACACAGAGACACTAATAACATCTAGGCAGCCAGGAAAATTTTGCTAAGGAAAACAATGTATAAGTGCCCCTGTTGTTTAAAATAACAGGGTGAGCAAGAAACTGAACTGTATATCTATTGTTCCAAAACACGACTGAAATATTAAAAACCATAAATTCAACTAGGGCGAATTTAATTGCATTATACATACATGTAAAACACGGTATCATGTATAGTTGTGATTGAAATGAAATTAGAGAACCACTTGGTAAGTTTTAACCTTAAAACAATATAGAAATTCAAATTGTGTCATGCTATCTACTTTGAAACAACAGAAATAGTGGCACTCACAATCTCTCCACAAAAGTAAGTGCAATTCCATTATTTCATGAACTTAAGACATTAAGAGGAAGAACATCAGGAGATCAGTGTCGCACGGTCACATTTTGAACGTAATTTTTTTTTTTGCCTCCTAAAAGGTATTATGAAGGGGAAGGGTTCAAAACGATAAGAAACATAACAGGTGAAAAAAGATAGGTAGGATGAGATCACCTGAACAATATGCAGGTTCGAGGCACGACTCAAGAGCACAAATGCGAATTCCCCAATTTGTGCAAGCAAAAGTCCAACCTGTAAAGTCACTCAAACTCATAAAAAATCAAGGCAATATATTTTGTCTATCAAGTGTTTAGATGGGTGACTTACAATAAGTGACGTCCTAATGTTATATCCAAAAACCTTTGTAATCACAGTGGCTACAGTAGTCTTAAAAACTATAACCAGGATAACGGAGGCAAGCAAGATATCCACATGTGTCCAAAGGAACTGTACATGTATCAGCATTCCAATACTAGCGAGAAAGAGAGCTGCAAAGAGATTACGGATTGGTTCCACCTACAAGTAATATTAATACACTTAACAATCGCAAAGCATATTAGGGAAAATCGAAGTAGTCTGATGTTTCCAAGTAATACATTACAATCTGCCATTGTTGTACAGCAAGCATGGTAATTAGAATGCTATTTCTGATATTTGATTTTTCCATATATCCGATAATGAAAATAAATACAGCTACTGATGAATAGTAAATTTTCTAAGCAGATACTGAGGGCTTTACCTGCCCAAGACATTAACGGAAAAATAAGATGGAAGAAGGACAGAACAATTAAAGAGAAATGGAAATATATGCTTCAGAGCTTAGAAATGTTCCAAAATCAGTAGAAAAAATATAAATAGAAGAAACTGACACAGATAAGATATCATTGTGTACAAAGATGTTGTAAGAAGCCAGGAACATTCAAAGATAATGAGAACACTCATAGAAATATTAACATAAATAAGATTGTTGAGTTGAAATAGAAAAATGAACTTTGAAGTAAGGATGCCTTAAAGATTTGTTCATGGTCAACATTCCAATTTATGTTTAATAATAAAAGCATGAGAGAAGAAACATCCTATCATATATCAATACCTGGTCCAAGGTATGTTTTGCAAAGTCAGTTGTGGATATCATAACTCCGGCTACAAATGAACCCAGCTCAAGACTAAGGCCCAGCTTATCACTGCACTGAAGAATCAAATGAAACATCCTCAGTATTCTCTGGCACTGCTTGCTATGTAGTCACTACTTCAGAGAGCTTTTACAAGAATGTTTCAGTAAAATATATATATCCTGCAATTTGCAACTGAAGAATAGCCATCCCATTTCTAGTAAGGAAAAATTAGAACAGTGTTCAAACTAACCCAAGCAGATAATAAGCAGAATGCCACCACCGCAAGCTGATATAATTCATTGGTCTGAAAATGACAAGGAATTAAGAAAGTAAACAGCTTGAAAAGGAAAAACTGCATAAAGCATGAAGCTCGGAAATGTACAAATACATGCAGCAGAGCTGATATAAATTGTTTATTGTCAGCACCATATGCTGGGATCAACTGACAAAAAAGATGGAGATTCGAACAATTATGACTGGTATGATACTGCAGAATGACCTACGAAAAGAATCGTGACTCCAACATTTCATTCAATTCCGAAAATCGGAATGGTTGATTCTAACTGAATCATGATTTAGGTTTAATGCCATTCTGCCAAAAGCTCATTTTTCATTCTTAGATTGGACAAATTACCATTCCATTATTCAGTTAAATTAGGTGGATTCTGACATCAGTTGGTAAATCAAGATCAAAGTGGTTGTAGTGCAGTCTGGTAAATCAATATTTTATTCAATTCAACGATTGTCAGGTTGATTCCAAGGGAATGGTGATTCAGGTTTAATGCCATGCTGACAAGAGCTAACTTTCTTCATTGTCTTAGATTGGACGAATCACCATTCCATTATTCAGTTAAATTAGGTGGATTCTGACATCAGTTGGTAATTCAAGATCAGTACAGTTGTGGTACACTCTGAGTCTGACATTTATTGAAGAAAATACAACCAAAGGGCTGTCATTTAAAGGAGCGGCTTAAGAATAATATGAACTGCTTAGATCAGCAGCCCTGATGCAAGATAAATTTGGCCTTCTGTACTTGATCATTGGCTGATGATTCTTCAAACATTATAAGTAACAGAAATTTTACTTACAACCTTGTATTACACTATTACTTTTGTCTTCAGAAGGCCTGATAAGTTACCTTACATGTACGAGTACGACTACTCCCTTTATCACCAAAAATAAAAACTTGACCGGCAACCATTTTGGTTAGTCCCAAAAATTTGGCCTATTTGCTTGACTATAAGTCTACCATTCTGCAGTAACTGCAACTAATACAGATTTGTACTTAAGACACGAAGTGATATCTTTCCATCTTGAGTATTGTAGCTTTCATACTTCAAATTATTTTTTTAACCTCACTTATCACTCACAAAAATTCAAAAACAAATTCAATTTGTATTCATGTCAGAACACAACTCCAATTTTCAGCTTTTTTTTCAAATACTACTTTTTTCCAAATTTCACAATTATGGACAAATGCCGACTAAATCTCGTTTCTGAGAACACCTGGCTTGGAAGAAAACCTCTTGTAGTAAAGATTTTGCAGCTTCTCCACTTAATTATTCAAACATAAAAAATATTAATCCAACTTTTAAGAAAACCTCTTACAATCAAAAGTTTGCATTTTTTCCATTCTTTATTCAAACACCAAAAACACAAAAGTCAGACAACATTAAAAAAAAGGTTTACAGAAAAGGATCAATTAATTGGTGTGCGTTGTGTGCAGGTGTGAGAGGTACACGGATGGCACATGCACATATAGCTACTATCACGGGTTAAGAAACTGACCCGTAAATGACCTGTCTAAGCTATGGGCCAGCCTGTGCTACAACCCAACTTGACCGGACATGAAAATATCACTGGCCCAACCCGCTAAAGTTTGGACAGGTTTCATGTTAATGGGTCAAATTTGACACCTCTAGATAATTCCATGTGGAGAAAAGAATAAATAAGAAAATATGATCATGAGAAGTACTCACTTGAGAAGATAACCGAATCATTAACTTCAGAAAACGTGGAACAAATGACCAAGTTAAAATTGATGCAACACTGAGGTACATGGATAGGATCAGCAGCCTAGACAGAGCAAACAGAATTTTTAGTCTTGATCTAAGCCTCGAATTGCTGCCAAGTAAAACAAAAACAACAACATAGAAAGTGGCACGCCCATAAGCTTACACTTTTCCCATAGAGATAATTCCATGCAAAAGCCCACTGTTACCTCCAAGAACAGGAAGCAAAGCGAATAATAAGCCAACAGCGCAGTCCTGGGGATAAATGAAAAAGAAAAGGACCAACCTTCTAGTAATATGTATATGAACAAAGGACATGACCATTAAAAATTTGGTAATAGGGACACAGGTTTTACCTGAAAAATCAATGTTCCGATTGTCACTTGACCATGAAGAGCATTGTTGCTGTTTTTCTCAACCAGAAATTTCACCACCTGTTTATTTAAGATGGTCAAAGTCATCACTAGTGAGACTTACTTTATATTAAAGACAAGGAAAAACTGACAAGAATCATGGTTTTATAATATACCACTGCCGTTGATGACATTGATAGGAAGCAACCAACAAACACTCCCTCTGACAAGTTTGCACCACATAACTGCAGCACATTACAGAATGCATAACTAAGCAACAGTTATTGGAGAAGCGAAATTCAATTCCACAGCCATACCATTGCAGTTGTGCCACACAGAAACATAAGGATAACAATTTGAAGCAACCCTCCAAGAACAGCAACAGGACCAACAACTTTTAGCTGCATGATAATATGTTAGGAGGCTGACCCAAGTAAGGAAAGATACATACTGAAATACCGAGATACTTTTTCAAGAATTAGTTCTAACAGTTGTATGGAAAAAGCCCCACAAAGAATGATAAAGCACCTTTGTCAAGGAAAACTCCAGACCTAAAGCAAATAGAAGGAAGACAACTCCAAACTGAGCAACGGTCTCAACCTGTAATACAATCGACACTGAAAGAGTTCAACTCAAGAAACACACTTACATCATAACTAAATGAGTTTCAGCCAAGAATATGATAGTAATTTCACAGATTACTGTTAATGAAAGTCAAGTTATTCAAAAACGAAAAGAACATAGCAATGAAATAATATACGCCCGCAAATCAGTAAGCATCACATACCAAAAGCACAGACAAAACGTTAGCACCTCTCTTCATGAAATAAAGAAACTGAATGAAACAAAACTCAAGATTGTTTTCCGGTTTGACACTCATGTACTCTATGCTTTTTCCGCTAACGTTATCATATGGATAGATTACTTTGTCGCTTAATCTATGGATATTTCAACAACAAACAGGCAGACATGATTTTTCCTTATAAGCAATGTGTTGTCTTGTAGGATTACATACCTGTACCATTTCACTGATGAATTTCAAACCCCCTGGTCCAATTAATGAGCCAGCAAGAAGATAACCGACAATAACCTACCTCAAGAAATCATGATTAAAACACATTCAGTACTTGGGTTTACTTGAAATTTAGATTTATAAGCTCAGAAGATGATAATCATCGAAGTAAAATTTCACAAGCTTCTAAAAGTACATACCGGTTGTCCTAAACAAGAAAAGATGATTCCACCAATGGCAGCAGAGACTATAACCACCACCAAGTCTGAGATAAGTCTGCAGACACACATTGTAGCACAAACTACATGTCACTAGCTGTGGAAACTACATGAAAGATGAAAATCCCTAAATATCTATGTTTATTCAGTGGAATTGCCAGGATAAAAAAGGATTAACATTGACCTCACATCAACTTGAAGCACCGGATATTTTGATTTCTTATTTGACATGACAAACACATTATCCTGTCATCAAGAAAAACAGTATACAAAGAGCTAGTTAGGCACACGTTAGAGATATTGACCAATGTTTTTTTATAACAATTCAAGCATACATTTTTTACCTTTTTGTCAATCAATGTAGTAACATCATCAGAACCTTCATTTTCAAGGGAGAAAACGTCTTGTAATTTGAATGATCTAGTATCACTGTAAAAGGCAAAATAAATGAATAACTTCAGCAAAGTTCACACAAAGCCAGGAGAGGCATGTTCTCTGTTTAGTTACAGCTTCTTATTTACTTTGTCTGTTGTGTCTCATTCTTCTTGATCTTCTCATGGGTAATTTTGGCTACCGTCTCCAGGACTCCCTAATGGAAAAGAAAGGTAAACTTTTCATAAAAGAGCAAAGATTTTTCTATCAGCTGGAACCAAAAGTAAATTGTAAAAGTGTCAGACTCTGACAAACGCAAGTCAAAATGTTAGGCCATTTGGCACTCTGATTAGGAGCTAAACTTAAAACATAGGAGACGTTGAAGTTGGAATGGATATGTATGTCTTCAACCTTGACACAAACAATTAGACAAAGTCAGCTAAGCATAAGCATACTCTGATCCAATAATATATATATATATATATATTGCTTCACCATCTAAAATAAGCAGTTTTTGTGTTAACTAAGCTTCAGCAAATAAGCTTCTACTGATCTTAATATCAGAGATAACAACTAACATGATCCAAAAGTAAATTGATGACAAGTATGAATAGCTTAGCTTACCGTCTCATCAGCAACCGTACTGTTAAAGCTGCGTCCATCAGAACCTAATCAGGTGAGAAAAGCACATGATAAATCCGACATTTCATTATGCAAACCACACAACTGAATGCATTGTTACATTCCTGAGTAACCATATTGGTTAAATGCCAGAACTTGGAGCATATTAAAAATTCCAATTGGTTTCTCTATTCAGCTTATCGCTCTTTCTTTTTGTAGCAAATAAAATTGATTTACGAAAGCTCATAACTTAATTTGCCTTATTTACACTGTTTTGAAGAGGTTGTTTATCAATCAAGCATAAGACATAAATGTCATCATCAATCATCAAAGATGTATAATATTTCATCATACATCATATAACCACCACGAATCGGGAACCTTTAGTAAAATATTTAGATGAAAACTCTAATAACCAAAAGTAAATTTGTCAAAAGCTCATTAAAAGACCGGAAATACACCATTAACTTGTATAAATCAACTTAAATTGTAATCAGCGAATACAAAAAACACTAATTCCGAAAAAATAAATAAAGAGAAAATGGAGAAAACTTACCTTCAGGCTGATCGTTTTCAGAAAACTCTTTCTCGAGAACACGATCGAACATTTTGGCAATAGTGCCATCATTAGTTACGGGAGCGGACGAATTTACTAAATTACCGTAAAACCTTGCCCTAATCTCCTTTTCAGATCTGGCCGCTAAGGTCATCCTCCCAGAATAAACAACCGACAGGAAGAGGAATATCCATGCTCGAAGCTTCTCTCTTCTCACCACAATCCTCTCCATTTACAGAGCTGAACAGAAAATACAGAGAGAATTTGCAGGAGATTGGAGAAGACGAAGAAGAAAGGGAAAATGGAGACGCAAAAGGTGTTTGTTTGAACTTTCCGCTTTATTAGATCGAAGCCAAAAATTGAAAAGAAGTTATTGTCTCCATTTGACTGTTCAGTATTTTTTTTGCAGGGCGGGATCTAAGCCTGACGAATTTAATGAAGTTTCAAGTAATAGGATCTGTTCGGTTTAATTTTTGTCAAATTAATTCAATATATTAATTTTAAGACTTATATAATTGTTAATACTCCTTTAGAAAATATTCAATATATATAATAAAAGAAGACTTAATATATGAGGGGAAAAAAGGCTTTCTTAATTTTTCAGTTTCCTAAAAAAAGTGCTGGTATATAGGTGAAATATTAGCTTTTAGATAGTTTAACTACTATCCATTAACGGTGGACAAAAAAATTACACGAGCACCTCATTTTTAGAATTTTTTTTTTTTAATATTCTCAAATAAATTTTTGATTTTATCCTCATCACTTAATACACATCTAAATTAGTGTCTATTTTGCAACCTAAGGTGGTAGTGGACTAGTGGGGTTTTAGTTACTGGCTTGCTTGTAGAAGCAAAATGAATAGTTTTTTTAAAATAAAAAATAAAAAATTAATAATTAAAACTGTAAGCCATGCCATACATAAATAGAGTTCTAGCGAGGCTTGTTGATTAATTAATTGAAATAAAATGTATCATTCGTCGTTCACATATAGAGAACGTTAAGTTTTACAATTAAAAAAATTTGTTCAATTTTACAGTATCATGCGATTTAATAGGAAATTACTTTATCTTACTATTATTGTATCTAGCCTCTAGGGGTGTACAAGTCAAATTGAACCGACGAATCAAATCAAATCGAGAAAAATATCCGATTTGTGGTTTAGATTGGTTTGGTTGGTTTGACGGTTGAAAAAAAAATCCGACCACTCTTGATTTGGTTTGGTATTAAAAGAAAAAAAGTCAAACCGAACCCAAACCAAACCGACATAATATATATATAAATTTTATTTTATTTTATTTATAGAATAAAAAATATTATTTATAATCTACTTTGTTAATATATTTTTAGTTAGTTTATAGTTTTCAATGTTTATATATTTTATTTCAAATTTGGGCTTGTAAATATTTATTTGTATTAAATCCGAAGTTACAATTATATTGTTTATAGTTTTTTCAAATTCGAAGTTAACAATTTACTTTGTAAATATTTCGTTTTGTATTCAGTTTGACTGTATCCTTTAATCTTATTAATTTAACATAATGAACGTTGATATTTCAAAAAAATAATGTACTCATGTGAATTTTTACAGTTTTTACAAAAAAAATTATTCATTTAACATTTCTTAAGTATCACACAAGTAAGTGAAAATATATTTGATCTCTTTTTCAAACACCATATAGTTATAAAAATCTGGAAAAAAAAAAACAAAAGAACCGACTAAAATCAAAACCAAAAAAACCAACTTTGCGTGGTTTGATTTGGTTTTTAGATTTTAATAAAACCGGACATAATTGGTTTAGATTTTTTTTAATGAAAAACCAAACCAAACCGACCTATGTACACCCCTAACGGTATCAATGGTCCATGTAATAGATCAAAGCTAATAGTAATCAGATGCAAATTTAAAATTGATGATTTTTTATCCATCTTAAATTAAAAAATAAAAAGAGACTGAATAAAGATTTACATATATGATTAAGAGAGTACCAAAGTATAAAAAAAACTCATATCATGCCACTAAATTAACAACTCACTGAATTCTCAAATTATATTTCCTATATATTTGTTGATTTTTTAAAAAAAATCATCATATATCGTAAATCAACCCCGGCGTGGCACATCATGTTATAACAATTATTTTTAAGCAATGATGGGAAGAATTGCCGCTTGGTAGATGATGCAAGAGCAAGTGACAAGTGTCTAAAAATAAAAGCTCTGATTTGATTTGTTCTTTTTTTTATGACTTTCTTTAATTTGTTTGGTAAACCATTAAATATCAAATCCTAATTAGCTGTAGAAACATATGTTTTCTAGTAGTTTCTCTTTTTTTTTAAAAATAAATAAATAGTATATAGTGACAATAATAACTTGTCACACTATTACAAATTTATTATAACATGTAACTTGTAAGGAATCATGATTCTTACATTTGTGGAATATTTATTGTGTAAAATTAAATTATCTAACTTTTTAGTAAGTATAAAATTGTATGATATGAATGTTTTTCAAAATTAAAGTCGAGTTTGATCTATATTGTTTACAAATTATAATCCTTAAAACTTGATCATATATATTACTTTTTGTTATGCAGTAAAGGAGCTAAGGTAGTAGCAACCACAGTACACTGATAGAATAGTTAGTTATAAATCTGTGAGGAAAGTTGTTACAAGTTAGTTATTATTAATCATAGTTGAGTTAACATAACTGGTCTAGTTAGTTGAATATAATGTGTTAAATATAGAGTACATACACACTTGTAAATTGACGAATGACTCTATGAGTGCAATACAGTTTTACACAGTTTTCTATGAGATTCTTTATTACTGATTCTTCTCTACTGAAACTAACATGGTATCAGAGCTTAAGGTGAAGCTCTAAGGATCTCTCTGTTTTCAGTGTAGCATAAGGCTCGAAGAAGAGTAGTTGCATTGTCCTAGAAACAACAAAGACTATAGTTCATTCAAATCTCTACAATGGTGGAAGTTGCCATCAGTTCAAGTGCAGGTGCTTCCTCAGGGATTGGTGGAGGTCACTCAGTCGTAGATGCTCATCATCCTCTTCATCTGCAAGCCTGCGACACGTCAGGTAGCTCTTTAGTTTCAATTCAACTCACAGGATCTAAAAACTACTCTCTATGGAGCAGATCTATGAAAATTGGTCTTCTAGGTAAAGGAAAGTTAGGATTCATTACTGGTCAATGTTCTAAGGATAAATTCACTACTTTTATGCATGACTTGTGGGGAAAATGTAATGTTATTGTTCAATCATGGATTATGATCTCCGTTAGTAGGGAATTACTAAGTGGCATAGTCTATGCTAGCAGTGCTCAACAAGTATGGACTGATTTGAAGGAGAGGTTTGATAAGGTAGATGGATCTAGGATATTATATCTGCACAAAGAGATTGCTACACTCAGTCAAGGACTGCTATTTGTTTCTAGTTATTTCTCTAGACTTAAGGAGTTATGGATGGAGTTTGATTCCCTTATGCCTTGTCCTGGATGTTTCTAAGACATATGTAGTACATTTTGAATATCAATGACTGATGCAATTTCTCTTAGGGCTAAATAAGTCTTACAATCAGTGTAGAAGTCAGATCATGATGTTGGATCCTTCCCCAGGGGTTAACAAGGCTTACTCTCTTGTTTTGGCTGAGGAGAGTCAGAGGATCCTTGGAAAATCTAATGCAGTAGGTAGTGATAATTCCAGTTTGGTGAATGAGGCCATGACATTCTTCAGTAACAACAAAAGTTCTATGTCTAGATCAAGTTTCAATTCCAATTCTGGATCTAATCCTCCTTCAGGAACTGGTTGTAGATCTTCTCAGAAGTCCCACACAAACAATCGGCTGAAAGAGTATTTTGATGTCACTTAGGAGAAGTATAGGGAAGTGTGCCTGAGTCTTCTTTCTTAAAAATAAAAAGCCCTATGATGAGCTAACTTGGCTTGGTGCAGGAAATGAGCAAAGAAAAAGATGCCAAAAAAGATTCACTTTAGCTTCTAGCTCGCTTAGCTTAGTGTAGGTTGCTTGCAAGACTTTCGATAGCTGGCTCGGCCGAACGGAATCACCGACATGTCGCCACACGGGGGGAACTCTTTTGTGACTACTGCAACTGGAAAGGTCATGTGAGATCTACTTGTTACAAACTTCATGGCTACCCTGCTAATTGGAAGGGTAAGATAAGAACAACCACTGGACTAATTCCTGAAGCTAATCTTGCAAGAGCTGCTACTGGTAATAATCAACTTATGCAGTACTCAGTTCAGTCTGCTGAAGGATCTAGCAACAGTCACATAGAAGCACTCATTTCAAGCCACATGGTGATGGTTCCTCATCTAATGCTCATTATCATGCTTTCATGTCTAATCATTATGCTTCACAGGTTTAGCAACATCCTCATTTCTCTCCACAACAGTACCAGCATCTCCTAAACATGTTGGATCAAGAGAATGAGAAGACAAAGGCAAAGGCCAATTGTGATAACATGCTTGCATCAGGTATGAAACATTATTCCTCTACCATTACTGAGGCTAACTGAGGCTAATACATGGATTATTGACTCTGGAGCTTCTCAACATATGGTTCATAACATGATTATGATGAATCAACACTCTTCATTAACTAATGCCTCATGTAATAAGGTTCATTTGACCAATGGTGCACTTGCTCAAGTAACTCATATTGGTTCCTCTAAGGTCTTTGGAGGAACAAAATTTTCTAATGTCCTGCATATTCCTGCTTTTCAACATAATTTGCTGTCAGTTTCAAAATTGACTAAGGAGTACAATTGTTGTGTCATCTTCTATCCTAACTATTGTGTCTTTCAGGACCTCTCAAGTGGGACTGTGAGGGGGACTGGCAGACTGGAGAATGATCTGCATGTCGCCACACGGGGGGAACTCTTTTGTGACTACTGCAACTGGAAAGGTCATGTGAGATCTACTTGTTACAAACTTCATGGCTACCCTGCTAATTGGAAGGGTAAGATAAGAACAACCACTGGACTAATTCCTGAAGCTAATCTTGCAAGAGCTGCTACTGGTAATAATCAACTTATGCAGTACTCAGTTCAGTCTGCTGAAGGATCTAGCAACAGTCACATAGAAGCACTCATTTCAAGCCACATGGTGATGGTTCCTCATCTAATGCTCATTATCATGCTTTCATGTCTAATCATTATGCTTCACAGGTTTAGCAACATCCTCATTTCTCTCCACAACAGTACCAGCATCTCCTAAACATGTTGGATCAAGAGAATGAGAAGACAAAGGCAAAGGCCAATTGTGATAACATGCTTGCATCAGGTATGAAACATTATTCCTCTACCATTACTGAGGCTAACTGAGGCTAATACATGGATTATTGACTCTGGAGCTTCTCAACATATGGTTCATAACATGATTATGATGAATCAACACTCTTCATTAACTAATGCCTCATGTAATAAGGTTCATTTGACCAATGGTGCACTTGCTCAAGTAACTCATATTGGTTCCTCTAAGGTCTTTGGAGGAACAAAATTTTCTAATGTCCTGCATATTCCTGCTTTTCAACATAATTTGCTGTCAGTTTCAAAATTGACTAAGGAGTACAATTGTTGTGTCATCTTCTATCCTAACTATTGTGTCTTTCAGGACCTCTCAAGTGGGACTGTGAGGGGGACTGGCAGACTGGAGAATGATCTGTATGTTGTGAATATTGATTGCTTGTTGAATAAATCCCTTGAAGTGCCCTTGCAGTCTACTCAAGTTGTGGCCCACACTGCCTCTACTCAGTCTTGTAATGTATATACGTCTCTTTGGCATAAAAGCTTAGGTCATGTTCTTGTATCTACTATTAGAAAACTTAATTGTTTCAAGTCTATCTCCTCTAGTTCTACTCCTATTTGTACTGTATGTCTTTTGGCTAAACAGTCTCGACTGGCATTTCCTTTGAGTAATTCTACTACTACTGCTTGCTTTGACATTCTACATGCTGATGTATGGGGTCCTTATAGAGTTCCTACTCATGATAATAAGAAATACTTTCTTACTTTGGTTGATGACTTTTCACGATACACTTGGTTAATCTTGCTTAACTCTAAGGCTGAGGTTATAGTAACTTTAACTAACTTATTTGCCATGGTTAAGAATATCTTCTCCACTACTCTTAAAATACTCAGAACTGACAATGGTTGTGAGTTTTTCAACTCCCAAGTTACCTCCTTACTTAACACATTTGTTATTCTTCATCAAAGTTTTTGTACTTATACCCCTCAGCAGAATGGGGTTGTTGAACGAAAACATAGACACATCCTAGATATGGCTAGGTCACTTAGATTTCAGGCATGTCTACCTCTTAGATTTTGGGGTGAATGTGTCACTACTAATGTCTACCTGATCAACCGACTTCCCTCTTCTGTCCTTCAGGGCAAGACTCCTCATGACTTGTTGTATCAAGTTCCCCCTGTTTTGGATCATTTACGAGTGTTTGGTTGTCTTGTGTTTACCACTGAGGTGAGATGGGTTGACAAGTTTGCCTCCAGAGCACTTCCTGCAGTGCTACTTGGTTACTCCACTCTCCAGAAAGGGTACAAGTTGTATGCCTTGTCTAGTAAGAATTTCTTTGTTAGCAGGGATGCTGTGTTTAAGGAAGAGGTTTTTCCCTTCAAACACATGAGTTCCTCTTTATTCCCTGTACTACAATTTCTGAATGAGCCTATAGGTTTGCTCCATGCTGAGACAGGTGGTGTTATCACCCTTGCTGATACTGATTCAGTTGAGGGTCTTTCAGTTGATGCTCAGCCTGCTCAGGTTGTTTCTCCTGTAGTTGAGGAAGTCTTGGCTGAGCCTCCTAATTCATCAGGTGTTGTTCCTGCTATTGTCAGTACCAGTAGCTCTTTGAGAAGATCTACTAGGACCATCAGACCTCCTATTTGGCTTCATGATTTCCACACTTCTAAGCCTGCTTCCAGCTGCCTGTATCCACTCTCCAATTATGTCTCTTATGCTAATCTCATTGCTTCCTATGATGCTGCTTTACCATCTCATGCTGCTATTACTGAGCCTAGTACTTTTCTTGAGGCTTCTTCACAACCACAGTGGGTTGAGGCTATGCAAACAGAAATTACTGCTTTGGAAGAAAATTACACTTGGAGTCTTACTGAGCTCCCACCTGGTAAACAACCTATTGGCTGTAAATGGGTGTTTAAGGTTAAGTATTTAGCATCAGGAGCTATTGAGAGGTACAAAGTCAGATTGGTTGCCAAGGGTTTCAATCAAAAGGATGGTCTGGACTACACTGAAACTTTCTCTCCTGTGGCTAAGATGGTTACTATCAGGTCAGTTCTGGCTGTTGCTGATGCCAAACATTGGCTTGTTTTTCAGATGGATGTGCACAATACCTTCTTGCAGGGAGATCTTCTTGAAGATGTTTATATGGTTGTACCTCTTGGTTTTTGCAGACAGGAGAGATCTAACATTGTCTGCAAATTACACAAGTCCCTTTATGGACTCAAACAGGCACCTAGACAATGGAACTTGAAGTTGACTGAAGCACTGGTTTAGATGGGGTTCATTCAAAGTCACTATGACTACTCCTTGTTCACTAAGAATGTTGGTGCAGAACTGGTGATAGTCCTTGTATATGTAGATGATCTACTTGTAACTGGGAGTTGTACTACTCTGATTGACAAGACCAGAAATGATCTGAAACTTAAGTTTAAGATAAAAGACTTGGGTGAGTTGAAGTTTTTCCTTGGCATTGAGTTTGCCAGGTCTAAGGAGGGGTATGTAATGAATCAACTCAAATATGCACTGGAACTCATTTTTGAAATGGGATTAAGTGGTGCAAAGCCAGTATATACACCACTAGATCCTAATGTAAGATTAACATCTATTGAATATGACACACATACACAAGGTTCAGAGGCTGTTATTACAGATAAACCCTTGGAGAACATTGGAAGGTATCAAAGGCTAGTAGGGGGTTGTTGTAACTGACCATGACCAGGGTAGACATCTCTTTTGCAGTTCAGGTTCTAAGTCAATTCATGCCTGCCCCAAATGAGTCTCACATGGAAGCAACACTTAGAGTGGTTAAGTACATTAAGGCATCTCCTGGTTTAGGTCTGTTCATGCCTGCACAAAGTTCAGAATTGCTTACTACTTATTGTGACTCTGACTGGGCCACCTGTTTACAAACAAGGAGGCCAGTAACAGGCTATCTTGTGAAGTTTGGAGATGCACTCATTTCCTGGAAATAAAAAAAAAACAAGAGACAGTTGCCAGAAGCTCTCCTGAAGCTAAATTCAGAAGCATGGCGTCAGCTGTAACAAAGATCACTTGGCTTATTGGTTTCAAGCAACCAGTGGATCTACATTGTGACAGTAAGGCTGCAATTCAGATTGCATCCAATCCTATATTTCATGAACGAACCAAACACTTTGACATTGATTGTCATTTTGTCAGAGAAAAACTACTACAAAAAATGATTAAGACTCATCATGTTTCAACAAAAGACCAACTGGCAGATCTGCTTACAAAAGGATTGTGGAAAGCTTCACATCTATACTTAATGTCCAAGCTGGGAGTAAGAGATCTATTTCAGCCACCAGCTTGAGGAGGGGTGTTATGCAGTAAAGGAGCTAAGGCAGTAGCAACCACAGTACACTGATAGAATAGTTAGTTATAAAGCTGTTAGGAAAGTTGTTACAAGTTAGTTATTATTAATCATAGTTGAGTTAGCATAACTAGTCTAGTTAGCTGAATATAATGTGCTATATATAGAGTAGATACACACTTGTAAATTGATGAATGACTCTATGAGTTCAATACAGTTTTACACAATTTTCTCTGAGATTCTCCATTACTGATTCTTCTCTACTGAAACTAACACTTTCAAGTGATTGACAAAATGGTGTAGAGTTTACTTTTATTAGTCAAACTAAACACGATCCATATAATAATAAATCCCATTGAAGTATATGACAAAATTAACAATATTTTCTCGAAAAGTATAGTACGTACATCTTTTGCTTTCATTTCACTTGTGCCAAAACTAATTTGAATACTCTTGTTGCTTTATATTCTGACTTCTGTACATGTACCCTTAAAAGAAGGATTACATGTAAACGTTTGAAGTATCAATAGTAGTCAATGTATGGGTTTCCTTCCATATTGATTTATGTATTTCAACTCCAAACAAAAGAAGATGATGTTTTCACTAACAAGTGAAAGAGTAGTTTAATTTACATTAATCACCTAGTTAATTTTTGAGATAATTTTAGAAAGTTTGCGCTCAAATATATATGTCCTTGTAAGTAACACTCAAAATCACTTTATGACTTGACTTTAGTATCATGTGTATAATTTTACCCAAATAACATCGGTTTAATTATTATCACAATTTAACATGCATGATTTATTCATATATTACTATAATATTATTGACCATTGCATAATTAAACAATTCACCAATTATAACCCATGTGCAAATGGCTTTGTAAACGACCAACATTAGAAAATTTTGTTGGTTATCCTTCCATGTAAAACTTTTGACGCGGATTGGATTTAGTTAAACTCAATTGAATGTAATTTGCATTTTACTTTCCGTTTTCGCCGTTGAATAGAAATCACAAATTTAGGAACGTGGATATTGTAGCTTCCACTCGATTTGGGGAAAATCAAAATTCACAAGGGAGGACCGTGCTCGCCACACGTTCGTCACCCCTTTCTCTTCTCCTTTTATTTAGGCATCAACTCATTCCCAAATAATAATAACAGAGAACATCAATGGCGTCTACAGCTAGCATAATTCAATCTGGCTTCTCATGCGGCGGCGCATTAGCTTCCTTCACCGCGAAGCCAAGGCGTATGGTGGTGGTTCGTGCCCAAGCTATAAACCCAGACATTAAGAAGGATGAAGCAAAAGTGGTCGACTCTGTTCTCGTCACTGAACTCTCTAAGCCTCTTACTGCTTACTGCAGGTTCATTTTCTGTTTTATACATTTTCATAATTTCTCAATTTAATATATTATTTTAGTATTTCTTCTTTTTGTTGTTGTTGAAAATTTTTACAATGATTCCAGGTAGTTGCGAATATGCATTGCTGACAAAAATTGTTAGAAACCTGCAAAATTTTAATTTATTCAATTATTTCTCCCTTTTTGTCTTACCTTATGTGAAAATGGGGACAAGCCACATAGTGGTATGGGTCAATCAACAGTGTTTATTTATTCCAAAATCTTATTTTATTTGAAAATTCTTTTTGTAACTGTGAACTTGCGACTTTTGGTAAGTTCATAGGAAAAAAGAAATTTTTGTTCATTTTTAGTAGAGATGGGACATTATTTGGTTGAAGTTGAAAAAAAGTAGTCGTACATATATAAAGTCCAATCAATAGTCAGTCCTATTATCCCATCAGTTATCACCTTTGGTGGTCAGAGTTACCTGATACATGTTGTTCGTCCGTGGAAAAAAGGAAGTCAACCCTATTATTGGTAGTGATATTGAATCTGATTTTGTTTAAATTAATTTCATATTCCAAAATGTTTGTATAGATGGCCACTTCACTTTAAGTCCTTCAAGAATATTGGTGTTGAAGGATTGTTTTTGGTTATACATTTATTGAAAATACTTCAGTATTATATCCTTAATAGTCAGGTGTTTGATTGCCAACTTTAGTTAATATATACCTTAGGTATATATTAAATTATGTTGTAATTATCATATGAGTACTATTTATACTTTTGATGTGAAACAACACTACGTGTGTTAGAGGCTTAGAGCACATAAATATTCCTAATAATAATGAAACATTTTATTGTAATGTTTTGATTGTTTTACATAATTATGTTTATCACATATGATGCTATACCTGATTGTATAGGGTAATATAATCAAAAAAGACTATTGTAAGAAGTTACATCATTTAACCAAAGTAAAATGAATCACATTTTCTACATCTAAGAGGCATCTTGAAACAGATATAAAAAAATGGATAATTTGTCAGAGATCCTAGAGTTTCTCGGTTTAATTCAGGATTAGTCAAGTTCTAGTTTTTTTAATGGGGATGGGAGAGATGCATATAACTCGGAGAAGATCAGGATTCGACCTTGATAACCAGTATGTCCAATGTGAGTTGCTCTAGTTGAATTTGTCTCTGGTCCGTCTCCGTCATTCATTGAGCACTGTAAGCCTTCTCAAGGGGGTGACTTAAGGGGCTCGATGCTGAACGAAGACCCTCCTTTCCCGCTCCCACCCCCTTTTCTCTTTAATTGGTTCGGAAGAGGACCATATGTTATCTACATTTACTGATAGTTGAACTGGAGAACAGAGTCATTGATATCTCCCTACTTATTATTGCCTTCTTGATTCTGGAACTCTTGCTAGAATAACATTTCGAACTGAATTTAGTAAGTGGGAAATTTTTGTGTTCAGGTGTTGGAGGTCTGGGACTTTTCCTCTATGTGATGGAAGCCATGTGAAGCACAATAAGGAAACCGGAGATAACGTTGGACCCCTGCTATTGAAGAAGCAGTAAGTGGTTATGGTATCGTGTTAGTCTCTAGATTGTGCAAGCTCTTGAAGCTTATTTCCCTAGTGTCTTTTTGCTCTATCTACCATTTGTTGAACGAGATATTGTTCTTTCCCGGTGAATGTTCTTTCTAGAATAAATTAAAACCGATTTAAACTGAAAGTAGTTGCAATATTTATCCTACTTTTCCAGCAGTAGTTATTCTCATGCTACAACTCGATCACATAATCACAGAAACCTATCAATCCTGTGAAACATGAGTATAATTTCCATATGGATATGAGACTGATGAGTTAACAAGTCATATGATTGGTTTAGCTGATGCAAATGAATTTTTACAAACTCTTATGGATGTTAGTAGCTGGTGACCTGCTGTTGTTCAGATCACATTCTAATTGGATGAGTGGTATCGTTCATACCACAATTTACTTTGTGGGCTAGATTATCACATTCGTTGGGGGATGAATTGGTGATCTCCTTATATATGGACTTGGAAATCCTTTTCTAAAAAGCTAGCTTGGCAACGCCATACGATATATTACACATTTTGTTGCCAATCATTTTTGGAGTTGATGAGTCATGAGAGATTCCAATCCCCTGAAATGAGACTTAGGTCAAGCTGCAAATAATGATTAAAGTTGGTTATAATTGCTTAAGGGAGCACTAATTAAGGAACTGCAAATTGCTTTTTCAAAAGGAAAAAAAGTAAGATGCTCACTTGGGATTTTAGGTGACTAAAATGCTTTTGTGATTTTTATATTTGACTCGAGGGATATATATATTATATTACTCCTTCCGTTTCATTTTATGTGAGGTAGTTTGACTCGGCACGAAGTTTAAGAAAAAAAAAAACTTTTAAAACTTAAAATGAATGATAGAAATTTGTGTGGTTGTAAATCAATAGACATTTTATAATTAAATTGTTACTTAATATAGAAATGTGTCATTCTTTTTTGAACTGATTAAAAAGGAAAGTAAGTCACATAAATTGGGACATCGGAAGTATATTACTATATTTCAGTTCCTTTATTCCAAGGTTCTGAGTGGAGCTTTAGCAGAACTTACGCGTGAGGTTAAGACAAAAGTGGTAACCCCTTCTCAAAATAAATAATACTATTGGCTTTTCGAAAAATTGAAGTCAGTCTTTATATATTATACGATAGTGTTTATCTGGTCAGGAATAAACATAATTAAAAAATACAATTCAAATTTAGAGAATCAAACAATTTTAGTCATAATAATTGACAATTGAAAAGATTTAAAAGATAAATGAAAAATATATGATTAAAAATAGACTTATTTGAAGCTACAAATTCGAAAGATAATACTAATTGGGATGCAGAAAAGTAATAATTACAATATCCCAATTGATTGACTACTGATCAAAGTTTCACTTGTTTATGTTTTTGTTTTTCAAGTATGGTGTGATATTCTATTTATTCTTGAAACGTTTATCACAAGTTCATTGCAGAAGACACGTTTAGTCAAAGTATATTAGTTCTACAAATCATTTTGTACTAACTAAAATGATAGAAATTAGTTAATATCATATAAAAAATGAAATAGTTAATCCCACAAAATATTACAACTCTATCGTATTTCAATAGCCAAACGATCCCTTAATGAAAAAATGTTGTACTGATCTGTCTTGACATTTCACAAGGTGACAGCTACTGCCAAATCTTTCAAAAAATAAATAAATAATTCAGTAGTATTATTCTTAGGAGTCGGATTATTTCTCATGAATATTTTAGTGTTTAGATTATACGATGCAACATGGAGACTGTTTATTTATTTATTTTTGCGTCCAGATGTCGTAAGTATGATTATTTTTACCTTCCTACCTCTGAAGGAATAAAAATTTCCCAGTAGGTCTGTGGCTTCACCGAGAGCCGGACCCACGTTGAGCAAATGAGTATCAAGTGATATTTTCTTTTTTAAAAGTTTTATTAAATGTATATATTTATAGTACTATGTATAAGATATATATTTAATGAAATGATATTACTTGACAAAAAATATTTATTGGCCTATTGGTTCATTACCTGATTTTGTTGTGGGAGGTTAGAGGTTCAAATCAGTATAAATCAATAAGTGGTATAAGTAGCAGTGAACTCAAGACCTCCTCTTCTAGCTTAAAATTCGTCTAAAATCTAAATCAATGCGATAAAAATATATCTTACTTATAAATAAATGCTGCTTAAATTTTGTATATATGCCATTAGCTCCACCATTCACCCCAAGACAAATAGAGAATTAAAAACTGATCAATCCGTCGGTATTGGAGTCCGAAGGAATCAGTCTTCATGGATATAATTTGAATTTTTGTTTAGTCAATGATTGGTTGGAAATATTATGACAAATTAGGATAGTGAAATCAAACCTAACTCGTTTAATAATCCTCCCATGCTCAACTCATTAAATTTTAGTGATATGTAATCTAAATTGACTCGAGAGAAATTTTGTTTAAATATTATTGATTTTTTTTAAAAAAAAATTGATATGCTATATATAGTCATAATAAAAAAAAGATTAATTTTATTAGGTATTAAAATATTGTAAAACGGTAAAAGAACAAATAGAGAAAATTAAAACTTAGTTAAAATTGAATTGGATTAGGTCTTGACTCATAATCCATTACCCAGCTCATTTTAACTCAAGTAAATTTGAAATGAATTGAATCTTGATCCGTTAATTATTTTGATCCATTCAAATTTAATTCAACCCCGCACCACGATCAAGTTTAAGCAACAGAATTCTGTTCATTTCACAATCATATGCACAGTGCATGTGGCCGCTCCTTCAAATCTTCAGTTTCCGTCCATCGAAAGTAGAGCTGCTGCCGTCGCTTTCCCAACAACAAATTGACGACATATTATTAGGTAATCAAACAATGACCTTCATTTGTCCACCTCCAATAAATAAAATTTAGCGTGCTTACGTTATGTAATATTATTCGACAATTTTCACTTTGTTAATTTGCGTTTGACATTGAGTTGTGTCTTGAATCATTTTTCTTAATATACTATCAAGGTGACAAGGTCAAACCTAGTATTATTGTTGTATTTTTCAATATGACATTATATGATCATCTAATTATGTTTCCTAAGTTAATTTTCACATTTGAGTTTGATCAAACACCAACCTCTCTTTAACGAAGAAAAAAAATATCAACATCTTATTGCAAGGGTAGATTTAGGGAGAAAAAAATCATGTTACAAAGGACGAACGAGGAAGAGAAAAGAGTAAAAAAATTACTATAGAAAAATATTACCACTAGATTTCATAAAATTATAAATAGGTACATAAAATTTATTTTATTTTGTTTCCCACCTAAAGTGAGCTCACATTGAAACCCCAATGGCTCATAAAAAAATAATACTCGCCATAAGATTTTTTTATATTCAGAACCACTTTTCTATTTTTATTTGTATGAAGTGTTAAAAGAGTTTGTATAGTTCATGTCTGCTGGCGGCTATTAGAACCAGTGGCGGAGCCATCTTACAATTAGGGATTCATCCGAATCTTTTTTGGCGGAAAATTATATGACTTATACATGCTTAAAATAATTTTTAGATATATATAATAGATGTCAAACCCCCTTCAATTACTTCGTTTATCTATTTTTTCATATTTTGAACCTTCTTATTGAAAATTTTGATTCCGCCACGAATTAGAACAACAGCTATTTAGTACACATGTCCCTTTGATTAAGGGAGACAACACAACCCACCATTTGATTGTTAACCTCCCCGCTCACTTTATTCTCTGTATTGTCTCCACCATTTTGGACCACCGCCGCCGCCTTCTCAACAACCTCCGTGTTCATTTCCATTCTTGATTTTCCCGGCCAAATTCGCCGGAACCTGATGCTTCCTAATTCCAATAACCCTCCTTCAAAACCCAAATCCCCTGATTTTTCCGATCGAAAAAACTCCTTTCTGATTTCTTTTCACAATCCACGTACATGGCTTATTCTTACCCTCCTCCTTTTTCAAATTCTTCTCCTCTTCACTCTCCGCTCCCGCCCCTTTTCCGCTTACATCACTTTCCACCCCCACTCTTCTTCTCCGCCCCTTACCCTCCCCACTGAATCTTCCGCCGCCGTTCATGCTGATAGTAGTTCGACCATTACACAAGTTGATAATGTTACTGACTTATGTCCTTTAGGTAAAATCTATGTATACGACCTTCCCCTGTTTTTCAACGCGGAGCTAATTCAAAATTGTAATGAGTTGAACCCATGGATTTCCCCTTGCGAAGCGCTGTCGAACGATGGATTTGGCCGGGAAGCGACCGCAATTTCGAATTTAATTCCGGAAAGCTTGATCCGTTCGTGGTATTGGACGGACCAGTTTGCATTGGAGCTAATTTACCATAATCGTATGTTGAATTACCGGTGCAGGACTTTGGAGCCGGAATCAGCGTCGACTTTTTACATTCCGTTTTATGCTGGTCTCGCCGTGGGGAAGTACTTGTTTAAGAATAATTCCAGTGCAAAAGATCGCGATCTGCATTGCGAGCTGTTGCTCAACTGGGTTCAGAATCAGACTTATTGGCAGCGAACTGACGGATGGGATCATTTCATCTCGATGGGTCGGATTTCATGGGATTTCCGGCGATCCAAGGATGAAGATTGGGGTTCAAGTTGTATATACATGCCGGGTATGCGTAACATCACGCGCCTCCTTATAGAGAAAAACCCTTGGGATTATTTCGACATTGGAGTACCTTATCCCACCGGATTCCACCCCAGCACCGCCGACGACATCGCACAGTGGCAGAACTTCGTCCGTCACCGTGAAAGAAAAACTCTGTTTTGCTTCGCCGGAGCTACACGTGGGTTTATCAAAAACGATTTCCGGGGTTTATTACTGAATCATTGTTACAGCGAGTCAGATTCATGCCGAGTTCTGGACTGTGCTGGTTCCAAATGCTCCAATGGCACTTCAGAAATTATGGAAACTTTTCTCGATTCAGATTTTTGCTTACAACCCAGGGGTGATAGTTTCACTCGAAGGTCCATTTTCGACTGCATGGTGGCCGGTTCAATTCCGGTTTTCTTCTGGAAGAGAACGGCTTATTACCAATACGAATGGTTTCTGCCCGGTGAACCGGAGAGTTACTCAGTGTTCATAGACCGGTACGCGGTGAAAAATGGGTCGTCCATTAAAGCGGTTCTTGAGAATTTCAGCAAAGAAAAGGTGAAGTCGATGAGGGAGAAAGTTATAGAGAATATAGCGAAGATAGTGTATGGTAAACCCAATGAGGGGATAAATGGCGTTAAAGATGCATTTGATATTGCAGTGGAGGGTGTGTTGAAGAGAATCAAGAAGCATGGAGGAGAGTATAAATGGTAATAAAAATTGGCACTTTGGTGGTGCATGAGCATGACGGCAGTTATGTTTAGTTACTGTCTTCCTGTCACACAAATGCGCCATTAAATTGACAGCAGCTGCAGTTTGGGATGAAATTGATATGATTGTTTTGTACTAGTAATAATTTTAATGTTGTATTTACGTTGGTATAGGTTGTTTTTATGGATGAATTCTTTTGTTACGACTGGTGTAAAGAGAAGTATTGAATACATCATGTAAATTATTAGTTTTGTTTCCGAATTATTAACCGTCTTAAATGGTGCCAGAGGAATGAAACAAAACAGAAGAATCGCGCTTGGGCCCTTTGTGTTTGTGTTGATTGTTGTACGTACAACTGGTGATTGTTCGCCTAAACGTTTAATGCAATTCTTGTACAGGTTTGTCTTGTGTCCTTTGTGTTGGACTCTCATGCTACACACTCTTGACTAGGTGTTTGACCATGAAATGTTTTTACTTTTTAAAAAAAATTAAACTTTTAGAGAATAAGTTTTTTAGAATTTGAAAAACAACAAGAAGATATTTTAACTTTTTTTATTACTTCAAATAATTCATAATAAGTCAAAAATAACTTTAACTTATATTCATGGTCGAACACAATTCTAATTTTTAAATATCATATTTTATGCCATAAATAAAAAATATTTTTTTCGAATTTCACCACGAAACATATCCGTCCATTTAAGGGAGTTCAACTCTTTTCTATTTTCAAATTTCAAAAAAGGAGGATAATGTTGATTTATGCTGAATTGAACGTTAAACAAGCCAGTGAACAGAACAGAAACCACATTACCGACCTGCTACCAGGGGCTGACCCGCCCTGATCATCGGAAAATTATATTGTATATAAAGGTCAATTGTGTGTGTATATATATATAATTGACATCTTTTGACATAAGTAAAGAGAATTGTGAAAATTTCTTGAAATCGTGTGTTCTAGTTTCACTAGCCTCACAAATTATTATTTTTTTACTATAATCATTGACACCCCTTAATAATAATTCTGATCCGCTATGCCAGTGAAGATGTATGTCGTTAATTCTTAAAATCTGACAACCAATTATATCTTTGTTTATGCGTCTCACCTAACATTCACTTCTTTTTCTGTCCAACTGGGCCAGGTAAAGGGAAAATGAAGTTTATTCAAGCAAAAATAAAATGAAGTTGAGAATAAGTTAAGATTTCCATGTTCAATATCCAAAACTCGTGAAAAAAGGGGACATAAAATAAGCAAAGGCTCTTAGCATATTCACTTTACAACTAGTATTATTAAAATAGACAAATTATTTGAATTGTTTCGAAGATCAATCTTCATCACTATCTCTTTAGGATCGATTAGTGATACTTGATGAGTACATATTTATTTCTGTATTCATGCTACATTTGCTTTAGTCCTTTGTGTTACATTACTCTTATATTACAAGTAAATATATGATGAACGACATATCTGCTTGAGTTGTGTGCTTATAGTGTTTCTTCAATATTTTCTTTATTTTAATTTTTTTTTAAATTATATCAAAAGTATTATAAATTATAATACTAATAACTTAAAATATTCAATTACATATTTAAAAATTACATAAAACGGACTATAAATCAATAAATCATAATGTAATAATTTAAAGTATTTAAAAAATACATAAAAAATTATTATAAATCACAATAATTAACAACTTAAAATATTCGATTATATGTTTAAAAATTACATAAAAACAATTACAAATCACACTATAACAATACTCACAATTTTTTATCAGTGCCACATAAAATGAAATGGAAAAATAATATATATTATTTAAAAATTATATAAAAGTAATATTAATCACAATTACTAAGAATCTAAAATATTTAAAACCATACAAAAAATTTGCTTTAACTTTCTAAATTTCATTTGTGCCATAGAAATAGGGATAGAGGAGAAACATGTATTATTTGAAAAAAAATGTTTTTTTTTATAAATTATAATAATGAAAAACTTTAAATATTTTATTTAAAAACATATAAACTTTTCAAACTCCATCACTGACGCATAAATTAAAACAAAAAGAGTAACTTATATTGAGCCCATTGTTTAAATACGTGGAAGCATGCAGAGACTTCAGAGTGAGCTATTTGGCTAAATCCACATCATCATGTTTTATTTAGTAAGAATTATATAAATGAAGTAGTATTAAGAGCTAATTACATTTTATCCTAAATTTTTTCAAATTACAAAATCCTTAAATTTGTAGGATCTCGGATATATACATAAAAAAAATCGATACATGGCTCATGGAATGCAAATGATACATTACTTAATGAGAGGGGATAGGGATGTATTCGAGATGGGAGAGATGTATCCAAAAGAGGATAGAGATGTATCCGAGAGATGATTGGGATGTATACGAGAGAGAAGTTTTGTAATTTTTTTAATAATATGAAATTTTAGAGATTTTAATAAAATAAAATGTATATTTATGTAATTTTTCCTTTTATGTATCACTTCTATCATTTTATCTTTTCTTTATTATCAGACAATGGTATTTTGAGTATTTTTTAAACCTGTAGTTATTATTTTTAATTTTCCTGAGTATATTGTTGTATCTAGTATTCTTAGTTTCTCGTATATTCAAATCACCAATTTTTAGGACCCGTTTGACACCAAGAATATTTGGGGAAGATTTGAGAAAAACTTGGAAAGTGGCAACAAAGACTTCTAAGGATGCATAGAAAGACAAACGATAACAAAACAACCTAAAAAAACTGGATCAAAACTCATCAAAAACCGCTTTAGTAAAAAAATTGACAAAATGGCACCAAAACAGCCTAAACTTGACAAAATAGTAAAAACGACATATAAATAGCAAAATCTGGACAAAAATTGCACCATAACAACAAAAACTAAACAAAAATGGCACTAAAATTGGCCAAAAACTAGTGTGAAAAGTGATAATAAAAAGGATTTAAGAATTCAGAGGTATTTTTGTCATTTTAATTATATTGTCTCAGGATAAGTTATTCGGATAAGTTATTCTGATATTGTTATTCCACCAAGTGGGAGGGATAACTTATCCCAACAGTACTATTTATTTATCCTAGGATAAGTTATCCCATTGTGTGTAACCAAACAAGGGACTAATAGACACTACAATTTTATCCCATGACTATTCCCTCCTATCCAAAACACCAAACGACCCCTAAAGGCCCCTCAAAAGTTATTCCGAGATTATCTCCTCTTATCCATCATATCAAACGACCCCTAAGAATATAATAATTATTTTTATCCAGGATCACAAATATAAATTTTAATTGCATGAAATCGGATGAAACTTACGCAAAATACGAATAGGAAGTAGAATAGAAATACTTCTATATGTAACTTAATTCAAGTTAAACTATCTATATTACTATATATATATATATATATATATATATAATAATAATA
>NW_006239023.1:40335-40471 GCF_000226075.1 Solanum tuberosum | reverse complement strand
ATCATATTCATAGGCAAAAAATTACAATTTATAGTACTTTTTGTATAGATTTTGCGTTTAATTTTTTTTAAAAAAATATTGAATTAATACAATCTGATTTAACTTTGAAAATTAGTCAAATGGACTTTCAAAAAGC
>NW_006239023.1:13935-39872 GCF_000226075.1 Solanum tuberosum | reverse complement strand
TTTGTGATAAAAAAACTTATTCCTTTATCCACGCAAACAATCGCTTCAAAAACTTGGTTATTAGCCCCAAAACATACCATTTATATTATTGGCCCGTGCATAGCACGATATGTGTCTGTATATATATATCTCACAAATGGAAAAGTTCCAATCAAGGAAGCAACATATATCATTTACAAATGACTTAAAAAGCATTAAAAATTACAATAAATACCAATTTAAAATATTTAAAAGCTACATAATACAATACGTTGACTTTCAGAATTATATCAGGCTCACATATATTGGGACAGAAAAAATAACACATATCATTTTAATATTACCAAAAAAGTATTATAAATAATAATAATTAACAACTTAAAATATCTGAAAGACATTTTAAAAGGGTTAATTTTGTAATTTTATCCATATCACATAAATTAGGACAAAGTGACCAGTAATGTACATTATTTCAAAGTTACATAACAATATTATAAATCACAATAATTAATAACTTAAAACATTTTTTTTTAAAATATGAAAATTTGGATGACTCTCCGAATTTCATTTGTGTCACATAAATTGAGACAACAAAAATAACATATATTGGGTCCATTTTAATTTATTTGTCTTATTTTTTATTTTTTTTATATTTAAAAATTGCGTAAAAATACTATAAATCATGATAATTGACAATATAAAATATGTTTTAGAAAAAAATACAAAAAATTCCATTGATTCTTGAAGTGAATCTATCGTAAAAATACTATAAATCATGATAATTGACAACATAAAATATTTCAAAAATGTTGTATGTGGATGGTCTTATTATGCCTTAAATAACGTCAAAGAAAGTACAAGTTTGTGATAAAAAAACTTATTCCTTTATCCACGCAAACAATCGCTTCAAAAATTCGATTATTAGCCCAAAACATACCATTTATATTATTAATAACATGGGCCACATTATCTAGAATTGACTATTAGCTCTTGTCTTTTAACTTTTAAATCAAAATATTTACTGTTTTGAAATGCTGTTATAGCGCTCAACTTATTCCCGCGAAGTTGGGAATTTTTTAAGAATCGGACGGTGAATAATAAACCTCAGGACTCATTGTAATCCAACGGCGTCAAATCGATTCACCACCAAACCTTATAAATATCAACACAAACCCTAAATACGTTTTTTCCCTCTTTCCTCTCCAGTACAGTATCAGCAGGATCACCGCCATTTTCTCACCTTCAAGTTTACATTTCTATCTTTTTCTACACTCAATTTACAGAGCTTGTAATGCCTGCACTTGTTGAAAGTGAAACAATGGCGTCTGAAGATTTGATGGAGCTGAAGAAGAGCGGAAATGGGTCATCCGCCGACTCCCATAAGAAGTCGAAGAAGACCAAAATTGATTCTGGGTCTGATTCAGAGGAGATAAAGAAGAGTAAGAAGAAAGATAAGAAGCGTAAAGCTTTAAGCTTGGATGATCAGGAGAATGGAAATTCAGAGGTTTTGGAACCGGATGAAAAGAAGAAGAAGAAAAAGAAGAAGAAAAAGGATGAGGATGAGGCTAAATTGGTGGAGGAGGATAGTGAGGAGAAAGAGGAGGATCCTAATGCCTTGTCTAATTTTAGGATTTCAGTGCCACTGAGAGAAGCTTTGATTACCAAAGGGATACATGCGCTGTTTCCTATTCAAGCTATGACTTTTGATACCATATTGGATGGGTCTGACTTGATTGGTCGAGCTCGCACTGGTCAGGTATGTACTCTTTGCAATTACCTTCTTAACTCTTATACAGTGAAACAACATGTCTTGTTTTTTTTTTTTTTTTTTGGGTGTTCAGTTAATAACTTGATACTTGCATGCTGATATTTAAAAAGCATAATACATAAACAAACTCTAAACTTGGCCTTAGCGGACAAGTAATCACTTCAACTTTGAGTATGCACGTCTAGTTAACTCCACTGGCCTCCACTTTGCTCGTTGAACACTCCAACTTACAAGATGATTATCGAGACACCTCCAAAATTTATGTGTCGTGTCAGCATCGGTTGTCCACGAGACACAGTGGGGACAAATTAGAGTGTTTAGTTGCTAGTTAGACCTAATTGTGATGTGCACTCTTAATGTTGGAGTGCTTACTTGTCTATTTATGTATTATGCCATTAAAAAATTCTGGACATCATTTGTTATAATTTAAATGCTTGTTTCTGTCAGTGGACTAGCAACTTGTAATGTAAATTTTACTGATTTGATTATGTTCTGTATAGAGCGTGGCATTGGGAAATTCTAACCCCAAACACGATAATAAATGTCCATGTGTTCCTTGGAGATTAGAATTAGGCAACTAAGCAAGTCATCTATAAGAATCTACATGCGCTTGGCTCTAAGGCGGGGGCAGAAAACCTTAGTTCTTTATGAGATTCTCATTCTTGTGCTGTCCACGTATACTGACCTACACAGGAGTAGCTCACATTTTCTGGTGATTTTCATTCTAGAACCATAATTGATAGAGTTCCATTTACTTCATGTCCCACATTTTCGTCCAAACTTCAAAATTGATTTACTTGTCCAAGGGGTACTCCCTCTGTTTCCGTGTTCACCTCTTTGAAAGAAACTTACAGTACCCTATGGTGCTTATGAGGATGTATTAGTGAGGATCCTCTAAAGGTACATGGGTTTCCCTTTGATGCGAATTTTTATCTGAAATGAGTTTTCTGAGAACACAAAAGTTGATAGTTTCTATTTTAAATTAAAACTTTGCCATTGCTTATTCATTACGATGAATGGACAGTGCCCACTTTGTTTCTATTACCATAAGAATAATAATGGATCAAATATTCCAGTATCACAAGACATTTTAGGCAATGCTTGTGATTATTTGTTGACTAAATAATCCCTAACAGGTTATTATTTCAATTTGTGTTCCCACATTTGCAGGGTAAAACATTAGCCTTTGTGTTGCCCATATTGGAGTCCCTGATAAATGGACCTACTAAAGTATCACGGAAAACAGGGTATGGGAGGGCTCCAAGTGTCTTAGTGCTTTTACCTACTAGGGAGTTGGCACTTCAGGTATTATTTTAGAGGCCTTGTGGAAGTTGACCGCTTCGCTGAATGTGAACCTCTGACTTTTGTTTTCTCACTTCATGTTAATATAGGTGTTTGCTGACTTTGAATTTTATGGTGGGGCTGTGGGGCTAACTTCATGTTGTTTATATGGAAATTCACCCATGGGACAACAACAAGTTCAACTGAAAAGAGGAGTTGATATCGTCGTAGGTACTCCTGGAAGAATTAAGGTAGTGTATTAATTGGTCTTATATTTTGTGACTCTGGAATATTCGTTGTTGTTATGTTTTCATGCTTCAGAGAGTTTAGATTTACTCCTTGCAAATTTTCCTCAGGACCACATCGAAAGAGGAAATATTGATTTCAGGTCCCTAAAGTTCCGTGTTCTTGATGAAGTTGATGAAATGTTGAAAATTGGTTTTGTTGATGATGTTGAATTTATATTAGGTATGCTACTATTCAGCGGTATCTTACCCTTATTATTTGATCTTTTACCCTCTCATTATCTGATGCTGTCAGTTATGTCTGTGTAATATTCTCTCTTTGAGAGCTGAAATTTGTTTGTGCATTAGATGTCATTTCCAGGGGTCTTGTCTTATTATGGTTACTGATTTTGTTATGCTTTTCTTCTATTTTTCTCCTTTGAATTTTGAAGGCAAGGTAGAAGATGCAAGCCAAGTTCAAACACTTCTTTTCAGTGCCACTTTGCCGAGCTGGGTGAAGCATGTTAGTTTCTTCTCTCTTTTTCTATAAATACTAGTCAGTGTTTGCACCAGGGGAATGTTTCATAGCCCTTAGTTTATTTCGAAACAAATTGCTTCTTCAGAGCTTGGAAAACACCCCACCTTGGGGGTAAATAGGAGATGTACAAATTCTGTGTCCTAGGCTTACATTTTCTTTTCTCTCCTGAATAGTGATCTGTTTCTGGTGTCAGATATCTTCGAAGTTTCTCAAACCTGATAAGAAAACAGCTGATCTTGTTGGTGATGAGAAAATGAAGGCCAGCAAGAGTGTGAGGCATATTATTATCCCATGCTCTAGTTCAGCCAGATCTCAGCTGATTCCTGATATCATTCGCTGCTACAGCAGGTTGGTTGTTTCTCATTCTTAAGTATCTGTCCGTTATAGATTTTTAGAATGACAATCAACTTATGAGATCATTTTCCGTCCTTTTTGCCATGAAATATCAGTGGTGGACGCACAATTATTTTCACTGAGACAAGGGGTTATGCTTCGGAGCTAGCTGGCATATTGCCTGGGGCACGTGCTTTGCATGGAGAGATACAACAGTCCCAGCGTGAGGTAAAATTTTTGTTTAAAATAAGTGATGTATTCTGGCATGCTCTCTTTTGCAATCTTTCCTGCTCTCTTTTTGGTGACTTTGCTGCTTTTAAGAATTAAGAGGATGATAATTTCTCCAGATATAATCACCTTCTATTGTTGATGGTAAGAATATTAAGCCAAAAAGGACTTTGCATAAGTTGACTATTTGTCACATTCCTCGACTCCTTCAACAAATTTTATAGTTATGAATTTATATTCTTCCAATTCTCAACTAACATCTGTTACTCTGATTGTTGCATGCTGTTCCAGATTACTCTTGCTGGATTCAGATCAGGAAAGTTCCTTACATTAGTGGCCACAAATGTAGCAGCCCGTGGATTGGATATCGACAACGTTCAGTTAATTGTTCAGGTTTGATATTATTAAGTTCATATTCGACATTGATGCTCAAACCTTATTGGTATTTGTGAATGCTAAAGTTACTATATATGGTCAGTGTGAGCCTCCACGTGATGTTGAAGCGTATATTCATCGATCTGGCAGGACAGGACGAGCAGGTGAGATGCTAATGTTTGAATTGCTTTCATTAGATCACTGAAATTCACGGACATTCTTACTTATATTTGTTTGTTATTATTATATCATTCAGGAAATACTGGTGTTGCTGTAATGCTTTATGATCCTAAGAAGTCCAACATCTCTAAGATTGAAAGAGAATCTGGTGTCAAGTTCGAGCATCTATCTGCTCCACAGCCAGCTGATGTTGCTAAAGCTGCTGGGAAAGAAGCAGCAGAAGCAATTGCTGAAATTTCTGATAGGTATGTTTTCCGTTTGTGCTTTTTATGAATTTTAATGTGCCATCGCTCTACCATTTAATCTATTTGCAAATTTCTGTAGTGTAATACCTGCTTTCAAGGCTGCTGCAGAGGAACTTCTACATACCTCTGAACTATCACCAGCTGAATTGCTTGCGAAGGCACTTGCCAAGGCAGCTGTAAGTATTTCTCCTTGTTACTTGTCTGACTGGGGAACCAAGTCTGGCCTTATGGTTGACAGGACTCTTCTCTTGCTTTTCCAGGGCTACTCTGAGATCAAGAGTCGTTCGCTTCTTTCTTCCATGGAGAACTGTGTTACTCTACTTCTTGAGTGCGGGAGGCCCATATTTTCACCTTCGTGAGTATTTAAACCATGTTCAGTAAATGGTTTTCTTACTATCTCCAAGACTCCAATTATAACAAGTCTTACCATGAAGATGAATCTCACTCAGTGAGAGCTAAATATGGCAGAGCCTATTGTTAGTTTGGTTTGAATAATTCCTCTGTTGATCTTTTGTACTTTTGTTAATATGGCAGCTTTGCATATAATGTTTTGCGGGGGTTCCTATCTGAGGAGAAGGTTGAATCAATCAAAGGTCTTACTTTGACAGCCGATGGAAAGGGCGCAGTTTTTGATGTATCTGCTGATGACCTGGATACATTTCTAGCCGGTATGTTTCTCCATTTCTGCAATTGATCTACCATAGGTGGATAGAAATCATCCAAACAAATGCTACTCTAAAGCCTCATTAATCAGTGTCACTGCTTGTCTAAGCTCTTTCTCATCTTTACTTTTTCCTTTCCCGATGGGGCTATGTAGGGAAGAACGCACAAGGTGTAAGCTTAGAGGTAGTAAAAGAATTGCCCCGGTTACAAGAGAAAGATCAGTCGAGAGGTGGAAGATTTGGTGGTGGTCGTGGTGGCTTCTCTGACAGGAGAAATGGAGGTCGATTTTCTGGAGGCAGAGGCGGAAGAGGTGGTGGTGGTGGGAGAGGTTATGGAAACTTAGGCCGTAGATGGTGAAGAATACAAACAATTTATTCAGACAGCTGACTGACTGTACAGGATTTTTTTCGCCCTGTCGTGGGTTCAAAATTTTGCGATGATGAAGAAAAAAATGTATATTACGGCTGCTGTTTATGGAATACTAACATTAGATTTTCCATATATAGGTTCAATTCACTTACTATTTTTTTTATTTCTTGCTTGCCTCCTCTTCGCAGGAGGCAATTTTTTCTTTTCCAGCTTGTATTTTTAACTCAACAAATTTGCTTTTTCCTTAGTCTAAATATATTAGTATATATTATAAATGTAACAGTTATTATTTTCATAGAAGCTGACTCATGATTAGTAGTTGGAAATTTGATTTTGTAGTCTTTTACCAACTTAATTTTAGTTTTATGCCTTTTTTTTCTTTTTTAACATTTTAAGTTGGACATAAAATTGAAAAGGAATAATCATATAAGTTATACTTTTAATATATGAATATATATAAGTGGAAGTCAAACAAATTATGATTAACGAATAATCATAGAAAAAATATTGAATCATACCCACACGGCCACACCTATACATGTAATTTGAGCATGACGAAATAGTAGAAAAACATATAATCCTTAATTTCAATTTATTTATCTTACTATTTTCAAATTCTTTGAAAAAGAATCTAATGATTTTCCAATAAATTTATAAATATATTTTACATACTTCATTGATTTGAGCCGGGCAGTTTCCAGACACTTCCACCCTCTCCTCGCCTTCTCTATTCACCTGATTTTTGGATTCCATTCATTGATTTTTCTTCTTATATTTTGGGAAAATTTTGTAGAATAACTCTGCTCCAACTAATTGATATCTGAATGACTTTTGTTCCTACTTCCTATCATCATTCTTGTTGATTTTTGAGGTCCTCGAAGCATCATGGGATGGTACAGAAGATCAAAAGTTGGTATTGATGCTTTTCGAAGTTTCGCATCAAAGTTTTCATTCAACAATTCAATTCAACGAACCAATCACTGCAATTCTTTCGTACCAAACGCTTTAGGCAAACCTAGTCCATCTGGGTCCTCAAGGATTTTGAGAAATTCGTGCTTTCAGTATGGAATTAAGCAAATTCAGTACAGTGGCCCCTTTTTCGGTGGGGCTAGAAGATATTACTACGTTGATCGACACCAAATTCATCATTTTCGTCCAAGGGGTCCTCATAGGTGGTTTCAGAATCCAAGAATTGTTCTTATTGTTGTTTTGGTGGGTTCAGGATTAGTGATAACTGTTTATCTGGGTAATTTGGAGACTATACCCTATACTAAAAGAACCCATTTTGTGCTTTTGTCTAAAGATATCGAGAAAAGGCTGGGTGAGTCTCAGTTTCAAGAGATGAAAAAGTCATTCAAAGGGAAAATATTGCCTGCTATACACCCGGAAAGTGTTAGGGTGAGATTGATAGCTACAGATATAATTGAAGCTTTACAAAGAGGGTTGCGAAAAGAGCAGGTATGGACTGATCTTCACTACGCATCAGATGCCGTGGAACCTCATGAGACTAGTGGGCATGAGACTTTGATGGCATTAAGTGATAGTAACCCCGAGGCAAAGTGGAGTAAAGACGATGAAATTCTAGATGACAGTTGGGTTCAGAAAAGTAGAAAGAAGGGACAGGAGAAGGGGTCAGAGTCTGCTACCGGGCATATCGAGGGATTGCAGTGGGAGGTTTTGGTTGTAAATGATCCTGTTGTAAATGCCTTCTGTTTGCCTGGTGGGAAGATTGTAGTTTTCACAGGTTTGCTCGAACATTTTAGGACGGATGCTGAAATTGCAACCATCATTGGGCATGAGGTGTCTATCAGCTGTCATTTTATTCGTTTAGTGCATTGTATACAGGTACATCTCTGCCTTGTTTTTAGTATTCACGCCTTTGCTTGCTTGATAGGTTGGGCATGCTGTGGCTCGCCATGCTGCTGAGGGAATTACAAAAAAATTGTGGTTTGCTATCATTCAATTGGTTCTTTATCAATTTGTGATGCCTGATGTTGTTAACACCATGTCAGCCCTGTTCCTAAGGCTTCCATTTTCACGCAGGTATGTGTATCACCTTTTATTTTCTGGATTCTGTAAGTTTCTCTTGCTTATGTGTTTTATGTTTAATCTCTCTTTTAGGACTTAGTCAACATTGTTGTGTCTTATCCTGCCAATTCTCTCTGTTATTCAATTGTATTAAGTTGGAAAATTTTATAGTCATAGGAATGTCATGTCCGCATATACAGCCAATACGTAGCAAACAAGTGTGCATCATAGATTAGGTCATCCCAGAAAGCTCATTTTTGTGTGTTATGTACGTAGCATATGTGAAATATTTGTTAAATGTTGATGGGGATCATTGCAACATGTAGGCATAGAGCTTGAGCCTCTTTTTATAAAGGTGGTCGCATCAAAATCTTGGTTGGATGTCTTTATTGTCCCTTGTTTCTTTTCATTTGCATCCTCCGACATTCATGTTAAGAAGAAGAATTTTACATTAACTTTTTTGTACTCCCTATCTAAGTTTCATTATGTTTTGTGCTATGGTTTTCATTGCACACACATGGGCCCTTCTAAGAGGTTGCCCCTCCATGTCAGATGCATATGTCATAGTACATCATAATGGTGGACATTGAAATTGTTGGTAGTTGGGAATCCAATGTTCTACCCCTAGTATCATTGCTTCTACTCTATACAAAGTGAATAGAGCTTGTAGAACAATCAAAGAAAAAAGAAAAATAAGTTATGCCAATTTGTTTCTGCTGCTTTGATCCAGCAGAACAGGGTGTGTGGGAACTCGATAACTTAACTCTAGCTTTACATGGAAACATTTATAAGGTATTTGTTCGGAAGGTATAATTATAAAGTAGAATAAGTTGATAATATTAGGTGTGTCAATGGTTTTCTGAGAATGGATTGTACTAACTGAACTGAACCTTACTGAACCGATTCTTGGTCTATTTATAATAAAATTATAGGTTTCAATATAGATCTATAACTGTCCCGAATAATTATGGTAGGTTTCCTAAATTTATTAGATAAACCAAAAAAATACCAAACAGAACTGAATAAATTCTTATATGTACAAAATATATCATATATATTAAGTTTACAAATAACGAAGCATTAAATTTTTAACCTTAGGACTTGAGGTGGATTCATTTGGAAACAGCTACAAGTATCACTCTGACCAAACTCTACTACTACTAAAACTAAATTGGTTTTCAGCGCTTCCAAGGATGCTCCTCTACTTGCTTTCTGCAGTGATGGGAAAAGGAGAGGATCTTCCCTTGACTGATTTGTACCAGGGTTCTAATGAGTTTGACATTTCAAGCTGTCTGGAAAAGACCAAGTTCCCATTTTATCCACATTAACTTGATAATGGTCAGCGGGGTGCAACTGAAGTGCATGTGCACTCATCTTCTGATGGTGTTGGTTCCCCCTCTTTAGATGGATTTTCTCGTTCTCTATCCTTTTCCTATTTTGCGTGTTGATTCAACCCTGATCGATCTCTCATTTTTCTGTTCAGCTCTATAAATTTGTCAGTTTCATTAACTAGTGAGTTTTCCTAAAACATAAAGAAGACGAAACTTAAAAAAGAAAGGATATTTGTTGAGCATCAGCTATGTAGCACGGGCATAAATATGAGTACATTTTTTTATTTGATAAGGTAGGGTAACAGATATGAGGACAGTATGAAAATATGAGAATCAAAATACAGAGGGCTATTATAGATGTGTAGTTTATGTATGCTGTTTGATAGTTTTCCTTTATATGTTTGAAGTCTAAGGAGTTGTAATAATCATTAATAACAATGAAAAACTAAAGCTATAAGATATATTCCATCAATTCTTACTGATTTTAACTGTATAGATTGTGAATTAGTCAAATTACCATCTAACTGGATATTATCGAAGACATCTCATTATTAATGAGAGTTACAAACTAAAGATGATTGTTGGAAAACAATAAAGCAGTGTGCTTAACCACGAGGATAGATTACAAGCACATCTTCTCGTAGCGAATTTTTGGCATTCCATGTTAACACAAAAAAAGAGAGTTTTCAACTAGAAACCCTTTCACAAACTGCTAGCTGCCCTTCAGAATTTTCCCAAGAAGTATCGGTTTAGTTTGAGTCCTGGTGTTTCTTATTTGAAATGACCCACACTGTTACTTCTTCTCACAATTGCATTGTGGTCTCAAATTTGTCCAGCGAATATCAATTTTAGTATGTTATTTGTATCTGAAAATCAGGAAGCTCTATCCAAAACTGAAACAAGAAATACCTCATCTCGGTCATACCCAGCGTGTATCTTGCCTGAAATATCTATGATAGCAGTATGCAACTAAAATATTAATTCCTGTGTGGTTATAGGGTGTCGTGTCATTTGATGAGCCTTTTGTCCGAGAAGTATAATTTTGGGAAATAGGAACCTGAGTTTTCTAAAGCTTAGGGGCTAATCTTTGGAGTGAATCTAAGGCGGTTCTCAGGAATCTATCAGAGGAAATTTAGTGTGGCAAAAGTGACCCTCCACCCTGAAAAAAAGAAAAGAAAAGTGAAAAGGGGACACTGCATCCATTTCCCTTCTTTTTATCCTGCTAGGAGTTTTTTTTGTTGTTTTTTTTTGTGTGTGAAAGAGAGCAAAACATGGCAAGTATGACTTGTTAGAATTTACTCATAGTTAATTTGTGGATCTCTGCCGGCCAACTCAAGTTGGACACCCAATGTTTTGAGGTTTTATCCTCTCATGCACTTAAGTGCTTCTTAGCTTTAGCGGTGCCAATAGACGATATAGTCTGTGTGAACAGAAGCAATAATATGTGACCAGCCTATGTTTCTTATAACTTAATGCTACTTTCTGACTGTTTTTATAAATGCATTGAAAGCATATCCTAGTCTCCTCATTTGTGACATCAGTTTAGTTGTTGACTCCAGGACTTACAAATTTGAATTTGTTTGTGTTTGACATACTCCATTTAGTCACTGGTGTAAAGGGCTTTAGAACTCTGTCGAGATCATGTTTCGAGTGGGTGAGTGGCGAAACTCGAAAGAAACAATTTGAAAAGGATTTCTATTTCCAAAGGGATTAGAAACCTCAACATTCAAAATGAATGCGAGTGGCAATATCTGTTGTGTAACCCACCTTTCCATCACCCGTCCAACATAAAAAATGAAATGAAGAGAGGAAGTCTGGTGCACATTATTAATGTGCTTAATAGGGATCTAGTAACTTTTTGCTTCTTTTAACTTGTTTATATCTTTCAGATAAAAAAAGTTTGTAAGTGATCACTCCGTGTTCAGAGTTTTACTGTGATCCTGCAGTTCATAATTAATGAGATAGTGCAACCGTAAGTCTGCTGTTGTTTCTCGGAGTCTATATATTAGGCTTGCTTTTGTTGGTTAAAGTCTTGAGTTAATTGCTCAATGAGCTTGTTCCAGCAGTATAGGTTGGTGATATCAGTAATCACTGATCATAGAGAGTTTGGAACTTAAACTCTTGGCTTCAAACCTTTATGGCATCACCTACTTGTTATGTGGGTTTTTGTTAAATTCTGTTGATGTACCCTGTTATATCTCAACCGTTTTATTTGTGTGGGGTGCACATGTCTTCTTAGCAAGCATGCATATGTAATATACGAAACTAGTCATTTCATGGTGATAGATAGGATGAGTATTTTTCCTTCCGTATCGAGGTCTCATGCATTTCTGTGTACCAGGATGGAGATGGAAGCAGATTACATAGGGCTGCTGTTGATGGCTTCTGCTGGCTATAACCCTCGAATAGCTCCCTCAGTCTATGAGAAGCTGGGAAAAATTTCTGGTGAATCAGCCTTGAGAGATTATCTGTCTACCCATCCTTCTGGGAAGAAGAGAGCGCAGTTGTTGGCTCAGGCTAAAGTAATGGATGAAGCCCTTGCGATATACAGGGAAGTGCAGGCAGGAAAGGGGATTGAGGGTTTCCTATAGAGGAGAGGATGAAATGCACAGGCCATGTGAGAGTAGGGAGCCGCCCAGAAGCCAGCTTTTTCGGAAGTTATGCTCATCTTTTCTTCGCATCTTGATTGATTTTCATTTCAAGTTCCAGTAAGTGAAGATTAAGCAAAGAATTCTTTACAAAATTGTTGTTTTTGGACTAACTCCAATTCCCTTTCCTGGCTGCTGAAATTGACTGTTCAATAAGCATACTTATTTGTCTGTTGTAACCCTTTCAAATCCCGTGTCGGGAAGTTTCTACGAAATCCAGGAAGCAACTTGTAAAGCAAAGTTCCATCTTTTCAGGTGAAATTGTGTTGTCGATCAGCTACCAAACTTCGCAAGTTTATCTGTTCACTTGATTGTCTTTCCTTTTAGCAATGTGTAGTCCATTTTTTCCTAGAATTTTTGAATGTCAATTCATGCCACGCCATGGTATCTTCCTCACCTTGCCACTGCATTAACGAGGTCCAGTGAATCAACATTCTAATAACAATAGGCGAAGGTGCATTTTGCCTACGCTTTGTGTAAGACACCACAAAAACAAACAAACTAAACTAAACATCTCGGCTTTTTGATTGGAATGCGCGTCTTTTTCCTGGCAATCGTTATTGCAGATGGTAATGATTACACTGAGTAAGTTATTGTTATGGCTGACGGTTCCCAATTTCATTATTTCCGTTTTTCTATTGTTGGAGCTTCGAAAATGATGGAGTTGCAACGATTACATTTGAAGAATACACTAGTATGCCTGCTTGAGAATTGCAGAAGCATGAGAGAGCTCAAGCAGATTCATGCCCACATCACTACATCCCCTCAGTTCTTCATCACTGACCGTTGGTTCTTAATCTCTCGCATTATTTTCTTCTGCACAGTTTCTCAATCAGGGTCTCTCAGCTATGCCGACACCGTATTCAGGCTCGTTCCTCAAAAAACTCTCTTCATTTACAACTCCATGATCAGAGCTCACGCTTCAAGAATCCATGACCCCAGTTCATCTCAGCCCTTAATTTTGTACAGACAAATGCTCTTTGATGGTATTACACCTGACTGTATTACATTTCCCTTCGTGTTAAAACATTGCGTGAGTAGAGTTGATGGACTTGTCGGATCAAGTGTTCATGCCCATGTTGTTAAGTTTGGGTTTCACAGTGATGTTTTTGTGCAGAATTCTTTGATTACTCTGTATTCACAATGTGGGTCAGTGGAAAATGCAAGGAAGGTGTTCGATGAAATGTCTAATCGAGATGTTGTTTCGTGGAATGCTATGGTAATTGGGTGTTTGAGAAATTCAGAGCTTGATATGGCCTTAGAGTTGTTTAGGAGAGTGAAGAAGAGGAATATTGTCACTTGGAATTCAATTATCACGGGGTTCGTACAAGGGGGTAGGCCAAAGGAAGCTTTAGAATTCTTCTATGAAATGCAAGTTTCTGGTGATGATATGGTTAGTCCAGATAAACTGACAATTGCTAGTGTCCTCTCAGCTTGTGCTTCTCTTGGCGCGGTTGATCAGGGGAGGTGGGTGCACGATTACTTGAACACAAGCGGAATGGAGTGTGATATGGTGATTGCAACAGCATTAGTCGATATGTATGGCAAATGTGGGAGTGTTTCTAAAGCCCTTGATGTTTTTAGGTCAATGAAAAATAAGGATGTTTTGGCATGGACAGCTATGCTTTCTGCATTTGCAATTAATGGTAATGGAAGAGAAGCTTTCGAGCTTTTCTTGGACATGGAAACAGCTAGAGTGAGACCTAATGATGTGACTTTTACTGCATTGCTGTCAGCTTGTGCTCATTCTGGCCTTATAGAGATAGGCCGCTGGTGTTTCCGTGTGATGAGGCATGCTTATCACATAGAGCCACAAGTCCAACACTATGCTTGCATGGTTGACATTCTTGGCCGAGCTGGTCTCTTTGATGAAGCAGAAGGGCTAATCAGAAATATGCCAATGGAGCCAGATGTTTTCGTTTGGGGTGCACTACTCGGTGGCTGTCAAATGCACCGGAATTTTCAGTTAGGAGAAAAAGTTGCCAGGTATTTAATTGCTATAGAGCCTCTGAATCATGCTTTTTACGTCAATCTTTGCGATATATATGCCAAAGCTAGAAGGTTTGATCATGTCAAGGAAATTAGAGCTCTAATGAAGGAGAAAGAGATCGAGAAGACCGTTCCTGGCTGCAGCATGATTGAAGTTAATGGAGTTGTTTGCGAATTTTCTGTAAGAGGATCACCTCTAGTTTTGATGACGGAAATAAAGTTTGTTTTATCTAGTTTGAGTGATGAAATAGGAAGGAGTATTAACATGAGCGCTGTTCTGGAATGATGAATAGAGAATTTTATTACCAAGTGAAAAAATGCTTATTTGGTTCTTCAATAGATATGTCTTCAGTGCCTGGCATTCCATCTGAAGACATGAGAGTTATACTTTCATATGCCATACTTGTGGTGGTCTTGTTTTACAGTCAATATGACCAGATTAGGATTCACAGCCTTTGGGTGATCTAGTTTATGAAATAGCCGGCAAATATATAGGTTTAGTATATTGTATAAATAGACATATACTACACATACATATACGTAATCAATGTATATGTTTTGTATATTTGGACTAGCTCTGGTAAATAAGTTTTGGTCAAAGGGACAAAATTGAAAGAATTCCCCAAATAGTTTTTTTTTTTTTTTTTAAAAGGCCAAAGGGCCAGAGGGTAAGCAGTTATCTTTTGTTGGTTGATATGGTAAATATTATAACCTGATTGACCAAACTTTTGAGAGGCAAAAATGCTTATTTAAAAAAAAGTGAGATCTTTGATTAAACTTTTGATAGAAATTGAGTGTATTGGAGGATTAGAAAAAAACTGTTTTCCAGAAGCTAAAGAAAGTAAACTTTTTCGAAAAACACTTCTTTGAAAAATACTTTTGAAAAAATATAGACTTTGAAACACTTTTAAAGAGCTTGGCCAAACACTAATTATTGTTCAAAATTGTATTTTAAATTTATTAATCAAACATAAATTGCTTCTCTCTAAAAATACTTTTTAAAATAAATTGATTTTAGAAGTTTGGTTAAACAGGCTTATAGATACAACCTTCTATAAAAACTAAGGATCTAAAATAGAAAAATAATGTAGAGTTGGGGTTGGAAAAATATTTTGATATGCGTAGGAGTGAAAATGAGAGTCGAAAATGAGATGCATTCTAACTGTATTTTTCATTGTTATGACACTGGTTCTTAAGGAAACATATTAATTTAAATCACATAACATTTATAAAGATTGAGTAGTGATTAACTTGAATATAATAATTATTAGTAGTATGATCTATCTAGGACATAATTTTATTTTTAAATTAAGAATTTCTTTACAATAGTTTCTGGCTTGAATAGACATTTTATTTGAATGATTATAGTGTGAATGAGAACTAATTAAGGCAATTTGACATAAATACTTTATTATGATGTTTATGTATAGGATCAATTGTTAAGCAAGATTTTGAAATCCTCGCTAGCCGTTACTAAACAATGATAAAGGGCAATAAATAGGATTTATGAGGACATATTTTGTGGATATTGTACCTCAATATGTAACTATAAAATAGGGTTTTATATCCTTTTTCAGTGATTGTAAAGAGAATATTACCTACTAAGACTAAACAATGTACCATAGTATTGACGCACTTTCTTTTTTGTTCGGTCTCAATAAAAATATTATATTTTTATAATTAAAAATAATTTAACTTTAAATTTTTTATTTTCTTTAATTCATAAAGAAGTAATTATAGCCACACATTTAGTCGAGGAGAGGGTGAGACCACAAATTTCTTCTCTTTTTTTTCTTCTAATTTTGTGCCAAATCAAATAGTATCATATATATTAAAATGGAGTGAGTAATAATTTCCAAAATGTATTGATATAATTATTATCTTTTCTAGTTAAAATAATAATAATAGAAACAACAAGTTAGTTAAAATTCTACTCCATCTGTCTCTAATTACTTATTCATTTTTGAATTGACATACCTATTAAGAAAACAATGATTGACATAGTAAGTTTACCATTTTATCCTTATTAATTATAAGGTGGATGAATTAAAAACTTGAGATTTTCAAGAAGTTCTACCTTTTTCAAAATAATTAATTGAGGATATAATAGGTAAAAAAATTGTCCTTTCTTGATTTGTCAAAATGGACAAGTAATTAGGACAACTAGAAAAGAAAAAGTGGACAAATAATTAGGGACAAAGGGAGTATTAAAGTAATATAATCTAATATTGTTTTAACAAAATGAACCATAATTCGGACATTATGCGGTTTCCAGTACTAGTTATTAAGTACTATAGGTTATAAGTAGACAACTCTCGAATAATACGCGTGCTTGCAATTAAGGTGATTTTTGGCTCCAAATGTGTTTGGTCCATTTCCATCAGAAACAAGCAGTTGTTCGTCGATATATTTATTTTTAATCATATTATAAATTACAATATTTAACAATTTTAAATATTCAATTATATATTTGAGAATTAAATAACATATACAAATTTATTTGACTCTTATATAATTTCATTAACATCACATAAATTAAAAAATGAAATGTAACATAAATTATTTGAAAATTAGTAAAAAGTAATAATATAAATAACAATAATTAATAACTTTAATATTTTTAAAAACATACAAAAAATAATAATTTTGATTAACTTTCTAAATTCCATCTTATCGTATAAATTTGAACGAAAGAATTACATATATCGCACGACCCTTTATATCTAGTATTACATGGAGCAACCAATTAATATATGTTATCTTGTGGAGTCATGTGTAACGCGCAAGTGATTGTGGATAACAATGAACGATGACAGATACCTAAACGCTTACGGAGCTTTTTCCCGAATACGTTTGACACTTTGTTTGGATGGTTTTAGTCTATTATTTCATAATATATTGTATTGTATTGTATAATGTTTAGATAGATTGTATCGTTCTCTAGTGACTTAATTTGAATGATAAATCTAAAAAAAATACAGTAAGATACAAGGTAGAGTTACTATGAAAAAGTAGAATAAAAGATGAAATTAAATATGATTTTTAAATAATACTAACTAAAGATAAAATGAGAAAAAAATATTAAGGTAACAATGTGATCACTATCCCAAATTGATTGTCACATAAAATAACGATAAATTTAAACTATATGATACAATAAAATTTAAATAACAATAAAAATAATATTATATTTAAACTAATTAAGTACAATACAGCAGGTAACAACCATCCAAAAAAAGGTGTATGATGGTTGTTACAGACTATCACATTTTTTGAATAAATTAGTCCTGTTCTATAATATTTTTTTAACGGGTTAGTTAGTATGTTACGTCATTCTTTAATAAGGGGGTCTCAATCTCAAATATTTATATTTACATTATTTTATATATGGTAAAGTCATTCTCAAGCAGCTTAACATTGTCATTCACACTGAAAAGAGGAGAGGAAAGAGATGGATGTTCTATCTATTCCTACTAGTCTCACAATAATAGCATTTTGTGTCATTTTAGCAGTAGCAGCATTTGTGTTCAAAGTAATTGTCTTCAACAAGGGAAAGTACCATCCTGTTGCTGGAACAATCATCGATCATTTGCTGAATTTCAACAGGCTGCATGATTACATGACAGAAATGGCAAGCAAATACAATACCTATAGGATACTTAATCTTTTCCAAAGTGAGGTTTACACCTCCGACCCTGTTAATATCGAGTATATTCTAAAGACAAATTTCCCCAACTATGGCAAGGTAACATATTTTTGGCTTAAGGTTAATGCTTAACATAGTTTCTCAATCTCAATCTGATACAAAAAAATGGTCCTTTGAGCTCGCTGACCATGAAATCATGGTTAACATATGCTTGTAACAATTGATGTACACCATTCTCTATCCTAGCTGTTAAATTAGGTCTTAGACCTAACTTACACCCAAAAGCTAGCTCAAATGGAGGAGGATTGCCCAAGATGAGAATTGACTAGTTTCTCACTCTATCATGTTTCAGGGTTGGCACCATTACAGCAGATTGAATGATCTTCTCGGTGATGGGATCTTCACAGTCGATGGAGACAAGTGGAAAAACCAACGGAAGATATCAAGTTATGAATTCTCCACCAAAAATTTAAGGGACTTTAGTAGTGCAGTTTTCAGAATTAGTGCGGTAAAACTTGCTCACAAAGTATCTGAAGCTGTGACCTCAAATCAAGCAACAGATATTCAAGTATGGAACTCTGGTTTGCTCTTCTGCAGTAAAATTAACAAGTTAATAATAAGCTAAAAACTCTTACATTTCTTGGCAGGACTTGTTTACTAAATCAACACTGGAGACGGTATTCAAGATTTTACTAGGTGTGGATCTAGACACTACAACTGAAGAAGGCATTCTCTTTTCCAATGCTTTTGATGAAGCTAGTGCAGTAACTCTCTATCGCTACGTTGATGTGTTTTGGAAAGTGAAAAGATTTCTAAACATTGGGTCAGAAGCAAATATGAAGAAGTGTATTAAAGTGGTTGATGAATTTGTATATAAAATTATCAGAAACAAGACAGAACAGATGAGCAAGTCGCGAGATGACAGCAGGGTGGTAAGTTCAAGCAGATAACCTTCTAACTTATTTCCCGTGAGCAAGAGCACCAAATGATATTTGAATTTTTACATGTTTGGCAGATGAAGAAATCAGATATTCTGTCTAGGTTTCTGGAAATGAACAAAACGGATCCAAAGTACCTTAAGGACATAATCCTTAGCTTTATAATTGCTGGCAAAGACACTACAGCTAGCACACTTTCCTGGTTCTTCTATATGATGTGCAAGCACCCTCTCCTACAAGAAAAAATTGCAGATGAAGTCAGGAAAGCAACTGGAATAAACCAGAATTCGAGTATTGATGAGCTAGCTAACAGCATTACTGATGACGCACTGGATAAAATGCAGTATCTCCATGCATCATTAACTGAGACGCTCAGATTATATCCTGCAATTCCTGTGGTAATACATACATATATAGTGAGAATGATATAATATTCACAAACATATAGATGTCATTAGGTCAATGCTTCATGCATGCTTATACATAGTTTTATATGCCTATTAGGCCAGTGCTTCATGTATATATGTCTTGATATTGAGTTTTTTCTCTATGCAGGATAGCAAAGTTTGTTTATCAGATGACACTTTCCCTGATGGGTTCAAAGTGAGGAAAGGGGACGCTGTCGCATATCAACCATGGGCTATGGGCAGGATGACATCTTTATGGGGTGATGATGCAGAGGATTTTCGGCCAGAGAGATGGATTGATGAAAATTGTTGCTTTCGGCAAGAAAGTCCCTTTAAGTTCACAGCCTTCCAGGTACCACAGAGCCTTACAATCTTATAACTACTACAGTTAAAACTTCTAAGAGCTTAGCTTCACCAGACAGAACTAGTTTTTCCCATCCAACCTTGACAAAGAAACAAATTACAATTGTTAAGTTTTACAGGGTTCAAATATTATGATTGATGAATGGTATGATTATGCGAGAAACTGGTATAAAGCTTTTAATCCCCTTCCTAACATCTGTTTATTTTTAACGTCACAGCTCATGTGCACGAGACATTCACATGAGAACCTTCTTCATTCGACACCTCTTCAACCTCGATCATCCTAACCTCTCATTCTCTGCCCAAAACAACAATTCATTCCTAGCTACAAATTATAGAACCCAAAACAAACTAAAGGGCGAATGTCTAAGAAAGAAGGAAAACCCGTTGAATTTGACAGTAGATCAAACAAAATTTTGCAGTTTATGGAGAACCAATGCGTACTCATTAATACAAACTCTGGAGGTCTGGGGTCTAAAGCCAAAGTTTTTGTGTATTGTTCATGATTTTGGCCTGTACTCAAACCAGATACTTATAAGACGACTCTCTGTTCATCAGCAAATTAATTCTATTTACAAATAAGATCAATGTGTTTGGCATACATGAAGCTCCTCTCTTCATGTTTGTGTTTTCTTCATCATAATTATTCAACAATCATATAGATGGTGCTATTGCTATAATAATTTGCAGGGTGGGCCGAGAATTTGTTTGGGGAAGGAATTTGCTTACAGACAGATGAAGATCTTTTCAGCAGTGTTGCTGGGCACCTTTAGATTTAAGCTGAGTGATGAAGAAAGAAGAGTTACATACAGAACCATGCTCACTCTTCACATTGACGGTGGCCTCCATCTTCATGCTTCCTACAGATTACGCCACCACAACCCGCCGGCCCGGAACAATATGCCTGCTTAATACTCCATATTATCTTGTCTGCATATTTAGGGCATATCTATGTAGCGCATAATTAAAATTCTGCGCAATTATACAATTTGACATATATATTTGATTGGCTAATTTCCACTAAATCGATCTATCCAATTTTATTTGCTTATCCTACCAAGAATAGATATCTTCTGAAAATAACTTCTTTATGTTCGGGGTATGATTTGTACACTTTACCTTCTACACACCTTACTCTTGTGAGATTTCATGTTGTTGTTGTAGTAAACTTATCATTTTATTAATTATTCAGTTTGTTTAAATTTATTTGTCTTACTTTCATTTTTAACTGAATGCATCTTTCTAATTTAGTATGCAAGATTACATGACATTTTGGTACATTCTATATATCTTTAGTTTAAAATCACAAAATTCTAAAAAAAATTAATACTTCATATCCAATCAAAATCATATAATGAATAAATTTAAACAAAAAAGTACTTCTTAAGAAGGTACTAAATCAAACATGAACTAAGGCAGTGCTACTACTAGGTGTGCGCAAAGTGTCGCGCGATCAAGGCTAGCTTTAGTTGCGCGGCCGCGCAAGCTCCCGGAAATTCCCAGCACTTTGAAGAACAAGACAAGAACTTTAATTAGAGAATTCCGGTTCTTCCTCAAACTTCAAAGTTAAGGTATGTAAGGCTTCAATGAAAGTATTTCTTCGCTCTCACGCCTAATGTATTTTGATTTTCAAGAATTTCACAAGATTGTTAGAAGCAAAGCTAGGCTTTTAATGAAATTATGATCTTTCTTCATAGACTCTTATTTTTATTGTTTCACTTTGATTTTTAAACCTTATGGTACCGATTTAGCATGATTTCTTTATGGAGTTAATATCTTTGATGGTCACTCAACTATCAACTTTTTTCACAGAAAGTCACTTAACTTTGATATTCAACTCAAAAGTCACTCAACTATGAGATTTTTGCATAGAAAGTCACTCAACCTATTTAATTGTTTTTTTCATTAAAATTTGTTGATATGGAATTTTTATTTCTAACTAAAATTTTAAGAAATAAACATATATCCATTTAAACCATTTAATAACTCGTCCACTTGACCTAACCCACTAAAATATAATATTAACACTTTTATTTTACTCTTATTCTCCAAAGTTATTTTCTTGGTCTCCCATTCTTTCTCCTCTGCTTCTTCTTCTTTTTTTCTGTTTTTTTTTAAATCTCAATTTCAGCCTTTTATTCCTTCTTTTAGTAAAAAATAGGAATTAGATTGTGATTAAAATATTATTAGAAGGATGCAGGGTTGTACATGGAGAGTTTATTAAGAGAGAATCCATGGAAAAGCTCTGGATAATGCGAGTTCAGGTTTAGGCAATATCGAGAGGCTTTTCTCGAAATAGGTTTTTTTTATCCTCGCACCTTCATACGACGACTCTCATTAACAACATCATTTAAAATCATTTAAAGCTAACAATGCTAATGAACAATAACCAAAATAAAAAAGAAACCGGAGACAAAATAAAAAATAAATCGGAGACAAGAGAGAATGATTTAGTGAGATCAGAAATTGAGATATCCCTAAATAAAAGAAGGAAGAAGAGGCTGAAATTGAGATTTTTTTTTAAAAAAAAAAAAAGAAAGAAAAGAAAAAACGCAAAGGAGAACAGAGAAAATAATTTTGGAAAATAAAGGTAAATTAAGAGGGTCAATATTATATTTTTAGTGGGTTGAATCAAGTGGAGCGGGTCATTAAATGGTTTAAATGGATATATGTTTATTTCTTAAAATTTTAGTTAGAAATAAAAATTCCACGTCAGCAAAGTTTAATGAAAAAAACAATTAAATAGATTGAATGACTTTCTATGCAAAGATCTCATAGTTGTGTGACTTTTGAGTTGAAGATCAAAGTTAAGTGACTTTCTGTGAAAAAAGTTGATAGTTGAGTGACCATTAAAGATATTAACTCTTTCTTTATGGTTATTCAAACCCTTCTGGATTTTAAGCATGGAAAAAAAAAATGATATGAATTACAACCTAAATACATATTATTTTAAGATATGACTTTTGAGCTTGGCCTCATATATGATTCAAGATGATAAGTGATTTTCATACCTATGAGCATTATATGAATATATGTTATTTTGGGAGGACTATTTAGTACCGAGAGGATGCAAGTTTAGAAAACTCAAGTTCAATAACTACACACTATCGTAGGGATTATGTTTCACCGCTTTATCGGTTGACCTTATGACCCTGAGAAGCTCAGATTAGTGAATCCACATAGATATGATATTGTCTTTTACTCTGGCAAGGTATAGGTTAGCCCTCCAACCGGGTTAATTAGTTGTTGGACATAATGAGCTCACATGTAGTATGTCGGTTATAAGAAACTCCCCAATTATGTAAATTTTATGATATGTTTATAGGTCTATATGGTTCATTTTAAGTATGTTATTTTATGTATATGATTATTCAAGAGTACTAAAAACGACTCAACTATATGTATCCTTTGAAAAGAGATTTTTATGATACTTGGTCATAGACTCTAACTGTTTTCTCTTCAACCCTTGAGGGTGTCCAATTGGACACCCTTCATCGGAAAAGTATACCGTACACCTAAGTAAAATCTTGTTAAAAATGGTTAATTGTAATACTTTGGACACCCTCTCTTGCTGAGCCCAGATGTGCAGGTTCAAATCCTTATTATTCCTTTAATTGTCTAAGGTAATAGTTAGTAAATTTCTTATAAATCTATAATTTAAAAATCTAATAAAGCTAATTGAATTTTCAATGAATTTGATTTTTTTATTTCTTTTCATTAAAGTTTGAAATAAAATTCTAATATTAGTACAACGTTGTTAAAAGCAAACAAAAGAAGACCTTGTTTGTTTCTGCTTCCATTTTTCATATCTCGATATTGTTGTCGTCACTAGAGATTAGTGTAAGTTTGAAACTTAAAAATGATTTCATTTTAAGTTGACCCCCCCCCCCCCCCTCTTTATTTTTTTTACTTTGTTTATTTATAAATATTAAAGCTACATATCATGCGATTTGGTTTTTAAAATTTTAAAACATTTATTCATAAAAAATATTAATATTACGTAGTTGGATATTTCATTAACTTTTTTTTACCTATATAATTCTTGGACACCCTTCGTGAAATTTCTAGCTACGCCACTGCTTTTACTATACATATGATCTTGGAAATCGTATTTCATTGTCTTGTTCGTGATTCTTTAAATGATTATGCTATTGTCCTCCCTTACTTACTCAGTACATTTAATGTACTGACACATACATTTCTCTGTGTTGCGTCCTTTTAAGATGTAGATTTCGGTATTTGCACTCAAATTTGTGGCTAGTGAGGTTGCAGCACTCCCAGTTAGCTTTTGACGAGCCCTCCTCATTTGCTCTGTTGTTTTAGACTATCAACTCTTTTTCTTATGTAGTCTTTGTTTGGGGTAGCTAGGGGCCATGTCCCGACAGACTTATATTTTCATTCTAAAGTAGTAAAGGCTTTATTTAGACATTAGTAATGTAGTCTCATGGAGTTTATTGAATTCTTTATTAAGCATGTGTTTCAGTTTCCGCCATACGATATGTGTGATATGTTATGTCAAGGGTTATCCCAGGATCATTCATGGTCCTATGTACCATGTCTCGATTGGAGTATAGACTCGAATCGTGACACACACACACACATATATATATATATTTATTTTATTTTTTCACTTCTTATTTCTCATTTCTCAGCTTTAATATATTTACTGCACTTTGGGCCCAGCTCATAACTCAAAAAGTAACTCAAATGATGAATTTTTTTTAAGCTATACAAAGAAATCATTCATCTCATTAACCATTGATATTATATTAAACTTTATCATTTTTCAACACTCTACGCTAAATAGGAGACTACTCAAACTTTACAAGGAAACCACTTATCTATTAATTATTGATGTAGAACCTTTTCATTCTTCTACACCGCATTAAGTAGTAAGATTGTTCAAGCCTTATAAGCAAATCATACATCTCATTAATCACCATATAAGACTTTTTCATTTTTTTTAAACACCTGACTATTGGGCGGCACACACATAAGGACTTGTTTGCGTATGCGATATGAAATCATGGTATAAATCATAATATGAAATCATGAGATGAAGTTGAAGTTTTGTTTGGACATGCGGTTTGGACTTTTTATGTTGTATGTTTTCTCATAAACATAAAAACCCCATAAGTTGTAAAACTATTAAATCATATCAATTCTTTATACAATCTTACCAAATAATTAAGCACAACTTTATAAAATCGCATAATACACTATCACAAAGATATTCTTAAAATATACAATATTTATTGATCAAGTTTTGATTCTATTAAAAAACATAAGTTTTGGTGTATTACTCTTTAATATAATCCTTCAACATAGTACGAACAATCTTCTTACGTTGAACTTGCATTTCTCATTCATATGATTGAGAAAACGAACCAACATTGTTAGTTTGAACCATTTGCTGGTCAATTTGGTTGGTAAATATATTTGATGACAAATAATGAATTTGGTGAATATAAATAGTAGAGTAGAAATTGATTTGAAGTAATAATAAATTTTATGTAAGCGAGAATAATCATTATATGAGATATAAATGATTTAAAAAGTAATGATATGAATTATAAATTTTATTTACATATGAAATACATAGTTAGTAGCAGGGGCGGTTCTAATAAATTGGTGGCCTAAAGCCAAATTCGAATGGAGGCCTTAAATTTGAATATATATTTTTTACGAAGTTTATTATAGTCAATTATTTAATCTTTCTTGAGACATAGTACTAATAACTAGTGAACTTCTTTGCGCTTCGCGCGGTTATAAAGAGTGATAAAATTTTAATAATTTTATTGAGTATAATATTGATGTAAGAGAAAAATGTTTGATGAGTACTTAGTAGACTTCCAATAAAATTATTAAATTTTTTACTATTTTGAACAAAAAAATTGCAATGAGAAATTCACATAAGATGCAAAATAAAGATAAATCATACCAATAAAAATGCAACATCATTCTTAATCCTTACTCATTAAAAAATAGAAGGAAAAATATGAAATCAGTATACATATCTTTCGAGTTCTTATGGACGTCCACTCCCACAAGCCAATCACCATTTTTCACCTTATTCTTCAAATCAAATTAAAATATGAATATAATAAGCACCGAAAATATAACAACCTAAAAACCTAATGTGATCTTCTATAAAATTTACAATGATTTTATTTACAGGGCTACTATATGAATTACCAAATAATATGATGAATATGACTATTAATTATTTTATAAGTCATAATTATAAAAAGTTGTGTGGAGTAATTAATGAAAATAAAGACAAATTAAGTTTTACATTTAACATATTCTAAAAATGTCTTTTTAATTTCTTTGCAATGCACATTTAATATAATTAACAGTTAAATATTTTTTAAATTCTTTTAATATAGCACATAAATAAAAAA
>NW_006239023.1:0-13871 GCF_000226075.1 Solanum tuberosum | reverse complement strand
TTTAAAATTTATCTAATTAAGACTATCCGTCAATAAAAAAATTCAAATCTTAACACAATTTTAAATTTAAAGATCCTTATACTTGTTAAGTTTAAAATTATTAAGTACAAATTTAGTCAAGACTTCTTGTTAATTTGTTGATAAATTCATCTTAACTATTCTATTATAATGGTAACAAAATAAGCTTATCCGTGCTTAAAATTATTTGAACATATAGTTATTAGTTAACACATTTTCATTTGGAAGTAAGTTTTAAACATATAATTAACACTTTTTCATTTTTAAATAAATTTTAATCCCGCAAGTAAAACATAATAGTTCGAATTCAACAATCAATATCTTTTGAACAATATAATTAAAAATTAAACCAAACCTCTAATATGTATGAATAATGAAACTAATAAATCAATCAATTATAATATATTGAGATAATTTTCATTTGACATCTCTTTATTATCCAATAATTTTTTATTATTATTTTGGGTGTTACATGAAAATAGAAAAAATACTCAAATGACAAGATGCTTTTGTAAGAACCTTTTCCATGTCTGCTCCTCCATACATGTCTCGACAATCACCAATATCACACCATGCCATGATAACTTACAGAAACAATTACAATTTCTCATAAAAAATAATATTAAATATTCTCTAATAATGTAACAACAATAGCATATTTAATGTAATTTCACAAGTGAAATATGAAAATAAAAATAAAAATAGAGAGACAGAAAAGATGTGTCCTGAAACCCTTAGCCTGATAAAGCTTGCCAAATTCATTGGAAAAAAAGAGAGGAAACATATGAACAATGCATTTGTATTTAATTTAATATAAATATCCATATTATGAACCCCTTTATAACAACCAAACAATTTCCTAAAAATGTAAATCTCAATTTGCTGGAACAATTATTTGACAATATGAAAGATGCCTCAATGTTTATTGTTATATACAATATAATCAAAATATTTTTGTTGATTATATAATTTAATGAAATGGAAAAAAATATTTTTTCATAATAGTATAAACATAAAAATAGTAAGGAAGTTAAGATTACCTTATGTCTCTCCAAAGTATTATTTTCTAATAGCAATATTGAAAAGCTAGAGAAGAAAATTGTGAAAAAAATCATGGTTCGATTTGAATTGGGGATCCTTTTGCTACCGTATTTAAAAGAATATTATAATGACTTTTAATTAATCTTAATAAATAACATTAATGCAGAATATGAAAAGGATAATCAGCTTATACACAAATAGAATAAAGAGATAGAATTTAATGAAATTGAAGATGGAAATATAAGAAAATGATATAAATGACTATAATAAAAAAAAGTTTATACTCTTATTTTCTTGAAAGAACGTGAAAGAAAGAAAAAGAAAGATAAAGGGTTTAAAAAAAAAGTAAAAAAATAGATAAAGAAATATAGAGGGTTTAAAAAAAATAGATAAAAATATATATTATAATTAATTTTTTATTTTCCTTAAATGGTGATTCTCTTTATATACTCACAATATTTTTAATCATTATGTATTTATGTTAATAATAAAAGTTGCAAATGATTTCATTGTTTCATCCCATAAATACGTAATTATTCTAAATGAAATATAATTTTTTTAATATTATAGAGAATGCCAAAAGTTTCAAATTAGGATATTAGGTTATTTTTTTCGGAAATGGGATCTTTCTTCCGTTTCCAACTATACAATTAATATTTAGAATATTAAATGTGATTATAGAATGTTGAATTAATCTTTATCTTTCCTTAATTATAGTAAAATTGTAATTAAACGTTTATTGTAATCTTTCTCTTTCCTTAATTATAATAAAATTGTAATTAAACCTTTATTGTCCATAAATGGTAATTTTCTTTCTATTCTTGCAATGCAATTAATGCTTAATATATTGAATGTAATATTAAATCATATTATATTTAGTGTGATGAAAATTTTTAAAAATTGAGAAAATATATAAATAGGAATCCTGGCTTCTAAGAGGTGCCACATCAGTGGTTTCTCATTCAGATATATATATATATATATATATATATAGATTTGTCAAACTTGTATTACTTCTTTACTCTTTTATAAAAAGTTTTTATTTTCTACAAATAATACTCGATATTTAAAAAAAAAATACTTATAACCTATTACTTTTTTTTAAAATGAGTCTCCTCAAATTTTGGGGCCTAAGGCAATTGCTCTTTTTTCAAAGCTGTAAAGCTGCCCCTGGTTAGTAGTTGTGTATGTGGGGTTATTAAATATAAACTAGTGAGTCAAATTTTGTATTTGAAAAATCTCAAATCACGATTTTCAAAGAATTTAAAATTTCATCTCATGATTTCATATCGCGATTTCATATGGCATGTCCAAATGCCTATTAGTTTACAATCTTATCTCGAGAAACTGATTTCATATTGCATGTCCAAACGCCAATTAGTTTACAGTCTTATCTGGAGAAACTGAGTCCTTATAGTTAGTATGAACTTGTCACTTTTGTTCTTCATTTCACTTTTTGAATGGGAAAATGTGTTAGAGATAGCTATCGAGTTGTCTTGTTCCTAGTACATGCATGATTGATCACTAAAGTCTACAGACTACAGTGATAATGGAACAGCGCAGGTTGGTGCATGCATGGTGGTCAGTGGTCACCCACCACTACTACATCTTGGACACATAAAGATTCTCTTTTGTATAATATAAAGAAAATTAACGTTGAAACAATAAAAATTCTTTTTGTACCTGTAACTTATATTACTTGCCTTTCCTTTTCCTTTTGGGGTGTGTTAAATATTATTCCAAAAATATTTATGTATACTTAGCATAACACTAGGAGGCGTTGGATGGATAGGAACTAAAAAAAAACGATAATAAACTTGAAACATCACTTATAAAACTTAATTTGCTTATTTCATTACGAAAGTCATTTTTCTTATTTTAAAGAAGTTGTTTTCTACAGAAATCTTTTCCAATACATTCCAACTTCAACACTTCATTATCACATCCTGTTTTTCTACTTTATAGAAGATAAGAACTAGGCCAATTATCAGAATGTGCTTAACTAAGTGGACCATCATATGGCTACCAAAAGGGATCAAAATGGAGACCAATTGATGAAATCAAAGGAGTTCCCTTTGATCCAATTATCTTTATCTTCACACTTTTAGCATTACTCACCACCCCTTTTTCAATCCTGTGAAGCTTCTTGTATCCTATTGTAGTTCCATTAGCAATTCTCTTCCCATCAACATAAATTTCATGACTTTTTACCCTTTGTCCTAGCCCAATTGCTTCTTGAATCCTTACCACATTAAACCTCAACGACTTATTACTCTTTGTTTTGAACTCAATCCAATTATCCTCTTTATCATCTTTTGGACCCCAATATGTCCATAAATGGTCATCGTCTAGCATGTTTTCGGGTCCGAATCCTCCATTCTTACCTCCCCTTTGACTACTTGCTTTGATTGAACATTCCTTGGCTAAATTGGTGGAGAATATTGTGTCAATTGCACTTCTAAATTCTTTGAGTCTTTGCACATCGCTGTTGGTTATTAATCCTTGTGTGTTAGGAGGCACGTTAAGTAGCAATACGCAATTTCGTCCGATGGAATTGTAGTAAATTTTGAGCAACTCACTTAGGCTCTTTGGTTCTTGTGATTTATGCCAAAACCATCCTGGTCGAATTGATACATCACATTCTGGTGGTAACCAATCTGTCCCTTTTGGGTCTCCACTGTTGAGATAACTGCATTGGCGAAGTTAGAAATTTATATAAGAGAAAAATTCTAAAATGTCTCAATTGTAATTTGAAAATATGACCTAAAGCAAGTTTGAACTTCTTTTATTAATTACTATACTTGATTTATTTCTTTCTATTAAGGGATTCAACAGCTCACATGTAAGTTGTAACCAAGGAGGATAATTTTTACTCTAATCTTGACAATACTTAGTTTTGGAAATCTTAATAAAAAATGTTTCATCACGAACACTTATAGGAAATTCTAATAGCTTAAGGTGTGTCAAAAGACAGTTTTCTTAATAATATTTAATTTCACTCGGTATAAATGTATCCTCAGAATTCAGCAAGTTTTTCTGATATAAAACTAGGAACACAGAAACTAACAAAAATTCTTTTTGATATAAAACCTAGCAACAAGGGAATTTGGATTGATATCTTTCTTTCTCTCCTACATCAACATTTAGGATTAGAAAATCAATATATAAGATCACAATATAAAAAAGGGTTGAAAGAATTCTAGCCTTCAACGGACATGAAGACAATTAAGTGCTAATGATTAATGACTAAGGGAGATTATGAGACAATAAGGGCTACTGATTTATGGTTAATAAATGCAATAAAAAACAATTGTCCATAAAGACAATTTAGTATACCAAATTAAATTGCTTGAAACGTTTTGGCAATACGCAGTTTTTAACCAACATTAATTGTTGGAATTTATAGGAAGAAAAGGAATTCCATTCATTTTGAGATACTCCCTTTCTCCCTAATTACTTGTCCATTTTTAAATTGGCACATCTATTAAAAAAACAATTATTGACATAATGAGTTTATCATTTTACCCTTGTTAATTATGAAGGGGATGAATTAAAAACTTAAGATTATCAAGAAGTTCTAAAGTAATTAATTGAGGGTATAATAGGTAAAAGAAATTGTCCTATCTTGATTTGTCAAAATGGACAAGTAATTAATTAGAGTCCGGAGCCAAAATGGCAAAACAAATTGTCAAAAATTCCAAAAGGGCACATCATATTTTTTTAAAACCAAAACGGCAAAATCGCTCCTGCCGGCGCGATTTTCCTCTGACACATATTAACGCCGTGTACTCCGTTAAAATAAAATCACTGTCAGGCAGCGATTTTTGTCCAATTTTTTTTTCTTTTTCTTTTTCACTAAAATCGCTGGCACAGCAGGGATTTTTTAACTCTAATTTTTTTCCTCCAACTAATATCGCTGCTATGGCAGCGTTTTCATAGAAAAAAAAATTTTGGCAGTTTTTTTGTAAAAACTCTTTTTTGGAAAATCACTGTATTTTCCTTATTTTTTATTTTTTTTGAAAATCTTTTCTTAATTTTTCTTTTTAAGTTTTATGAAAGAACAATTATTTTTAAAAAAAATTGCTGACAAAAATAAAAAATTAAAATCGCTGCTATTGCAGCATTATTATAAAAGCAAATTTATTTTATTTTTTTGGCGTTATTTTTTTTAAAAAAATTGTTGCTATTGCAGCGTTATTATAAATTTTGTGGAAAAAATATATATTTTTTTAGAAATCGCTGTCTTGGCAGTGCTTTTGGTGGAAATATTTTTTTTAAAAAAAAATAAATTCTTTTGATTTATTTTTAAAAAAATTTATGTCAACTAGTCAACATCTAATTTTTGAAATCGCTGCCTTTACCATTAAATGTTGACTAGTTGACAGAAATTTCAAAAAATAAAATAAAATAAAAGAATATTACTACAAAAATCGCTGCCTTTTTTTTTTAAAAAAAAAAAACTAGTTCCACCAAAATCGCTGTCAAGGCAGTGATTTCAAGATATATATATTTTTTTTTATAAAAAAGCTGTCAAATGGTTGAAAATTGATGCCTTGACAGCTTTTTAGTTAAATTTTTTTCTTTTTTTAAATTCGTTTCTCTTCAATTTTTATTTTTTTTAAAATCGTTTTTCTTAAAAAAAATTTCGTTTTGAAAACAAGGCAGCGTTTTTATTAAAAAATAATTTTTTTAACAAAAATTGCTGAAAGGGCAGCCTAATTCGACACCGATTAAAGTTCGTCCCTCATTTTGATGATTTCTACATCGAGTCCAAATTTTTGGGTGGAATCAGGCTCCCTGTCAGCAATTTTTTTTTAAAATAATTGTTCTTTCAGAAAACTTAAAAAGAAAAATTAATAAAAGATTTTCAAAAAAATATAAAAAATTAAGGAAAACGTTGCCAAGGCAGCGATTTTCCAAAAATTTTTTTTTACAAAAAAGCTGCCAATTTTTTTTTCCTATGAAAACGCTGCCATAGCAGCGATATTAGTTGGAGGAAAAAAAATTAGAGATAAAAAATCGCTGTTGTGCCAGCGATTTTAGTGGAAAAAAATAATGGACAAAAATCACTGCCCTGGCAGTGATTTTATTTTAACGGAGTACACGACGTTACTATGTGTCAGAGGAAAATCGCTTCGGCAGGACCGATTTTGCCGTTTTGGTTTTAAAAATATATGATGTGCCCTTTTGGAATTTTTGACAATTTTTTTTGCCCTTTTGGTTCCGGACTCTAATTAATTAGTGACAACTAAAAAAAAATGGACAAGTAATTAGAGACAGAGGGAGTATCAAATATATTTTGCCTACACGTAGTTCCCCGGCCACTACTTAGGACAACACTAAGGGTTCAAAAAGAATAATACATTTTTTTTATTAATGTACGCTTAATAACGTGATAATTTTGAAAGAAAAGAAGACATGATAATTTTGTTATCACACAAATTGAGATTGTATTGAAGATCATAAGTTCTATAATCTTTCATTTTTTTCTTAAAATTTTGCACCTTGTGAAAGTCATTATCTTATATAATTGACATTTTGACATGTATCTTCTTGTTTTTCATAAAAGGGTGATTGAAATGTATATATATAGCCAATTTAGTCCTGTTTTCTAGTGACGTCCTTTCCTTTTACAAGTCTTGTGGACACACTTAGCTACATGATTTATAAATACAGCTAGCACAAACAATAATATTAAGGAAAATAATTGTATTTTAGCTAGGTTTGGAAAAAATAAAGTTTACTTACTCAGCGTTGCTACCGCCAATAGACAACAATGTTCGATTGATGGTGGACCAACTTGTGTTTCCGGCGAATCCATGCTCATTTCCGACCCATCGGACTCCCGGTCCGGCATCGGAAAATATGTTGATTGCACTCTGCAATTCATTCACCATTGCAAACCAATCATCGAAGTAGTAAGTCATGTTTGGTACATTTGAACCCTTAGCTCCATCAAACCATATCTCTTTAACATCTCCATATCTTTAATTTTAAAAATGAAAAATATTAGTTACATGAACTTATTAACTTATATACGATGATAACATATAAAAGAATTGTGCTATCAATTCATCTAAAAGATAACTACATATAAGTAATCATACGAAGAAGTTAGATTAGCAACTTGAAAAAGGGTTTTAAGTTATGTACACTCTATAAACATGTTGGTTATCATCTTTACCAAATTAATAGTATCAATTACTATTCTCTCCATTTCAATTTTCGTGATATGTTTGGTTGGGCACAAGTTTAAAAATGAAAGAAAAACTTTTGGTATAAAAAAAATCAACTTATTAAGAGTAAAATTAGAGGTTTAAAGTTAAATTGTTTTGTAACTGACTAAAAATAAAAAAAAGTATCACATAAATTTAAACGGAGAAGTTATATATTTTATCAAGAGATTCACCTATAATTATTTAATAAATGATTAGATTGTGAAAATAACTTTTACACCATAATACATAAAATTTATTGATTCCCTGAAAAATAAGACAAATTGCCTGCTATAAATATATATATATATATATATAATAGGCTAAAAATTCTTTACACATTCGATCGAATGTATATAGGTAAATTATTTTTTTCCTTTTTGTGTTACATGTATTATAACATAACATGTAAAGGACTTACTTATTGAGAAGTTCTTGTAGTTGAGCCAAATAATGTTCATTGTACTCCTTATTTAGCCCATAACTCTTATCATGGCGATCCCATGGCGAAAGGTACAAACCAACATCGACGCCACGAGCCTTGGCCGCATTGACAAATTCTCGAACCACATCGCCTTGCCCATTTTTCCAACGACTTCTTATAACCGAATGATCAGTATATTTAGAAGGCCACAAGCAAAAACCATCGTGGTGTTTAGCAGTGAGTATCACTAGCGATACTCCTGCTTGAACCGCGGTGTCAACCCATTGGTTGGCATCTAGGTTTGTGGGGTTGAAAATCGAAGGATTTTCATCCCCGGTGCCCCATTCACTATCCGTGAACGTGTTGACACCGAAATGTAGGAACATGATGAGTTCCCTTTGTTGCCATTTTAATTGAGCGTAATTTGGTAATGGGAGAATTGGCAATGGAGGTGGTGTTATTTGTGCTTCTTGGCTAGGAATGATCAATTGCAATAAGGTGATGAATAGACATAACAAAGAAGTATAATAAGGCTTAGTCATGATTTTTTTTTCTTTTTTCAATGTTGTTAATGTATGATCATGTAATAATTCATATGGAGAAGAGAGAGTGAATTATAAGTGCCAAAGTGGGACCTTTTTCCCTTTGCTTTTTTGTGTTGTGTATGTACCATATATAATGAGATTCTTTAATATGAAAACTATTTTGTTTGGTTGTTAAAAAAGGAAGTAAAAGGTGATCATAACTATGAAGTTGATTTTGTTACTTTTTTGCCTTTTTGCACTCTTTCACGGGTTGGCCTCGTAGTGTCTATAATTGAGTCCGGAGCCTAAAGGACAAAAAAAATTGACAAAAATTTCAAAAGGGCACATCAAATTTTTTTCTAACTAAAAGGGAAAAATACGCTATTGACGTAGCGATTTTGTTTGACGCCGTTAACAGATCAAAATCGCTGCCCTGTCAGCGATTTTGTCCAACTTTTTTTTTCAGAAAATCACTGCCTGTGCAACGTTTTTGCGATTTAATTAAAATCGCTGCTATGGCAGCATTTTTATAAGAACAAATTTATTTTCTTTTTTCGAAAATCGCTTGACAGCGATTTTCGTTAATGTTTTTGTTTTTTTTCTAAATCGTTGCTGTTGAGTGTTATTATAAATTTTGTGGGAATTTTTTATTTTTTTTTAGAAATCCTGCCTTGGCTGTGATTTTGGTGGAACTATTTTTTTTAGGCAACGATTTTGGTAGAAATTTTTTTTTCTTTGAAACTTCTGTCAACTAGTCAACATCGAATTTTTTATTTTTTTTAAGAAAATTGCTGTCCATGCAGCGTTTTTGCAAAAAAAAAAATTTAAAAATTAAAATTGCTCCTATGACAGCATTTTATAAAAATATATTTATTTTATTTTTTTGGAAATCGAGATTCTCCTCTTTATTTTCAACATTTGCAGGAAGTTTCTTTTTCTTTAAGTCTTTGAAATTTCTATCAATTAGTTAACATCGAATTTGTAATTTATTTTATTTTTTTGGAAATCGAGATTCTCCTCTTTATTTTCAACATTTGTAGAAAGTTTCTTTTTCTTTAAGTTACATCAAATCAATACTTTTTAAGTTAAGTCAAATCAATTATATAATTATAATATAAATGTAGTGTACTTACAAAATATTAAATTATCTTTTTACTTTTTAACTCACTTGAATAATTAGTTTAATCAATATATTTAAAATGCAACAAGACAGATTAAATTCATGTCAACAAGTATTTAAAAACGATATATTATAATATTAAAAAAATATTCTACCAAAGGCAGCGATTTTTTTTTTTAAAAAAATAGTTCCACCAAAATCGCTGCCAAGGCAGTGATTTCTAAAAAAAAAAAAACAAATTTGTTCTTATAAAAACGCTGCCATAGCAGCGATTTTAATTTTTAAATTTTTATTTTTATTTTTGCAAAAACGCTGCACGGGCAGCGATTTTCTGAAAAAAAATAAAAATTGGACAAAATCGCTAACAGGACAGCGATTTTGATCTGTTAACGACGTCAAACAAAATCGCTATGTCAGTAGCGATTTTGCCCTTTTGGTTAGAAAAGAATTTGATGTGTCCTTTTGAAATTTTTGTTTTTTTTGCCCTTTAAGCTCCGGACTCGTCTATAGTCCTTGGACCAAGTAATGGACACATTTTCGCTGTTTTCTTCTCAATGAAGAAGAGTAACACTGACAATTATCATTCACTATGGAACAAACATCAACGGTAAGGTTGTTTGGAGTCTTCAAAAATATTAACACATCAGTATCACTATTTTGTGAGACATATTTGAAAATTTCGAACAATGACAACCACTTGAAATCAAATATAATACTCTTTTCCCCCTTTGTTGTTTTTGTTTGATTTCAAAAGTTTTAATCCAGTCTAGTATTATGAAATTAAAGAAACTAGAATGCAATTAAATTAAAGAGAAAATGAATAATAACTCTTTGTATAGTTTACTATTCATAAGCAATTAAAGAGAATAAAATAAGGAGAATATATTATTTTCCTCATACATATTAAACTAAAAAGAAACTAAATATTTTGCAATTAATAAAAAATTTAGACTTGAAAAAACAGTAAAGTATATGCTTATACTAAAAAATAAAAAATCAATTTTTTTAATCATTAATTTAGACCATAGGCAGAAGAAAAGTAAATTTTAACATGTAATTAGTTTTTTTTCTTACAACTACATACTTGTGCCATATTTAGATTTTTTTACAAATTAAAGTTTAGCAGAATAACTTAATTACTAAACATTTTGTGACGGTTATAGTACTATAATTTATTACATAAGAGAATTCTTCCATTAATAAAAATCCAGCTGGGCAATAATCTATATATTCCCCATCACCCGTTAATTAAAATTACGTTTCGTTAGAAATACCTACAGCTTTTCGTTGATGATTTCAGTCTCAATAAATGAATTTTACTGTCTTTTACATCTCTCATCCAAAAATAGCTTTGTCATAAATGATAGTTTTATATGCATACTTGAATAATTAACTGGTTTATTATACTATCTTCGTCCACTTTTAATTGTCATAATTTTTTTTTTAGAGTCAAACAATAATAACTTTAACTAATATTTTATAATGTATTTTACATCATATTGATATGCAAAAAAATGGAATTTAAAGTACTTTTCGTATAGTTTTTGATATCTAAATTTTTGTTTAAAATATCGAATTAATGTAATCTAATTTAACTTTGAAAATTTAGTCAAATTGACTTTCAAAACACGCAACATGACAATTAAAAGTAGACAGAGGGAGTATATCTTTATACCATCTCTATTTCAATCTATTTGTCTAGGTTGAACTGACACGAAATTTAGAAAAAAGTAAAGATTTTTTTAATGTTATGATCCAAAATTAAAAATATGTAAAATGTATCAAAATTGAAATTAAAGAATTATCAAAGAAGAGAAATAGACATTCTAATGATTTTATCTATAAGATAATTCCAAATTTCATAATTCACAAAATTATGTAACAATTAAAACATATAAATCAATAAAAATTGTTAGTTTTGTCATTTTGTGAATTATGAAAATTAGAATTGTCAATAAAATTATTTGGACTTGTCCTACAGTTGACTTTCGCCTTGCCTTTAGATTAATATATAATTTAACAACAATCAACAGCAAGACAAGTCTTGGTGATTTAATTTATCGTAAGACAATTTCAAATTTCATAATTCACAAAACTATGTAAAAATACAAACTACTATACAATATTTTACAGTATAAGTGTGTGTATAAAAGCTTGAAGTATGCACACTCTTTGTTTTGATTAAGTGGATCAAAATAGGATAGGACATGACCTCAATTTTTAATCCAATCTATTTTAGCTTAAATTAAATTTAGGCGGGTCATGATCCAACCGATCTTCAATTCAATACCTTTTAACCTCTCAAATTTCAGCTCAATTCGCTCATTTAATATCCCTAAATACTAGTAAATCACATGATTCCGCTAACGGTTATATGAAAATAAAATTTTGGGACTCTAAAGGCTAAAATCTAAACGTTGAATAATGTATGTATCGTTAGCAAATTTCTTAAAACACGTCTCCGAATATGGATATGGATAGGCAACATAAGTGGCTCCGCCGATAAACATCGAATTTATATTTATATATGAAGATGACTGTCCCTTTACGCTGGTGCGAGTCTTATTGACTAAATTACATTTTCATGAGTTAGAACTAGGGGTGTTTGTGGTTCGATCTGAATTGGTTATTGGTTAAAATCAAAACTAGATCAATTTAGTCGGTTTTTAAAAATTTTAAAATCAAATCAAACGAAAAAACTAACCGTCGGTTTGGTTCGGTTTGATTCAGTTTTTCTGTTTTTTACGATTTGAAAGTAATAAAATTTTTGAGGACATACGTATCTCGATAGACATGAACACCTAGTATATGAACAATCCATGAAAGCTATTGTCGGTTCAATTAAGCAATCCTAGAGTTATTATTACACGAACAAAGTGATTCAATTAAGATAAAATGTGACTATCTTATTTAAGCTAGGGTGGGTAAAGACTTAAGTAGAGGATTTTGATGGACTTGGACCTAGGATTGTAATAGTTAGGCTAAAATTTAAGTGTTGAGCTTGAGAAAATGGTAAAGTTAATTAAAATTTAACAAAATATTTATATTTTATTTATGAATAATATATAAGTAATTATAAAATTTATATATCTAATCTATCGGTTCGGTTTGGTTATTTTTGTGGTTGTTTTCTTAGTAAAACCAAACCCAAATCAAATAGTATCGATTTTCAAAATTTAAAACCAAATCTAACCAAATCAAATCAAACCAAATATCGATTTTTTTAATCGATTAGGTTCGAATTACGGTTCGATTTGATAGTTTAACCATAACTATGAACAACCCTAATTAGAACAATGATTAAAACAATATAAGAAATTCAAAATAAAATCTGCTTGACTTAAATATACATCAAAATACTTTATTTTAAATAGCTAGAATAATCACTCGCATAAGCAAATAAAAAAATAAATAACACGTATATCTTAAAAAATCAACAAAGATACAAAACCGATAGAATTCAAGTTAAGCACCTATATCTCTTAGAGATGTATAAATAAAAAAACACTATAAATATTTTGAGATGGAGAGGGTAGTTAGAGTTTAGAACTTAGAACCAACTTGCATATGAGAACTCACTATCTCGAAAAGTCCTCCTTAGGTTTGTGGACTCTAGAGTCTAGACGCATGACTAGTTAGTCAGAGATTGATTTATTAAATAAAAAACACTATAAATATTTTGAGATGGAGAGAGTAGTTAGAGTTTAAAACTTAGAACCAACTTGCATAAGAGAACTCACTATCTCAGAAAGTCCTCCTTAGGTTTGTGGACTCTAGAGTCTAAACGCACAACTAGTTAGTCAGAGAATGATTCATTAAATAATGTCAGCTATTTATATTAGAACTTGATTAAATTTGAATTCGCCTAGAGAAGTCTTACATTACGGGTGAAACATTTTCTATATATCAAAGGCGATTCCACACTCAGAAAAATTCGAATTCGAAACTTCTGATTATAAAGGTAGAAGTACTTACCACTCTATCACAATCTCTGTTATAAACAATGTAACTTATATCCACTAATTAATGACATGTAATGAATGTTGGTATATGCATAATCAATGCAATTAATCTGTTTTCAAAGGTCACTTATCTTATTTTTGGAATAACTAATTCCATTGGTTAACGAGTATTTACTTGCACTTACTTATTTGAGTAACATGATTAGTATACAAAATTTATAGTGTCTGTGTATAAAAATGAAACTGATCCAACATGAACAGTGATTTAGTCAGCCACTGGATTCAAGTGGATAGCACAATGGCTTACAAGTCAACTAGAATACTATAGTTTCATATATATTGCAGAACATGTACGTAATTTGCATTTATAAGATCAATTACTACTCGAAAATTTAGATAGGGTTTTAATAATAATGCAACAAAAATTAGTTGAGATGTTTTTCAAATATAGATATATCACTACTAAAAAAACTGTGTTTAGCGACGAATTATATTCTGTCACTAAATAACAACGGATTCGCAACGGAACCATCATTTTGTTGCTAAAAGAACAAATAATTTTTCGAG
>NW_006239022.1:1767721-1770913 GCF_000226075.1 Solanum tuberosum | reverse complement strand
AGAGAGAAGAGAATGATGGATTAAAAGATGAAAATCTGATTGTTTTGAGCCTTTTATTAGTCAGGAAATTCTTTTAGGGTTTTCTTGGAGGTAAAAAGACAAAAACGACCATTTTTAATGTTTTCCCGTCGGCAAATTTGTAACAACACTGTATCAGGTTACTAAAATGGTCATAACTTTGTACTCAAAAATTGGATTGATGCGAAATTGGTGGAATTGGAAAGTAGATTCAAATACTTTTAATTCGATAGGTTATGGTCCACGTAACTCTTTATGTTCTAAGAGATATGGTCGTTTGAAGTTGACCCAAGTAGAATCTTACATCAAAACTTAATTAATAAGGAAACTTCAAGAACACTTATCAAGAACTCATTAAGAAATTAATTTGCTCAATACTTATGGATAGATTCTCAAAAGAAACTCATGATTGGCGTGTGGGTGAACAAATTCAACACTATGGAAGCTTACATACCTCAAAGAACTAGGTTCTTGGCAAAATCTTGAATTTCTTGACCGAACGCTTGAAACTTTGAACTTTTTCTCCTCTTGAATCTTCTCTCTAAAACCCTAAATGCTTTTGGGATGAATGAAACTGATTCTAATCAGTTTAGACCCTTAATTGGATGTAATTCGCGTTTAGAATAAGTGGGGGTAAGGAAAAGACTAAAATACCCCTCCTATATTTGGGTAACTTTCCTTAAATGGACAGTTTGACTTCAAAAGGGCATATCTCTCTCATACGAGCTAAAAAATTAGCAAACTTGGTGGCGTTGGAAAGAAGACTCAGAGATCTTTCATTTGATATCTTGTGGGTCTCCTAACTCATTATGTACTGAAAGTTATGGTCGTTTGAAGTTAACCAAAAATTTAAAAGAACTAAGGAACGAATTCTCTTTAATTCTTTTTGGAACTCAAGGTGCTACATCTAGTGATCTTAATACTTAAGAAAATTTTAAATTCCTCCATAAAATCCTACTCACAATGAAGGATGGTTTGAGTCTTAGCTCAAAATTTTCTGGGTTGTTACAAAAGTCCAGGATCGTAAGCTCTTAATCCAAATCCCATCACGATCGTAGAGTACAACTCACGCGATCGAGATGACCAAAGATGGTCAACACCAGGCAACTCCTTATACAATCGTGACGAGGACCATGCGACTACGATGGTCAAGCATAGTTCCCTCCGTGATCGCGGATGCACCCACGCAATCGCATTGAAAGAGAACACCAGCAGCTGGTGCATCGATCAGCAAAACAACAAGAGTTTAAAAATCCCGACGGGGTCCACGAATATTTCAAAATCCTGCGCATGCAAATAAAATATGCTACCCTATCAAATTATACATTTCAGACTCAATGGAGCAGTCAAAAATTCCAAGTAAGGTCGTCTTGAAAAAATGTGGGTCCACACCCAAGTTCCAATTTTAGCCAAATTCTATAAGGGGGCTCAAAATTGGCTCAGAAGCCTAGGGATCCGTATGAAAGGTCCTTCTAGATCAAACTTAACGTTCCGAAGCTAACGAAACAATCATATTGTATTATGAGGCCATCTTTCTAAATTTTGAGCCAAGTCAACTATTTGAGTTTTAAAATCCCCAAAACATGGAAACTTACACAGAATTAAAATGAACGACTAGGTGACCAATTTATCAACCCCACGTAAATGAGTTGGGGTCGCTATAGGAATGCTCTAAATGACGAAAAGAATTCATTTACACATAAATGACTTGGAGGGTCATTACAGCATCCACTACTAAAAAGGACTTTCGTTCATGAAAGTAAGAGTCAAGAAGTACCTAAAGACTCAAACAACATGGTAAACTACTTTTGCATCTAATGCTCGATCTCCCAAGTAGCCTCCTCAGCTAGAAGAGGCCTCAAATGGACCTTAATCACAGGAATGTCTTGTCATGACCCGAGTCTACACCCTGAGTGTGGCTGGCACTCGAGAACCATTGTTGGTCCCCCAAGCGAACCCTCATCCTGGCTGACTACAAGCGGAAGATTAACTCAAGCATAAAAGACTTAACAACTGAAATAAATTTAATAACTCAAATACTAACTTTAAAATAATCTGAACAATACTCAATAGATGAACTCAAAGTTTGTAAAAACAACTCAAAGGAGATACATACTAAAACTACTCAACTTTATCTATCTAAGAAGCCTCTACTATTACATAAAGATATCGGGACAAAACCCACGACATCTCAAACCAACTAACTGTAAGGTAAAGGTGAAGTCCACCGGAATATAAGAAGACTCACCAAAGCTGACTGGAACTGCAAGTGGTATCAACGAAGCTTATGTTGATGACCTTGAATACGTATATCCGCATCATAAAATGATGCAGGAAAAATGGCGTCAGTACATTAAATGTACGAGCATGTAAGGAGAATTCTAAAGCATAAATATAAGCTTGAACTGATGGAAAAGAAACATACTTACCTCTTCTCCACTCACTTAACTCAACTCAACTCAAATCAAATCAATTAAACATAGTTTAACTCAACTCAGAGAAATAGGGCTCAACTCAACCATAAGATACTCAACTCTGTGAAACATAGTTCAACTCAACAATAAGATACTCAATCCTGTGAAATACAGTTCAACTCAACTCAGAGAAATAGGGCTCAACTCAAAAATAAGGTACTCAACTCTGACTCAAGATACTCAACTCAAGATAGAAGCAACAATAAAGAATGCAATATCTGAAAAGTTGTTAAAATAATCGATAATAACTAAGTTGTATGCAAAGATACAATAATAACTCAATTGTATGAAAATACAATAATAAATCTTATTTGTATGTAAAGATACAAAATAACTCTGTTTGGGAGGATCTCTAACCGGCAACCATCACTATGAGCTATGTGATGATACATCGTCTAGCCCACGCTGCCAGAACTGTCCTATACTTTGCCAGGGCATATAATCTACTAACTAAGTGGATCCACTAGTCCATGCTAAAAATCAATAAGGAATCATCTAAAAAGTATGACCCTTTCTACCCACGTTGGCTACATGGTTTATAGGGGCTGTGAATTGTTAGAACTCTCCCCCATATCGGTGCTCAATACTACTCCCAAAATATAACTTAGCTCATTATGTTTGATACTAACTTCTTTCTTTGGGTTTAGATAATTACTCAAAACTTAGCTTAAAAGCTCTCTTGGAATCGATGTTCCCTTTC
>NW_006239022.1:1765357-1766604 GCF_000226075.1 Solanum tuberosum | reverse complement strand
TATGACACATTTATCTACACTATGACACATTATTATGACATACTACTATTCACACCATACTTTATTGACTTTTTTACAAGACAAATAATTTTACTCTTATCTCATCTTTTTATTTTGTCTGTATCTCATCTTTATTGTCTTCTTTTTCATCATCTTTATTTTCTCATCATCTTATCTTCTTATCATCTGCTTCCGTTTTTATCTCTATATTCCAGCTGGACGTCTGGGATTATATTATCTTCTCCGTTACATTTTGAACATATATGGTCAGGGTATTTGTGACCAATTAGCTTGCAATATCTGGTTAATAATTCTGCCGAAATAAATCCTACTTTTAGTGCTCGTGTCGTAGGTCGTTCTTCTGGCTTAAGTAATGATAAAATTCATCTTTGGACTTCATCCATATCTTCTTTCATTAGCTCCCTTGAATTAGAGTAAATCATTAACTGATCTCTTGCATAGTAGTTCCATATAGCGTTTCCGTTTAAATAATTATTTGCTTAGCTCTTGTATAATGGTTGATATACCAATTATTCTCTTATTGGCTATAAAAATTGGGTATCTCGCTTTTTTGTATCTCTGGTTGTTGTTCGGTATCTTCCGGTATTATCATATCTTTTGTTAGTCCTATCTTTTACTACTTGTATCGGAGGTTTTATTTCCTCGTGTAATATCTCTGCTGTTTCCATAAAACTTTACGTAGAATAGATTTTCCTTAGTAACTCTCTTATAAGTAATAAATGCTTTATGTAGTTCCGGTATTCCACTTAGTTCCTCTCCGTCATATGTATATACTGTATTTAATAATCCATAGTTGTAACATGTTCTTACTAAGTTGGCGTTAGTTTTCGATTGTGCAATCAGTTTATTATAACCTTGTAATTTTTGGGTTAAATAATCATGTTTGGGTTCTTGGGTTGTAGTAGATCTTGGTTTAAGATTTAAAAATGTTTGGATTTTGTATATATTTTCTATATAGGTTCGCGTAATATAGTTATATGTACTTTTGTCATGGTGCAGGCTATCCGCGTATGTAGAAGTTTGTGGTTCTATAGTCGATATGTTTTTGGTGTTGGTCTTGGGGTAAATGATTTTTCAAATATCTGGTTCAAGTTTGAGTTCTTATGTTTTTCACTAACTCGTTGGCTTGTACCCGCAGCTGTAGTTAAACAAATGTTATGGGTTTTTAGGTGTTTCCTAACGTCACCTTTTAGCTCTGGATTTTTTCTGTCTTCCAATCGACATAG
>NW_006239022.1:1756333-1761514 GCF_000226075.1 Solanum tuberosum | reverse complement strand
CTACACAGTCTAAATCTAAAAAATTATGTTGTTCAGTTATTGGTTTAGGTGTCCATTTTTTATTCAACCTTTTATCCTATATAGTTTTTTCTTTATCATATTGTCCATAGTTTCCATTATAGTATTTTGGATTAAAATTTTTTGGGTTTTTTACTCCTGATGTGCTAGGTTTTTCATCTATGTCTATGTTTCCTGTATTTATTTCTAAATTCCTTGTATTATCTGTATGTGCTAAAATTTCCGTATATGTTTTGCTTGTTTCCGAATGTTGTTCTAGATCATCATCATTTATTTCATCTATTCTTATTTCGGGTAGATTATCTTGGTTATTTTCTTCTTTTTCTTCAAATTCATCTTCTAATTGTAATTTTTCTTTAAATTTAATTATCTCATTTGCTAATTTTGTTTTTTGTTCTTTTTTTTTTGTTTAATTTCATACATTTCTTTTAATATTGCTAGTTCTTTTTCTAGTTCTATTATTTTAGTATTTTTTACTTCTTCTAATTGTTGTACTTCCTTTTTTGCTTGTTGTTTTATTTTTTCGATTTCCGTTTTTCTATCTATTTCTTCATTTTCTTTTGTTATTCTTATCATAGCAGTTAAACTATCTTCTAGTTTTACCGTTTCTTTTTCTAACATTAAACTTAGATTATCACCTATTTTCTTATATCTTCTTCCTAGATTAGAAAATATTATCTTTATTTTTAATCCGTCATAGTTTTCATATGTTTTTTCATCTATTGCGTATTCTTCTTTATTCATTTATAAATTGTGTTGTAGTGTATATTCTAAGCTTTCTATTTGTATTTGTAGATATAAAATAGTTTTCCTCTGTGCTGTTATAGATTTTTTACAAATTCCTGCAAATATATTACTATTAAGTCTATTTTGCCTATGTCTCAATTCTTGTCTTTTTGCTATAATTATTTCGTTAAGTTTTTGTCTATATTCTTCATTCTCGTTATTCATTGTTTCTTTAAGTATTGAATATATTTATATTCTATTTTAGATATATTATCTATTAATTGATCTAATTTGTCGTTATCAGTTTTTGTGATATTGAGTTTTTTATATTCCGGATATAATTTCTTTAATTTTCTTAATTTTCTTCCTCATTCTTTGAGATTATTACTCAAAAGATTTCTCTTAAAAGAGATAGTATTCAAAACTGCTCATGAACTCTTTGGAAATCGGTGTTTCCTTTCATCTTAAATGTAAAAACATTTACTCTTGGGAATACTTAATTCCCTTATATCATTTTAAATAAAAATGAAATCAACTCTACTCTTCCTCAACCTAGTGCTCAAGTCTTTAAAACAAGTTCTAAAACAATTTGTAAAAAGACTTCTTAAAATAGAGAGCGGCAATGCCTACTATATAAGGCCTTAGAAGGGGCCATCTGAATACTAGAGTTGTAGCTATTTTTGTACACAAACTCCACCTAATTAGGTAAGAACTAGTCTAACCTCCAAAATCAAAAACACAGGCCCACAACATATCTTGAAGAACCTAAATAGTACGCTCCGACTGCCCATCAATCTATGGGTGAAAAAATATGCTAAGGTCAATACGAGTACCCAATTCCTCTTAAAAGGTCCTCCAAAATCTAGAAGTGAACTGAGAACCTCGATTAGAGATGATAGATGCAAGCACACCACGAAGACAAACTACCTCTCAAATATAAATCTGAGCCAAACTCTAGGTACTGAAAAAAGACTGAACAGAAAAGAAGTGTGTTGACTTGGTCAATCAATCAAACGATAACTCAAATGTAGTCAATACCTCTAGAAGTTTGAGACAAAGCCATAACAAAGTTCATGGTGATACGATCCCACTTCTACTCATGAATGGGTAATCTCTTAAACTCAACACCATGCCTCAAATGCTCGGCCTCCACATGTTGACAACATAGGTAATGGGACACATACTCTGTAAGATTACATTAATCTGTGGGTTGTAGCCTTTCTTGTGTTAGGATTCCTCATCTCCCTACTCCCCAAGCCTAGAGCAGCCTTTTGAGGGTTCTTAGGGTGACCCTCATCTATTTTAGCACTTAAGGGAGGAAGGGGAAAAATAGAATTTGTGTCTTTCAATTCTATCTCCGGCTATCCCGCCATGACGGCTCCCATCCCGCTGTGGCAGCAGTGTTATGGAGGGATTATTCCCGCTTTGGTGGGATGATACAGGCCCGAACAACTTAGCTTCACGAAATACAGTTCGGATCGTTACACTTAGCAACTCCCTTAGATATAACATAATAATTTTCCAATATTTCAGTCTCACTTTTAAGAAAATAGCTCACTAATAGACATAAGGAATAAGAAACTAGATAAAAAATATTTGTTAACCATCAAACATAAGTCCAACATTACAAGTGCGATAAACATACAATAAAATTAAGGAATAAAATCACCTTACATCCCAATGTCCATCACATAGTGTCTTCCTAGCAATAAAATAGTAAAAAGAAAAGCTCATTCGACAGTTTGATATTTTTAGGAGATTCAAGCAATATAAAGAGAGAATTTTTCCTTAACATATCTTGACATCCTCTTCTCAATCCACCCCGAAGTTAGTCTACTGATCTTCCTGTTGGGAAAATAATTGAAATTTCACAATATATAATAATAATAAATAACTTTATTATTTAGGAAAATAGTAGTCCTGAAAGTAGATAAATATTACTATGATAATATATAATAATAGTGCATAAAATTGATACTTGAGTCGTGCTGGGCACTGTCCTAAGAAACTATTTCAACGGTGTGAAATGTTTTCCCAAGATTAAACAAGCAATTTCCTATCTTAAATAGAGGATACAGGAATCAGCAAATTAATTATCATCAGCAAGTTATTAGAGGGATATAAAATAAACATAGATTAAAATAAACCCAATTAGAAAAGAGGAAACGAGAGAGCGAGGACAATAGCAGAATATATATCTCTGCTATATTTTTTTCTAAAGAAGAAGCAACAGTATTTATAGGGAAAGGGGAAAATGGCACCATGACAAGTGGCCTCCAAACACTTACGTGCAAGATGACACATGTATAGAGAGTTGTCAAAGAGATGGAAAATCATGCCATAATAAAAGTAATTGCCATTTTTCCAAGAAACAATTCCAAAACAATTTAGTTATTTGGCTTTGTAAATACATTTATAAAATAATCTTTTGAAATAAAAATATCTGCTTACACTTCCTTTGCCAAAATTGTGAATTTTAACTATTCGAAGTCAACAAGATGTAAGAAATCGAGGAAATGATAGAGAAATCATAGAGCTTAGCCTAAAAAGTGACACTTCGTAATCTTTAGAGGATACATATACGTATATATTCATATGGAGAGAGAAAGAAAATTAAACAAATTAGCAGCAATGTATGTTGCTCATCAAGAACAGAGGCTACAATTTTCTTCTCTCCTTTTTTCCCCTAAAGTGACATTGACTAAAATGCGTAGGTATATATGCATGTAAGATCAGAAAGCAATTTTGGCCATATGTACTGATCCTTAAGCGGTGGAGGCAACATTATTGACAAAAATAAGATTACCTAATAAATAATTATTTTTATCCCATTAGATATGTATTCGGATATTGCGTAAATTCATGGTAAAATAAATATAACTTTTTGAATATATTACAATTAATAACATATTATATTGAATAAAGTCTACTCATAAAATAATAATTTCTTGACATAAGACTTACTATCTCTATTAAATTATTAAAAATTTATAAAACTGTTATAAAAATAAATATATACACAACTATATCGTAATTGTATAAATATTTAGGGCATTTTTTTTAAGAGACTAAAAAATATATAGTTAGCAATTTTTTTTAACTTAAAATCAATATACCCAAACATAAATGATATTATACTAAAATTCTCAAATTTAAGCTCATAAGTCCTTGACATGAAATAAAAAGCAACCATAAACACCCTAGGTGCTACAATACACATACGAAGAATGATTTAGATCTTATCTTAGAATTCGTTGAATGTTATAGAAGAAGCCCTGCAATTTTGTGTTCTTGAGTAAAACATAAATCAAATGATGATATGTCTTGGATAAATTGTTGGTTATATGGTATACCTTGAGTAAGAATCTGCTTACTTGTAGATTCTTTAGCCATCAATGGACTTTGAAAAAGCAAGGTATAAATCCTTGAAATTTGAAGAAAACTAAATATTAAAAACTTGAAAATCCCAAATACATGACATAAATAGTGGGTGAAATCAATTACAAATTTCAATAATAAAATATGTAATGATCCACGACCTCTAAAATGCTGCTCAATAAATGACGGAAGATTGTGAGAGAGAGAAACATGAGAAAGATTGGTCACGAAGGGAATAGCGTGATTTGGGGGATAGTTAGAGTGATAGATACATGAAGAGATATTTTCGGCTATATTCAAAAAATGTGTATCTTAGTTGAAATGTGATAGGAAACTATTAAGTGACGAGTGATTTTATGTAATTATATTAAAGTATAATGGGAATTAGTAGATATGGTAGTGATGCTTGTATAATTTGGTGGTTTTTTATATAAAAAAAAAAAATTTAGGAAAAACTAAAGCAAAAATAACTAGTATTAGTTGTAGTTGAAGTTGAAGTTTCAGAGAGATTGGAGAAAATAAACCAAGGCCTGCCTGAATAGCGAAGGCCTGAACGTGTGCTATTTATAAGGCAATTACAAGTACATAACTCTTTAAATTTATATGAGCTTTGAAGCGGTCTATACAGCCAGAAGGACCATACTTAATCCGATATACCCATTTATTTCCTACTATATTCACATTGGGAGGTGGAGGAACTAATGTCCATGCATGATTTTGAACGAAAGCATTAAACTCTTCTCTCATTGCACTAAGCCACCTGGAGTCTTTAGATGCTTGTGTGAAACATGTTGGCTCAACCGGTGCAGTGGAAACAGAGACATTAAGGGTGTGTTTGGTATGAAGGAAAATGTTTTCCTGGAAAACAAGTAGATTTTTGACTTATTTTCTCATGTTTGGTTGGTGAGTAAAAAATATTTTCCGGAAAAGATTTTTAGTGTTTGATTTATGAATAAAAATTTTTTTTGTGAAATATCTTTTATTTTTACTAGAGTAGAAAACAATTTTTGAAATTGAAAATATTTTTTGAAAACAAACTTAAAAAAAAAAATTGGGAGG
>NW_006239022.1:1751906-1756121 GCF_000226075.1 Solanum tuberosum | reverse complement strand
GGGTGGGGTAAAAAAATTGAAGTTAAAAATATTTTTTTTAAAACAAGATTTAAATTATTTTTTGGGGGGGCTGGTTTGAGGGTAGGGAAATAAATTGATTTTTTCAACCAAAAAAAATTGTAATTTGAAGTTGGAAGAGAGTTTTGGAAAATGTTTTCCTTAAGTTTTGAAGGGAAGTCATTTTCCTTAAATTTGAGAAAAATGAGTTGATTTGAAAACATTTTCCAAAACATTTAACCCAACCAAACATGAGAAAATTGGAAAACATTTTTCGAAAAATATTTTCCTTCATACCAAACACACCCTAAGTGAGGAGAAAACACGTGGCTTTAGTGACCCGGTCATCGAACGAGTAACCATGACATGAGCACGGCTATCTGAGTGAGTAGGATCTAAAGCTAGAGAAGAAATTAAATTAGAAGAAGATGATACATCTTGGCGAGAATCATGCATAACAGGATCTGTAGTGGAGATAGTTTCACGAGAAAGAGGTTGTTGATTTTGTGGGGATAAAGGAAGGGGAAGAAGTTGTATCAGACGTGGAGATAAAATCAAAGTTATTAGTTGGTGAAGCACGCATATCAAGGAACTGAACTGGAGAAAATATAGGAGGGGTTGTTTGTGAGGAAGGAACTGTAAGAGGACTAGGATTCGCTGGAAATATAGAACTATACAGGTAAGAGGATTCTTGAAAATTTACATGACGTGACAGAATTATCCGATTAGTGGATGGATCCAAACATTTGAATTCTTTATGTTGCGGAGATACATCGAGAAATAAACAAGCTTTAGATCGTGGAAGAAACTTGTGAGCAAAAGAATGTGCAACATAAGGAAAACATAAACACCCAAAGACCTTAAGCAAACTGTAATCAGGTGATTTATCATACATTTTTTCATAAGGTGACGTAAAATTAAGAGTAGGAAGAGGAGTAATATTAATTAAATGAACTCCAAATAGAGAAGCGTCTACCCAAAATGAATAAGGCATTGAAGCTTGAAAGAGAAGACAGTGTATCTGATTATTAACATGTCGATGCTTTCTTTCTGCACGACCATTTTGAGCAGAGGTATATGGACATGAGAAACGATGAATAATTCCATGCTCGCTAAAAAGGGAACGAAAATGAGAATTGTTATACTCGCTGCCACCATTTGATTGAAAATAAGAAATAGAGGAATGAAAAATGTTTGCGACCATGTTATAGAATTCTTAAATTTATAAAATGCCTCTGACTTGTTTCGCATTAAATAAATCCAAGAGTACTTGGTGTGATCATCCAGAAATAAGATATAATAACGAAAACCAGAATTTGAAGTAAAAGGAGCTTGCCACACATTTGAATGAATTAAAAGAAAAGGAGCAGGTGCAATATTATGAGAAAGAGGAAATTGTAACTTAGATTGTTTTCCTAGATGACAAACATTACAACCAGAATTTTCAGAAGAGGAATTACAATTAATGAAACCCCTATAAACTAAAGCTGCAAGAGAACGTTCCCCTGGATGGCCTAAACGTTGGTGCCAAAGATATGAAGGAGAGACGACACTTGAGAGAGCAACATGACAGGAGCGACGGGAGGTCAACCGAACAGGATAGAGAGAGCCATTATTCTTACAATGGAGCAAGACTTGCTTGGTCTTCTTGTCCTTAACAAAAAAACCAGATTCAGTGAATTGAATGAAACAATTATTGTCGACACACAAGCAGTGAACGGACATTAGATTCTTCTGAAGAGAATGAACATATAAAACATTATTTAATCGAAGAGCTTAAAAAATGTCGGAAGAAAAAAAGGGTCAGTAGATAAAATAGAAAGAAGATTACCATTGTCAACCATCACCTGTGAGGAACCACTGTAAGGAGATGAAGAGGATAAAAGGGATGGATTGTTCATCATATGTGCAGAAGCACCAGAATCAGGATACCATACTGATGGTTGTACCTCTTCTAAATTCATAACGGAAAATGACTTTGGTAGTAAATTAGGAGCATAAGAATGATTGAAACGATTCCTACACTCCAAAGCAGTATGATTAAAGTGGAAGCATATTTGACATTGTTTAGTCGAGGTGAAAGGAGGTCGCCCAAAAATTCCATCACCCGAAGAATAAGGGCAAAAGTGTGGGTGAAAACCAGCCCAATGAGGAGAAAAGTTAAAGCGAGAAGAGTATTGATTTCGACCTTTACCTTGGCCTGATCGACCACGACCACGACCATTATGGGATCCTCTTGGGTATTGATTAGCATGAGATGAATTTGAAGAAGGAGGTTGAGAAAGTGGTGGTGCTTGAGCGGAACCCACTAACGCAATATGAGATGTAGAATCTCCATTGTTTGTCGCATTAATATGTGCTTCTTCAGTAAATAACAATGGACGCAAAGAGAGAAATGACGGAAGTGTTTCTGTCGCATTTAAGCCAGAGACAAAAGTACGATAAGAAGGTGGAAGTCCCTGCAATGCTTGGGTCACTAAATCATCATCAGTAACCGATTTTTCAACTACTCTTAAGTGAACAGGCAAGTGAATGCAATTGTTGGAGATAATCCTCCATGGACAGGGAACCTTTTTTAAAATTCTGAAATTTTGATTTTAGATGAATTGACGATGAAACCTGATCTAGGTAAAGGGAAGTAAGAATATCTCATGCCTGCTTGGAAGTGTCACAAGCGTAGTTGTGTGAGTCAAGAACCGGAGGGGAGAGAGTGGCATTAATCCAACTTAGACTAATTGTGTCGCATTGAATCCACAAACGATACTCATCATGAGTTGAGGATGGGCATGGAATAGATCCATCAACCAAGGAAAGAAGATTGTGGCTTTTTAGAAAGGTAAGAAAAATATTTTTCCAAGTAAGATAATTAAGATATGTCAATTCAATAGGTACAAAACCTTTAATGTTTGAAATAGTTAGAGGAGGATTTGGAAGACCCAAAGAGGATTGAGAGGAGACGACTTGAATTGAGGAAGAAGTTTGAGCAAAAGTAGTTTGAGAAACTATGGTGCTCTTGATACCAAGTTGAAGTTTAAATTTCAAAGAGATTGGAGAAAATAAACCAAGGCATGCATGAATAGCTAGGGCCTGAACGTGTGCTCTTTAAATTTATATTTACAATAATATCCTTATCAGTATTTCTACTCAACTCAACTACAGTTTCAAAAAAAATTACATAAATATAGTTGGTTCCTTTATTTTTCAAGGAGTAACTGAACCCAGTAAGGAAAGATAAAGATTGATCAATACCATAAGTAGGAAAATTTATGAATAATCAAAAACTCAGATTCCAAGAATATAATATTAGTGCCTTCATTAGTAGTCAATTCGATAAGCTTGGATTTTATGATGAATATTTTTTGCTAAAACTAGAGGCGGCTTCTAAATTTTCTCTCATTCACTTCTGAATCTTCTCACCTTCTTCGATTATTTTGAACAATTCAATCTTTATATATAGATACATATGTAAAGTACCATGTATCGTAAATACAAACTATATCAAAATAAATCTTAGAACATGTCGGATCACAGATGTATCAGACTTCTCTTCTTTTCTGAAATTTCACTTTTCCTTTCTTTATTGTTCTTGAGAAATCCAAACATCGTATCATAGATATACATATAAATAACATGTATCATAAATATAAAAAAAATTCTCAAATTGTAAGACTCTTCTTCGCTTTTGAAATTCATCTTCCTCTTTGATTGTTTTTTGGCCAAACACATACACAGCCCCTCAAACTTGGCCCCATTTTTCATTTTGGCACTCCAACTTAGCCTTGTTCCATTTTAACCCTTGAACTCCATTTTTTCTGTTCCATTTTAACACGAAATACTATTTTTATGATTTCTTTATTTTATATATATTCTTCAAATGCAACTTCTTATTTTAAATCGACACGTGTCAGTTAATTTTAGTTAAAAAAATTAAAAATTAACAAAAAAATTTAAAAATAGACGTGTGCCTGTTAATTTTCATAAAAAAATTAAACATTCGCGAACGAACATAAAAATTTTCAAACAATAATATTATTTTTTGAGATTTCTCTGTATTTTTGCATGAAAATAAATTGACGAAAGTTCTTTGATTTTCTTTCTTAAACATTCAATTAAATTAAATAACACTACTTATTTATTTTTTCTTATCATCTAGGCTATCTAAATTTAACGCAAATACTCACTTTTAATTTTTAATATAAATCAATACGAATAAAAAAA
>NW_006239022.1:1710012-1751304 GCF_000226075.1 Solanum tuberosum | reverse complement strand
TTTTTTCTTATCATCTAGGCTATCTAAATTTAACGCAAATACTCACTTTTAATTTTTAATATAAATCAATACGAATAAAAAAACTCATCTTCAATACGAGTAAAAAAACACTCTTGTTCATTGCTAATAACACTACTAAAAAATGTTAAAACTCGACTGACTTTATTAAGTTGTCGGTGATTTTTAAGAAAGAAAACCAACACAATTTCATCAGTTATTTTTCACACAAAAATACATAACACTCTTAAAAAGAAATTATTATTTTTTAAAAAGAATTATTTTTTGTTAATTTTTAATTTTTTTAACTAAAATTAACTGACACGTGTCGATTTAAAATAAGAAGTTGCATTTGAAGAATATATATAAAATAAAAAAATCATAAAAATAGTATTTCGTGTTAAAATGGAACAAAAAAAATGGAGTTCAAGGGTTAAAATGGAACAAGGCTAAGTTGGAGTGCCAAAATGAAAAATAGGGCCAAGTTTGAGGGGCTGTGTATGTGTTTGGCCTTGTTTTTTAGAAATTCAAATAATATTTCATAGATATAGATGTAAAGCAGACTATATCATAATTTCAAACTGTATCAAATATATCAGACTTTCTTAGTTATCATTACATATGTAAAAAAAATTGTATCATAGATACAAATGTAAAGCAGCATGTATCATGCAAACTGTGTCAGAAAAAATCTCACAATGTATCAGACTCTTCTTTGCTTATGAAATTTCTCTCCTTCTTTGTTGTTATGAGAAATTCAAATACAATATCAAAAATACAAATATGAAGTAGTTTGTATCATACATATTGTATCAGACTCTTCGCTTCTGGATCTTCTCTTTTTCTTCAATTTTTCTTGAGCAATTCAAACATTTATATCATACATACAAATATAAAACATCATATATCTATGTAGGTGGAGTCTACATGTGTCTAATACATAAATGTACAGAGGGAGAGAGACAAGAAAAGGTAGATACACAGATACACAAAAGGAGAGGGCGAGAGAAGGCTAGATACACAGAGGGAGAGGAACGATAGAAGGATAGATACACAAATGCACAAATGGAGAGGGACGAGAGAAGTAGAGAGACAAGCAAGAAAGGGAGGAGAGAAAGTGTCCCTAGGTTTAGTAAATATGAAAAGTATCGATGAGTTTAGTTATTAGGCCCCGAAAAATGAAAAGTATCCATTTTTCCTTCTGTGTTGTATAAACACAAAAAATATCATGCCGTTTGCAAACTGAAATAGCTCCTCCAAACATTACAACTTGTACTAAGACCTTTTCATAGACATATCTAGCAAGGAGGGAACTATTTCAAAGAACTAATTCCATTTTCATCCAAATGGATTACATAAAGTTCAGCAAAATAATTCAAAACAGAGAACATCATGATGCATTTCTGACCAAAAAGATCAGATGTATAGTAAGTAAAGCATTTACAAAACATATACATCCATCTACGAATAAAAATATGACTCACAAGTGCATCAAGGTACGAAGGTCATTAACACTAATCTCCCTTTGATCTTGTGAACCCTTCTTCCTAAAAGCCTTCCTCGCCAGCAGTTTCTTCGTTTCCTGCAGTTCCAGTATCCTCTCTTCAATGGTGCTTCGTGCAATCATCCTCACAATCTTCACATCTTCCTTCTGTCCAATTCTATGGACTCTGTCCATAGCTTGCTCCTCAACTGCGGGATTCCACCAAGGTTCCATTAGATAGACTCTAGTAGCAACTGTAAGATTTATTCCAGCACCTGAAGCTTTTAGACTTGCAAGCAAGATGGTAGGCCCCTCCGGAGCTGGGATTTCAAACTCTTTAATCACTTGGCATCTCTTTTTTGCATTCATTGACCCGTCTAAGCGCAATATCTTAAAACCAGCTGCTTTAAGCGGCTCTTCAAGTAGGAGCAACAACTTCCTGAATTGAGAGAAGACAATTGATTTTCTGCTGGGGCTTTCATCTCTTGATGCAACAAGAAGTTTTAGGAGTGCATTCACTTTGGATGATGCAGTGGATGAACTTCCACTATTTGCAGCATTAGATGCTTCAGGTGGGCAGATAAATAGATCAGACTCTGTTAGAGGATGGCGGCAAAGTGGGCAGCAAGCTTTGGCACGTTTTATGGTCTTCAAAATGCATGACTTGCAAAAAATATGCCCACAACAAGTAATGACACCATTGGTAGGAGGAAAAATGCAGATTGGGCAATCAATGCCCTCGTCATCTTGCAGCGCTGAGAGCATTTTGTCCAACAACTGTGGGTTGCTTTGCACATCTAGTTTAATTCAATTATTAAATGTGTAAATCACTGTCTAGCAGAATCATAAGAGAAAAGCAGGGTGGCATAAAAAACTGTCACTTGACTAAAATGATTAAAATTCCCAATTACCAGAGCCCTAAAGAAAACATAGCCAAAAAAAAAAACTTGCAAAACTGAGCTTGAATGTATTTTATCTTTTCATTCCTGGTGTAAAGAATTCTTTTTTAGTTGAAACAGAGTCAACATTATAGTTTTTAGAGTCCTTGAAACTAGAGAAGGCCAGATGAAGTCACTGGATCTTTTGTAAATTTGGCTACCAAAACAAGAATAAACAAATTTGAGAGATAAGTCTAACCTCCAATTTTATTTGATGGAAGTAAAGATCTCAGGTCTGCAGGACACAACGCTGAATCTACACAGATCTGTCGAAGTCGTACAATTACACTCAGCACAGTCCAATAATTTTTCATTGAACTATCAGAAGAGATGTATTGATTGACAATCTTCTTAGCTTCTGATTCCATCTGATCATAAATTTCTCTTTCATCTCCAGAGAGTTCCACAACAAAAGTCTCGATAGATTTTGATGGCAAACCAGTAAGAGCCTTTTCTTTTGTCCTTCTTAAAGACATGGTTGACATTAGGACCTGAAAGGACAATGAAGATCAGAATCCTAAAAAACAAACTAGTAGGGCACGTAAATTGAGTGTAAAACTAATTAACTATGAAATGAGAAAGAGAATGAATTAAACTCACTTGCCTTGATTTAGCAACTAATCTTTCACACAAATGAAATTGAAATAATAAAAATAAATTGTTGCTTTTTTTCAGGAACCACATTCTTTCCCCAGAGATATGAAAATGATAATGGGAATAAATTTTAGAGGAATTTCCAGGTGCAATTAGCTAAATCTCAGATTCCAGAAGTTGTGCTTCAGCAATGCAAATTATGTATAAGTGTTCTAAAGCTTGCATTTGTATTGTCAGAGAAATCTTTCTCTAACAGAACTTTTAGAGTAATAGCAATAATATTATGTGCAGTAAATTCCTCAAGAATACAATGGATGTCACAGAAGCAAAACACAACACATTTGCATTTCTTCAATGTACTGTTCATCAGTGAAGATTGTCATGCATCAGAAATTCAATAGAAGGGTACTTCAAAGATAAATAACCTTTCACCATTATAAATATATAAACCAGCGGCACTAAATAAATTTACTTGAAATTAGAGTAGTCCATATTCAAACTTTAAAAGGTTGTCAGATCCAGCTTTAGCACTTCCTGAAACTGGAACCGTCCTTTACCTTCCCATTCTCTATCGTCGCACAAATTATTTGACTCTCCTACCTTCTAAGTCATAACACTATAGGACTCAGTAGATTTTGCCAAAGCCTGAGACTAAAACACCCCATCTTCATGCTCCTCCTTCCAGAAAATGCCCTACCCCTCCCTATATAACCAACTGCTCAACTATTTGTCCACAGCTGGCAAACTTCCGCTCCTGTTTTAGGAGTAGATAGGAAGAGACTGAAATTTAACACAATATGGTATAAAGAGGACCTAGTGCATCTAAACCTTAAGCTCATTCCTCACATTTCAAAAGTTCATATATCCAAAAACATAGTGGAAATGACATAACTTTCATAAATACAGTCATAATGGAAAGGGATAAAAAGCATGATAATTACGGAAAAGGTGAGAACTGGAACTGGGAAAAAAACAGTTTGCAATGGTCTCAATTCATGAGGAGAAGTACAATTACGAGCCAATACCGCAAAAAAAAAACAGAATATTAGAGACTTTAAATGCAACACAAACTTTTGAAAAAAAAACAAATAACAAGAACTTACCTGCAGCCTCGATACTCCCTTCTCATCTCCCTGGGCAAGTGGACGTTGTATCAAACTGTTCCAATAGGATTTAATAGACAGAGGCTCAAATCTCAAAAATGCCATCAAGGAATACAAATCGAATGAGTTATTTTGTATTGGTGTTCCTGTTACTGCCCACCTTCGATTAGCTTTCAAGTTGTTAACTGCTCGACTTTGCTGAGCATTCGCATTCTTAATGACATGTGCCTCATCCAAGATAACTCGCCACCATTCTATCTTTTTGATAGGAGAATCTATCCATGTGTCTTCACTTGCCAGAATACTATAAGTAGTTAAAACTATGTCATACTTTTCCAGCTCACTGGCATCTCCAGTCCGCTCTCCATAATATATATATGACTTCAGTGAACCTGGTTTTGTGTGCTCCTCAATCTGTGAGGTCCATGCTGAGAATACAGCTGGTGGACAAACGACCAATGTCGGCCGTGAATTTGAATTGCCAGACCGTCTGTCAGGACTAAACACTGTTTTTCCCTTCACGTGTAGAGTGTGTGTTTGTTCAGTCTTTTGCTTCTTCCGTGAATTGTTAGCCTTTCTACTGTCTGTTCCCCTTCTATTCCTCTTACTAAATGAAGCAGCCCATGTGTCTTCCTCTTCATCTAATCCATCATCTCTCTCAGAATTTAGATGCCCACTTTTGATTGAAGAAATAATATCACCACATTTGTCCAAAGCAATCAAAGAAAGGAGAGTAAGTGTCTTCCCCAACCCCATATCATCTGCAAATATTCCGCCTCGTATAGGTTCAGGTCTTTTATCTGTAGAGTAATTTGTCAAGACATTCACATAATTACCCTCTTTCTCTTCCCAAAAAAGAGGCAATTCTTCAGATTTCTCCCTCTGAACCAACCACCACAATCCTTCCTTCTGGTGCAGAAGAAGCTTTGACTTTATTATATTTTTGGGTGGCTCTAATGCTTTCAGTTCTTCCTTTTTACTGACTTTGTCATCCAACAGCTTAAATATCTCATCAATATCCCTCCCTTCTAGTGTACTTCTTTTCTCCTTCACTACCTGTGCCTCTGAAAGTGTAAATGACAGATTGTTCTCACCAATCAAATACAACCCACCATTTGTAATTGCTGATTTTACTATTTCAAATGCTTCAAATCTTGCAAAGATGTGAACTTGACAGGGAAGTTTGTATCTGTTTCCTGGACGAGCTACCTTTGGAACAATTCCTATGCATGAATGATAAACAAACTTGTTTCAAAAATCATATTGCAAAGAGACTGGTAACAATCAAAGCATTATTCTCATAAAATTTGAAGAGTCAGAGACTATTACTAAAGAACAAACTCTCTTCTCCAATAGCAAAAAGTTAGGTACTTGAGATAATGAAAAGAAGAAGAAACTGAATCTGAATTCAAATGCGACTAAACTTTGATTCCTACATTAAAGATAATTAGGTGACAGAGAGACTATAACTAAACATGAGTACTGAATTCAAGAAGTTATCCAACTACTGAAAGCTAAAATTCCAAAATTTAAAAACAAAATTCAAGGGCAAATACCACAGTCCACAGGTTGGGAAAAAGAAAATTTCAACGACAATTCCGGAAAGGGTAAATGGAAGGCTCAATGAGAAGCAGAAAAACAAATGAATCACACAACTCAAGGTAAAATGCAGCTTCTACCTGAGACACATGTGCATCTCATATTTCTCTGTCCCAATGTTGCCAAAGGAACGCTTAAGCCCCAAAGCCTCACTTAATTAACGCTTTGGCTTAGGCGTCAAGGTGCTAAGGGCTGCCTAAAGTTTGTGCACCTTCACCAATGATTTCTGTCTTTAATTCCAAACATAGTACTTAGTTAAATTGTAGTTTTTCTCATTCTATGTTCAAATAATTATTGTTTGTTTTATAGTAACATTCTATTGCACAAAATTTCTATTTATTATTTTTCTTTTCTAAAGCCCATGCTTTAATTGTGTCATCGCTTAAAGCTCCAATAGCCTTTGGGTCTTTTCTCTTTTGACTACTCTGCTCCGGCCAGAACATCCATAAGAATCAAGCAAACAAGTTCAGATATTCTAACCTTTGAAAAAATGCAAAGAGAAATCACCAACACAAACAAAAATGGGGAACAAAGTAGTTGAAACAGTGTTATACAAATCAAACAAGTGGAAGTATATCAGTGTTATTGTAATACATAAAAAGTCAAATTATGCATGCGTTTTACCGTCAATGGTGATGACATTTGCGTCCAAAAGCGGTGCTAAAACCATAGCGGCGGAGCGTTCGATGTGTCCAACTTGAATAGAACGAGTATTAAGCACTTTTATAGCATTTGAATCATACTGATTCAGCGGTTCACGTTGAAGTCCAACAATTTCTCTTCCACTGATTGTACCAGTATAATACTGAAGACCCACAACGTTGACGATCACAAAACCCACCATATACATCTCCCGTGCTGCGACGGTATCGATTTCTTCTTCCTCTTCTAGCGGTGATAAAGGCCACCGGTCAAGACTCATGAAAACATCAACTGGGTCTCTCTCTTCAACCATTTTTTTTTCAACTGAGAAGAAATGAAAAACGTTAAGGGAAAGAGAGAGAGTTTAAAAAGGGGGAAAGGCGGGTGTAGAGAGAGAAAACTTGGGTTTTTATGGTTATTAAGTAGCCTTTAACACCTTGTTTGGAGAAGCTTTAATAATTTGAAATTATATTTATATTTTGTTTGAATTTGTTGTTTGGACTTTTTAAGTGGTATGTAATATTCTTCTTTCCAAGAGGAATTGATTTATTTTCCTTTTTAGATTTTTCAAATAAAATGATCCATATTCTTTTTTGGCATTACTCTGATTTTCAGATATTTCATGTGATATGTTTAAGGTCACAAAATTAAAAGATATTTTGATACATTGGATATAACTTTAAGAAAAAAGGGTCTAAAATGCCCCTCAACTATTTGAATTGCTACAAAATTACCCTTTGTCTACCTTTCGGCCCCCAAATACCTCGGGCGTCAACCTTTTGGCTCAAAATGCCCTTATTTCTTACGGTCCACACAAATGGTACGGGAGGGCAATATTGTACCAAATCTCATACTTTAAAGGTAATTTAGGTCCTTAATAGTTAAAAATATTCTTCTTTCCAAAAGGAATTGATTTATTTTCCTTTTTAGATTGCTTAAAAAAATGATCCATTTTCATTTTTGGCATTATTCTGATTTTCAGATTTTTCATGTGATATGTTTAAGGTCAGAAAATTAAAGATATTTTCATACATTGGATATAACTTTAACAGAAAAAGGGTCTAAAATGTCCCTCAACTATTTGAATTGCTACAAAATTACCCTCCGTCTACCTTTTTGCCCCCAAATACCCCGGACTTCAACCTTTTGGCTCAAAATGCCCTTATTTCTAACAGTCCACACTTAAAAGGTGGACGGGAGGGCAATATTGTACCAAATCTCATAGTTTAAGGATAATTTAGATCCTTAATAGTTAAAATAACTTGAAATTACTTAATATATGAGCTCATATGATTGACCTAATTTTGAGTTCCCTAGTAAAATCACCCCGCCCCTTTACTTCCTCTCACTTCTAATTTTAAGTTGTAGGTATATTCTTCTTTCCAAAAAGAATTGATTTATTTTCCTTTTTATATTGTTTAAAATAATGATCTATTTTCTTTTTTGGCATTACTCTGATTTTCAGATATCTCATGTGATATGTTTAAGGTCTCAAAATTAAAAGATATTTTGATACATTGGATATAACTTTCACAGAAAAGGGTCTAAAATGCCCCTCAACTATTTGAATTGGTACAAAATTACCCTTTGCCTACCTTTCGGCCCCCAAATATCCAGACGTCAACCTTTTGGCTCAAACATGCTAAAAATACTGGTCAAGTATGTAAACTGAACTGAACTAAAGTATATAGGCCCAAGATACAATAATGCATTAAAACTAAAATGCAAGAGTAAACTGCAAGCATGCTGAAAATAAATACAACTGCAGGCCTGAAGTACCTTACTAAAACTAATATTGTGGGATAGTCTATTAACCGACCTAAACCACGTGAGCTAAACGTGGAGTCTGATGTATACGCCCCATTAAGAGGACCCAATATACCTTGTTAGGGTATAAAGGCATGATTGTGGCACGATCACTAAAACTAATGTCCAATAAAGGGGACTTGAAACCTACGTTGTCACGTAGTTCTGGGACTTGAGGGTATGCTGAGCCCTAGTCCAACCCGGTGCTAAACACTACTCCTAAACTGGATATTAGTAGCTCACTTTAAACTATGGTCCTGAATTAATGAGACAATACTAAACTGGTCTGAAAACAATTGCTGAGAAAAGCTATGGACAGAAAACTGACTAAATTATGTTTAAAACTATATGCTAACACCCTAAGCTAAATTCTGGAGAAGAGCTAATTTATGTGAAAATACTACAATTACAGGCTAAGTTCTTTTCCTTTCAAATCTCTATATTTATGAAAACTCATTTAAATAAGTATAGAATCGAGTAGTAATGACAAGAATCAATTTTGTAAAGAATCTACATAGTTGGGCAAGAACCCTAGTTTAATAAAACCATAATAATCGAAAAAAGAGTCTGAAGTTTTGGGCATAAAGGCAAAATAAACCCTTATTGAATACCCACATACCTGGTGAAGAAAACTACGGAGAAATCCTTTGGATTTTGGGGTTGAAGTTGAAGAAGAAAATTGTCGCCTCTTTCTCTTCTTTTCTTATGATTTTAGGATAATGAATTTTTTAGGTAGTTTCTGACTAATTAACTAGGCTTAGACGAAGTAAAATGACGTAGTTTAAGTACCAAACACATAGGGGAAAGACCAAAATGACCCTAACTTAAAACTGGTGAGGTGTCTCACATGAGAGGCTTCACGAGTCGTTTAAAGCATCACAACCTCTCTAGTGGGTCATGATGTTGCCCTGCCCGACTGGGCTTCACTAACACGGGCATAAAAAATTTCCTCCAGGCTCGAAATTAGGCAAAATTAGTGATGTTAGAAAGAGAATTCAAAGATCTTTGATTTGATAAATCATGGGACACCTAATTCATTTTGTGTTGAAAGATATGATCGCTTGAAGTTGACCCAAAACTCAAAACCTGATGAGTCCCTTTCACAATTGACTTCACGGTCCGTGTGAAGCTTCACGGACCGTCAAAGTGTTTGTGGTCCTTCACAAGAGTTTTGGGGGTTTTGTACCCCCTTTCACGGATGACTTCATGGTCAGTGTAAAGCTTCACGGACCATCTAGGCGTTTGTGGTCCTTCATAGTCGCTGGGTGCAACTCCGCGGATAGGGTGATGGGCTGTGGACCTCTTCACTGCCCGTGAACCCTCCATGGATTGCCCTTTTTCTTTTCTTCTTTCCAAGTTCAAATTTCTGAGGTGTTACATATATTCTTAACAAATAAGCAAATTATAGGCATAACCAATGTATTTGTCACAACCCAATACTACCCCTAGATGTGACATGGTTAATTGAATTCCAAAGACTTTAAATGAACTACATAGCATAGCATGACACTAAGAAAGCATACATAACTGAGTATAAGTGGAATCAAATTCTCAAAGGAAATCTCATCATAATATTGAATCAGAGTACAAAGACCCTAATGCGAAAATATTATGTCTGACAACAAGCATTTGCTACATAAGAGTGACTAGGACAAGGCCTAGCTCACTTGAACAATCTGAAAACTGAAATAGCAAAGTCTGAATGACATAAAACCATAAGTGTGGTCATGTCCCCGAACCATGAGGACTCACCAAGTCTGAGTAAGCTGATAGGATCTAATATTAGCCGCCGCCTGGGTGATGTGCATCAGAACCTATATGTAACACCCCGCTTTTTTAAAGAACTAGAAAGAGCTAGAATTAGAAAGAGTTGTTTTTGGAAAGAATTAAAAATCTGGAAATTTGTTAAGTTATGTTTAAGTTTGGGTATTTGATCAACTTCAAGCGACCATAACTCCTAGTTCAGGATGAGTTAGGTGTGCTTCCAGATACAGTAAGAAAGATCTTGTAATTATATTTCCAACGCCATTGAGTTTGTTCGATTCCGAATTCGTATGAGTGATATATGCCCATTGGAAGTTGGGATGTTCAATTAAGGAAAGTCTAATCCGAGTTTTAGAAGGGCATTATGGTCTTTTCCATGCCCCATGACTTAATTTCATTTTTGGTAATTAATTGGGGTCTAAACTAATAGGATTCGGTTTACGCTTTTACAATATTGAGTTAGGGTTTTAGAGAAGAGAAAAAAAAGAGGAGAAAAGAGAAGAAGGAGCAAGAATCGACAAGATCTTCAAGGATCGCTTGTGGATTTCATCAAGGGGTGATCCCTACGAGGTATGTGAGTTTACATAGCGTTGGGTTCGTTCACCCACACGCCTAAACATGTTTATTTCAGTATGATTTCTTCCTAAAAGATTGAGACTTTGATGTTCTTGAGTTGTATTCTTGAATTGCTTTCATTCTTGAATTTGGGATGAGATTGAGGAGTTCTTGAGAGTTTAAGGTCTATTGTTAGAGTTGCTTTGAGTTAGATTCTTATGTACATGTGTTGGGTATCTGAATCTAAAGAAAATTTGAGAAAAAGAACCGAGTTTAGGCGAATTGGGGTTAGAAAACGAAAAATGAAAAAAGTCGGGTGAATCTAGTGCCCCAGTCCACGTCGCGGACCTGGTCCCCCATTTCACAGAAAGTTTCTTCGTGTCATGGAGCGGTCACAGATCGTTTTGCCTCAAAATTTATTTCGCGACCAACTAATTAAATGCATCTCAGCGTCACGGACTTGCTCCCAGACAGTGATTTCTTGATATTTTCTCATGTTTAACTATCTAAAAACACTCCTAAACATCATGAGATCTTTCGTATCACAAATCACAATCCTTGAAATCCATAATTCAATTCAAGGAAAGTTAAGATTCAAGTCAAGAGAAGTTCATAGAGTTTTCCAAAAGTCTTTTACAAATGTTTTAAGTTTATTTTAAGACTTGAGTTTTGAGTTGAGTAAACAGTAAAGTTTGAAGTTTATTTCTTCAAAAGAGTATATCGAGACTATGTATTCCCAAAGAGTCAAATGTTTTCACATTTAAAGAAGAAAGGAAACCTTGATTTCCAAAAGAGGCCTTGAGCTAGTTTTCAGTTAAAGAATAAATGTTTTCTTATTTGAGCAAGAAAGGGAACATCGATTCCAAGAGCGCTTTTAAGCTAAGTTTTGAGTAATTATCTCAAACCAAAGAAAGAAGTTATGTTTTTAAACATATGAGCTGAGTATTTTGGGAGTAGTATTGAACAGCGATATGGGGATGAGTTTGAGTTCAGATAACTCACGTCTCCATAAACCATGTAACCATCATAGGTAGTAAAGGATCATAGTTTTTAGATGACTCCTTACGTGATTTTTAGCATAGACTAGTGGATCCACTTAGTTAAGGCGTTCTATATGACGGCAAAATATAGGACAGTTCTGGCAACGTGGGCAAAACGTTGTTTCACCGCTTAGGCTCATAGTGGTGGTTGTCGGTTAGAGAAACTCCCACAAAAACCATATTACTTTATTATACGAGTACAATTGAGTTTGTTATTGCATTTCTCTAACAAACTAAGTTGCTTTCTACTGTTTTAAAAGCTTTCTATATATTACATGTGTAGTGTTGCTTTATATTGAGATAAGTTATTCATAAATTGAGTAAAGTCAAGGTAAGTGTTTCTTTTAGATTTCCTTCAAGCTTATGTTATGTTTAGTTTTCCCCTCGTATACTCGTACATTTAATGTACTGATGCCATTTGGCCTGCATCGTTGTTATGATGCAGACACAGGTAACCAGGATCAGCATCCAGTGCCTCGTTGATCCAGTTGAGCATTCAGAGTCAGTTGGTGAACCTCCTTGCTTTCCGAAGGGATCCTTTTTATCATTTGTTTTTATTATTTCATTTGCTAGGATGATTGAGGGTCTTGTCCTGACATCCCTCCTTGTTTTAGAGGCTTTATAGACAGTTAGTAGTTCAGTTGTCTTTACATTATTATTTCATATGTTAAGACTTGAGTTGCCATTTTGGTCAAGTTGAATGTTTGACCTTTAAACGTTATAAGTTATTTTATTAAACAGTTGAGTAGAAGTGCATTTGATCATTGTACTAATACTTAGAGTCTTCCGCTAAGTAAGCAGCCAGGCGAAGGATTCGCTTAGGGCCAGCAATAGTTCTCAAGTGCAAGCCACGTCCGAGGTGTAGGCTCAGGGCGTGACAAACTTGGTATCAGAGCACAGAGTTAAAGAGTCCTAGGGAGTCTATGAAGCCGTGTCTGTAGAGTCCTAGTTAAGGTGTAAAGCGCATCACGTCTATAATTAGGATGCTGCAACATTTAGAAAATTCCTTCGCTTCTTTCATACTCATTTCGTACGTTAGAGTTTTATCTCTAAAAAGTTTCTTTGTAACTCGTGTTTGCGCGTAACCGATTGCGAGTTGGATTGTTTTGAGAGTGCTTTCATGGGGCATTTCTTTCCCCGTGAGCTAAGAGAAGCAAAGAGATGGTTGCCGACATGAGGAGCAGGATGAGTTTATTCGTTGTTGGGTTGCCTTGTATGTCTAGTAAGGAAGGCAAGACGGCTATGCTGATAGGGGATATGGACATAGCAAGGCGGATGATCCATGTTCAACAAGTTGAGGAGGACAAGCTAAGGGATAGAGAAGAGTTTAAGAATAAGAGAGCTAAGACAAGGAATGAGTCCAGGCAGCAGAAGAGTAATGCCAACCGGTCATCCTTCCAACAGAAGCAAAAGGTACCTGCTCCAGCATCTGCTAGTGCACCTGCACCAAGAAACAAATGTGAGTACAATAGTCAGAATTCCCAAATTTTCAGAGCTAGACCTGCACAGTCACAAAGTAGTATGGCACAAGAGGGTACTAAGATTCCTGCATGTGCTAAGTGTGGTAGGAACCACTCAGGGATGTGTCATGATGGCTCCACTGGATATTTCAAGTGTGGCCAGAATGGTCATTTAATGTGAGAATGTCTAAAGAACTAGCATGGTAATGGTAATGGGAATCAGGGCAATAGATCCCAATCTTCATCTGTTGCTCCACCAGACAGGGCTGCACCTAGAGGAGTTACTTGTTGTACTGGCGGAGGAGCAAACCGCCTTTATGCGATCACTAGTCACCAAGAGCAAGAGGACTCGCCAGATGTTGTCACTGGTATGATCCAAGTCTTTAACTTTAATGGTTATGCTTTGCTAGATCTAGGAGCGAGTTTATCTTTGTAACTCCATATGTTGCGATGAATTTTCATGTTCTTCCTGAGCAACTTAGTGAGCCCTTCAGTGTTTCTACACTTGTTGGTGAGTTTATTCTAGCATAAAGAGTCTATCGTAATTGTACCGCTTCCATCAATCACAAGAGCACCATGGCTGATTTAGTTGAATTAGACATGGTAGATTTTGATGTCATTCTTGGTATGGACTGGATTCATGCATGTTATGCCTCAGTTGATTGTAGAACTAGAGTTGTGAAGTTATAGTTTCCTAATGAGCCAGTTATAGAGTAGAAAAGTAGTTCAGCAGTGCCTAAGGGTCATTTTATTTCGTACCTTAAGACAAGAAAGTTAGTTTCAAGGAGTGTGTCTATCACTTAGTTCGAGTTAATGACTCTTGTGTTGAGATACCTCATATTCAGTCAGTTCCAGTAGTAAAAAAGTTTCCAAAAGTCTTTCCTGATAATCTTCCCGGAGTCCCTCCTGAGAGAGAAATAGACTTCGGTATAGATATTCTTGCAGATACTCGTGTTATATCTATTATGCCATATAGAATAGCTCCAACATAGTTGAAACAACTTCAAAAGCAGTTGAAAGACTTCCTAGATAAAGGTTTCATTCGACCAAGTGTCTCACCTTGGGGAGCTCCGGTCTTATTTGTGAGAAAGAAAGATGATTCCCTTAGGATGTGTATAGATTACCGCTAGTTGAACAAGGTTACCATAAAGAATAAGTATCCGCTTCCGAGAATTGATGATCTTTTCGATCAGCTACAGGGTGCTACATGTTTCTCTAAGATAGACCTCACATCAGGCTACCATCAATTGAGGGTAAGGGAATGTGATATTCCAAAGATAGCATTCATGACCCGTTATGGTCATTATGAATTCTTAGTTATGTCCTTTGGTTTTACCAATGTGCCTGCAACATTCATGGTCCTTATGAATAGAGTATTCAAGCTTTATTTAGATATTTTGTTATCTTGTTCATTGATGACATACTAATCTACTCAAGGAATGAATAAGATCATGATAAGTCATCTCAGAATAGTTCTCCAAACTGTAAAGGATGGAGAGTTGTATGCCAAGTTCTCTAAGTGTGAGTTTTGGCTTAAGTCTGTGGGATTCTTAGGCTACATTGTGTCTGGAGAGAGAATTAGAGTTGATACTCAAAAAATTGAGGCAGTGCAGAATTAGCCTAGTCCCACATCTCCAACTGATATTAGGAGTCTCTTGGGATTGGCTGGTTATTATAGAAGGTTCGTAGAGGGGTTCTCATCTATTTCATCCCCTTTGACCAGGTTAACTCAGAAGACATGAAGTTTCAATGGTCTGAAGCTTGTGAGAAAAGGTTTCAGGAATTGAAAAAGAGGTTGACTACTGCCCAGTGTTGACCTTACCAGAAGGTACTCAAGGTTTTGTCGTATATTGTGACGCGTCTAGAGTTGGTTTGGGTTGTGTGTTAATGCAGAATGGCAAAGTTATAGCTTATGCCTCCAAACAATTGAAAATTCACAAAAAGAATTACCCAACCCGTGATCTAGAGTTGGCTGCCATAGTAATTGCTTTGAAAATACGACGCCATTATCTTTATGGTGTTCATGTGGATATGTTCACCGATCACAAGAGTCTTCAGTATGTGTTCAGTCAGAAAGAGCTTAATCTCAATCAGAGGAGGTGGTTAGAATTGCTCAAGGATTATGACGTGAGTATTCTTTATCACCCAGTTAAGGCTAATGTTGTTGCTGATGCATTGAGCAGGTTATCTATGGGTAGTACCGCCTATTTTGAGGAAGATAAGAAAGAGTTAGCAAAAAAGGTGCATAGACTTGTACGACTAGGAGTTTGACTAATGGATTCCATAGAAAGAGGAGTAGTGATGATGAATGGGGTTGAATCATCATTAGTGTCAGAAGTAAAAGAGAAGCAAGACCAAGATCATTTATTGCTTGAATTAAAGGCAAGTGTTCATAAACAAAAAGTGATGGCTTTTGAACAAGGGAGAGATGGTGTTTTGAGGTATCAAGGTAGATTGTGTGATTGATTTCAAGGGTAATTGGGATGATCACCATCTCTCATTGAGTTTGCTTACAACAATAGTTACCATGATAGCATCCAAATGGCTCCATATGAAACTCTTTATGGGAGAAGATGCAGATTTCCTATTGGATGGTTTGAAGTTGGTGAAGCAGGGTTGATAGGATCACACTTAGTTCATCAAGCTATGGAGAAAATGAAAGTCATTTAAGAGAGGTTGAAAATGGCGCTGAGTCGTCAGAAATCCTACACTGATAAGAGAGTTAGAGTTCGAAGTAGATGATTGGGTTTACATGAAAGTTTCACCCATGAAGGGTGTTATGAGATTTGGTAAGAAGGGGAAACTTAGCCCCCGGTATATTAGTCCTGACCGGATATCAAAAAGGGTTGGGAAGGTAGCATATGAGTTAGAGCTACCACAAGAGTTAGTAGCGGTTCATCCGGTATTTCACATTTCCATGTTGAAGAAGTGCATGGAAGATCCTTCACTTATCATACCAACTGAAGATATTGGTATCAAGGACAACTTATCTTATGAGGAGATTCCGGTTCAGATCCTAGATCGTCAAGTTCGCAAGTTGAGTACTAAGGAAGTAGCATCAGTCAAAGTTCTTTGGAGGAACTAGTTTTTTGAGAAAGCTACTTAGGAAGCTGAGGTGGATATGAAGAAGAGATATCCACATCTCTTTGAACTGGAGAAATTCTAGATCAAGGTACTAATCCTTTTCTTGGTATTTATTTATAAGTTAGTATGTTGTTTTTGCATTTTGATTGTTGGGTGTTTGAGCTGAATGTTAGATGTTACACCCTTAGCCTATTAAGAATAATCTCATTCGAGGAAGAACGTTCCCAAGGGAGAGATATTGTAACACCTTGCTTTTAGAAAGAGCTAGAATTAGAAAGAGTTGTTTTCTGGAAAGAATGAAAAATTTGGAAATTTGTTATGTTAAGTTTGGGTTTTTGGTCAAATTCAAACGACCATAACTCCTATCTCAGGATGAGTTAGGTGTGCTTCCAGATACCGTAGGAAATATCTTTGAATTATCTTTCCAACACTGCTGAGTTTATGCGATTTCGAGCTCGTATGTGTGAGATATGCTCATTGGAAGTTGGGATGTTCAATTAAGGAAAGTCTAATCCAAATTTTAGAAGGGCATTATGGTCTTTTGCATGCCCCAAGACTTAATTTCGTTTTTGGTAATTAATTGGGGTCTAAACGGATAGGATTCAGTTTACGCTTTTACAATATTGAGTTAGGGTTTTAGAGAAGAGAAAAAGAAGAGGAGAAGGTGCAAGAATCGTCAAGATCTTCAAGGATCGCTTGTGGATTTCGTCAAGGGGTGATCCCTACGAGGTATGTGAGTTCACATAGCGTTGGGTTCATTCACCCAAATGCCAAATGTGTTTATTTCACTATGATTTTCAACCTAAAAGATTGAGACTCTGATGTTCTTGAGGTGTATTATTGAATTGCTTTCGTTCTTGAATTTGGGATGAGATTGAGTAGTTCTTGAGAGTTTATGGTCGATTGTTAGAGTTGTTTTGATTTAGATTCTTGTGTACATATGTTGGGTATCTGAATCTAAAGAAAATTTGAGAAAAAGAATCGAGTTTAGGCGAATTGGGGTTAGAAAACGAAGAAGGAAAAAAGTCGGGCGAATCTGGTGCTCCAGTCTGCATCGCGGACCTGGTCCCCCATTTCACAGAAAGTTTCTTCGAGGAGAGGAGCGGTCACGGACCACTCTGCCTCAAAATTTATTTCTCGACCAAATAATTAAATACATCTCTGCGTCGCGGACTTTCTCCTAGACAGTGATTTCTTGATCTTTTCTCATGTTTAACTATCTAAAAATACTCCTAAACATGATGAGATCTTTCCTATCACAAATCACAATCCTTGAATCCATAATTCAATTTAAGGAAAGTTAAGAGTCAAGTCAAGAGAAGTTCATAGAGTCTTCCAAAAAGCCTTTTACAAATGTTTTAACTTTGTTTTAAGACTTGAGTTTTGAGTTGAGTAAAGAGTAAAGTTTGAAGTTCATTTCTTCAAAAGATTATATCGGGACTATGTATTCCCAAAGAGTAAAATGTTTTCACATTTAAAGAAGAAAGGAAACCTTGATTTCCAAAAGAGCCTTTGAGCTAGTTTTCAGTTAAAGAGTAAATGCTTTCACATTTGAGCAAGAAAGGGAACATCGATTCCAAGAGAGCTTTTAAGCTAAGTTTTGATTAATTATCTCAAAACAAAGAAAGAAGTTATGTTTTTAAACATATGAGCTGAGGTATTTTGGGAGTAGTGTTGAGCACCGATATGGGGACGAGTTTGAGTTCAGATAACTCACATCTCCACAAATTATGTAGCCATCATGGGTAGTAAAGGATCATACTTTTTAGATGACTCCTTAAGTGATTTTTAGCATAGACTAGTGGATCCTCTTAGTTAAGGCGTTCTATATGACGGCAAAGTATAGGACAGTTCTGGCAACGTGGGCAAGACGTTGTATCACCACTTAGGCTCATAGTAGTGGTTGTCGGTTAGAGAAACTCCCACAGAAACTATATTACTTTATTATACGAGTATAGTTGAGTTTGTTATTGCATTTCTTTAACGAACTAAGTTGCTTTATACTATTTTAAAAGTGTTCTATATATTGCATGTGTATTGTTATTTTATATTGAGTTAAGTTATTCATGAGTTGAGTAAATCCAAGGTAAGTGTTTCTTTCAGATTTCCTTCAAGCTTATGTTATGTTTAGCTTTCCCCTCGTATACTCGTACATTCAATGTACGGATGCCATTTGGCCTGCATTGTTGTTATGATGCAGACACAAGTAACCAGGATCAGCATCCAGCGCCTCGTTGATCCAGTTGAGCATTCAGAGTCAGTTGGTGAGCCTCCTTTCTTTTCAGGGGGGTCCTTTTTATCATTTTCTTTTAGTATTTCATTTGCTAGGATGATTGGGGGTCTTATCCCGACATTCCTCCTTGTTTTAGAGTCTTCATAGACAGTTAGTAGTTCAGTTGTATTTACCTTATTACTTCATATGTTAAGACTTGAGTTGCCATATTGGCCAAGTTGAATGTTTGACCTTTAAATGTTCTAAGTTATTTTATTAAACAGTTGAGCATTTGATCATTGTAATAATGCTTAGAGTCTTCCGTTGAGTAAGTAAGTCAGGACAAGGGTTCGCTTGGGTCCATCAATGCTTCTCGAGTGCCAGCCACGTCTGAGGTGTAGGCTCGGGGCGTGATACTATATTATAAAGCAATATAGGCACAAGAGATGTATGCGGTCAATACTCGAAATGTACTGAATATAGGAAAGATGCATGAGTATAACATGATAGCATCATAAGTCTGAAAACATGATAATGCATTGACCAAGTAAACATAACATAAATTTGATCATATGATTTCATAAAACCTAGTACAATGTCATGAATTCTTCTTTAAGTCATAATCATAATATAAGTCACTACTAGTCTAATTCGGTGCTAAGTAAACTCTTAACGTAAAATATGCACAATCATAATCATATTCATAATCATTGAATGGTAAGAATCTAGCAATACCAACTCATTCATAGAATCTCACTCCTTTAAAAAATATGATTTCATTACATATTCATACGAGACACTTTAATCGAAAGCATCTTAATCATGATAGTTTTCTCATAGTAAGAAGTACTTCGATATGAAGTATCTTAAATCATGTCATTCATTCATAATGGAGGTACTTCAATCGGAAGCTCATATTTTCATAAAAACTGATTGATACTTTATTCAAAAGCATTCTTGATTCATAAAATATCTCATACCATAATGTATGCATAACAACATAGCTTGAATTCATATCATAAAAAACTTGCATAGCTTGAGTTCATAAAAATATCGTTGAAAACATTGAAATATGATCAACTCGTGCATCATAAAGTCAATCATGATGAATAAACTTGAAATCAATTGAACCCATGGACGAATCATGGAAACCCTAGAATTGGGTAAGAATCATAAAGTAGATTTTGAGGGTTTTTTTGGACTCAATGGGTAAAGAGGAACCTTTGATGAATTTCGCACATACCTTGATCAAATCTCTAATTGAAATCTTCAATGGAGGCTTGAAATCCTTGAAGCCCTAGCTTGCTTAAAGAGGAAGACTTGAGAGAGAATTGGAGTTTTGAGAGAATGAGAGTGAATGGGGAAAAGTTGAGCCTAAGAATCAATTATAGGTCTTAAAAATGGGCTTAAAACAACATAGTATATGAATTAAATGAGTAGAAAAAGACCCAATTAACCCTAAGAAAATAACGGTCAGATCAACTCTACGACTCCTTGTACGATCCGTACACTGGATCACGGACGGTGTTGTCCGTTCGTACTCTCAGTTTTTGAAAATCCAACTTTCTAATTTCAAATCATGAACCCTGATCCACGAGTCGTCGTTCATTATACGACTCGTAGAGCCTCCTTGTAGACTCTAGAACCTGGAAATCTACCTGAGTTCAAAGCTCAAACCACGAGTCGTCTTGTACGGACCTTATTCATTTGTACGGTTCGTTAGGTTCGGTCGTAGAACAAAAATGCTGGAAATTAAACTTTCAGAAGATCAAAACCACGAGTCAGAATCACGATACATAAACCTAACCAAGAGTCGTCTTGTTCACTTGTGCATTGAGGTTAGAGACTTACTAAATTTCCAAGGCTCCCATCTACTACTATCATCCACGGGTCGTAGACCCTTACACGGCCCGTACATGGCCTCGTAAAACTTTGGACCAACAACTTTCTACATTTTTTTCAACTTTCAACGACTTTTACACTTCTGAGGTGTTACTAAATCAAAAACATTTAAGGCGCCACATTAATAAATAACATATCTTCATGTTATTTTTATAAATAAGTATTTGTGATTATATGGTATTACAAACTTTCAGATACATATAATTTTGTTTAAAAATCACTTATTATTAATATAATCCTTTATAAAAGTAATATAAATCGATTTAAAAAAATCCTTTCATGTGCTAGTGACAACATATTCACATTGAGCATATTCTTCTTTTCTTTACAAAATTTATAATAATAGATCTTTTTTTTATGAAATATAAACTTATAAATTAAAAATTATATTTCTTAAAAAATAAAATCACAACTTGAAATTTCAAATTCTAATTTTTTTTTTATAGAGAATTTGAGATGTGAAATTGAAGTTAAAATTGTACAGATTTAAAAGATCAATTGCTAATTTCAAATTAAAATTTAAAATTCTACGGAGATTTCATAAACAAGTGTAGATTTCTAATATTTCATTCGTTTAAAAAGAATGACTTAGTTTGACTTGACACATAATTTAAGAAAATAAAGAAAAAAATTCAATTTTGTGGTCCTAAATTAAAGTTATGTCAAATGTATGAAAATATTCTTTAATTTTGTGGTCTTACCACGTTGAAAATTGAATTAAAATGTTGTAAAAAAAATGATTCTTTTTTAACAAACTAAAAAGGAAAATATGTCACTTTTTTTAAACAAACGGAGTATCTCTTTTGTTTCCTTAGGGCATGTTTGGAAAGTCATCATGACAATTGGATTTGGTGTAATTGAGTGTAATTACATTGTCTGGCATGTTTGGTTGACCATATAATTACTTGGTCAGCATGTAATGTGTAATTGGCATGGAGTAGTTACACTCTCCAATTCTCAGAGAGGAATTGTGAATTGCTAGTAATTACATGATGTAATTACAAACCGATTACTTTTTCCTTTTATTTTTTTATTTATATATTTTATTAATTTATTTAATTTCTATTATTTTAGTTTTTTATTTTATTTTTATTATTCTAAAATTTTCTAAAAATATATTTTAAATTTTATATTGTTTATATTTCATTTTCTTCTTAGTCTCAACATTTACTTCTTGTGATTCCATGCAATTTTTTGTGTTATCTATTTTATTTATTTGTTTTATATTTATTTTTTCATTAGCATAATTTTGTTAGTATTATAATTTTTAAATTGAAGTAGAATTCATTGTTGAATAAGGCTATAGATTTTACTTTTTTCTTTTCTCTTAAATCTTATTTAGGAAATATACGTAATATTGAATTTGACATAAGAGTATTATGTTAATTTTTTTATTTTGAATTTAGAACTTATGTTATATTTTTAATTTCATTTGTTTTAGTAGTACTGACTTGATATTTCACATTGCAAGTCATTTATTTTTTAGTTAGACTTGATAGATTATCTTTTTGTCAAATATTTTCATAATTTATGACATTATATTTATAATATTAATCTTATTGTCAAACATGTATTTTATGATGTTCATAAAAATTTGGTACTTTTAATTTTTTTATTAATTTAATTAAATATACTAATTTGAAAAATATAAATCAATTATTTATTATTATATTAGTTAAGATCAAATATTTGTTGATTAATATATTTTCAAAATATAATATATATATCTTAAATATTTAATCCAATATCATTTAAAAAGTCTCTCATTTGTCTAATATAAAATTTTAATTTTAGATAATTAGCTTTTATTCTTACAATTTAATTGTAATGACCCTCCAGGTCATGTCTGTTTTGATGCCTTATGTTCCTCGTTTAGAGCATTCCTATAGTGATCTCAAGTCATTTATGACTTGTTGGGACTGACACTTAGATCACCTAGTCGTTTGTTTGGTTTTTATGCGAATTTATGTGTTTCAGAGCTTTTGAACCTTGAACGTTGATTTCGATCAAAAGTTCAGGAAGACAACCTCAGAATCCAATTCTGATAGTCTCATCAGCTCTGGAAGGGTTATTCAGTCTAGTAGCATGGTCAAAACGATTCCTGAGGCTTTCAGTGCGAGTTTGTGCGATAAGACGTTTTAACTTATAATTTTTTGCTTAAGTTTGACCTTGGCCAATATTCTTAGTAAACGTGTCCAGATGAGAATTCCATCAGCACTGTTGGCTTTGGAATATCAAGTTTGGTCTAGAATGATCCTTCGTACGGATCTCGAGGCTCTCGGGCTACTTCTAAGACCCCTTGCAGATTTTTACTTAGAAGAAGTTTTGGTGCGAGACCCACTTTTTATCGGTATGACCTCGGTTGAAAGTTTTAACTACTATGTTGAGTCAGAAATGTCGAATTTGGTAGGATAACATATCTCATTTGCACGGTATTTTGAACGAATTTTGAACAATCCGTCGGAGATTTTGAGTTTGCCATGCAGGCAACATTTTGCCTTCGCGTTCGCGATCTGCCGCGTTCGTGGGAGGCTGGCTGCCTGACCTTCATGTTCGGGGGGACCATGTTGCGTTCGCGAAGGGTTAGGCCCCTTGTCCTTCATGTCTGCAGGTCCCCTAATTGTGTTCGCGAAGGGTTAATTGTTGACCCTCCGTTCGTAGTTCCTCTAGGTTGCGTTCACGAAGGTCGGTTTTGCTTTCTCTTTTTTAAATAAAGGCAGACACTGATCTGCTCTTATGTTCTAAGTTAGAATTGTGGTTTCTCCTCCATTAGAGCTCCGATTGAGGTGATTCGAATCTTTTAGGTTTGTGCAGGTTGTGGCTTCGTGTGTGAGTGATAGAAAGTTGTTGAGGACCGTTTGTTTGAAGTAATTTCACGTAGTTGTGGGTTGATGTGTCTTCTTTGTTGATTCTTCAATGGTAAAATATTGCATGTTGTTGATTCAAGTTGTTACAAGCCCCGAATTATGTTTCACTTTTAACACATGTTCGGGATACTAAATTGGGCCTTCTGATAGAGTCATTTTCAAAAAAATTGGAGCGGGTCTCATGATCCCCGTTTAGACACCAAAATCACATAAAACAAAAATGGAGACGGATCATAAAAAAATAGCTAGAACATAAAATTTCCGATAATATATAAATATGAATTACAAATATTCACATGCGAGATAAAAGTAGCGTAAATATACAAATTAAATATATACAATTACATTCACATACAGAAAAATCTTTAAAAACTATACAAATGCTAAATGATAGACATCTAATGTACATCTATTATTGATACATAAAAATACAAAAGAAGTAATTGTATATAATTGTTGAAAAATATACAAATAAAGTCTAAAAAGAAAAAAACGCTTCAATGAACATTAATATGATAAATTCATAGAATCGTATACAACATAATGCGGAATGTATTGATAGAAATACAAATCACAAATATATACAAATACCTCAAAATCTTCAATATTGTCTTGAATCATTACAATGCTTGGATCTATACTCTTCATTGAATCTAATTTCTTTATTAACTCTAGATTTAGCAAGAGATCCTACATTATCTTCCAATTCTTGAGTTAGATACAAAGAAAAAGATGGCATCATCAGATTTTTGGGCATGTACTTGTATATCCCGAGTAATTCTTTTTATGAACTTTGTTCAGCTACGATTCCTATATATCTATTGATTTAACTAAAAAATTAAAGATGATTGATGAACATTTTGAATGAATGAACAAAAATATAAAAAAATGTAAACGGAAAAAAAACCATTGAAAATCGCCAAGAAGTTACATAAAATTGGCGAAGCACGATTAGGAGGGAGAAATGATACCTTTGAAATTTGAATATTTGTTATAGTTGCGTGAATTTAGGAGAAAAATAGGTGAAGTGTAAGATAAGAGAGAATGAGTAATATGTATAAAAGGAAAGAAAGGCAAGAGAGAGGGGAGTTATAGTTCGATACAAATTGAGGGAATGAAGCCCGAGCATTCACAGCCAAGAGGATGAAAAACTAGTTGTGAATCGTAATTAGTTGTAATTATAGCTATGTTAAGTAATTCACTAGTAGATGTTTGCTTAGTTATGTAATTTTTCCTTTAAATTTTAATTTTTTGGTGGGTTGGATGAGCAAGTTAAAAGAGTTTGATTGGATTAGTAGATTTAGTTGAATTTTTTTCGTCGTAAGGCATCACATAGAAAAATAGAGATGAAAAATGAGAATTTAACACAATAAAGATAAATATGATTTGTAGAGTACAAATGCAAATATGACTTTAAAGTCGGATGAATTTTTTTTAAAAAACAAATATATTTAAAAAGTTTAATGAAGAACAAATATAATTTATTTTTAAAAGTACAAAGAAAAAAAACTGACCCTTTCCCGTTTTGTTTTTTTGCTTCCTCTCTTTTGTTTATCTTTTCTTTTTAATATTCCAATCAAGTGGATGGTATAGAAATACACTTTTTGTCTCTGTTTACTTGTTCATTTTTAACTTGACACATCTATTAAGAAAATAATAATTGATATAGTGAATTTATCATTTTACCCTATTAATTGATAGAATTCCCAAAAATCAATTTATTCATTAAAAAGGTTCTAGCTTTGTCACAAACATTAACTCTCTAAATAAATTGAGGATATAATAGGTAAAAAAATATTGTTATTTCTTGATTTGTCAAAAATGACAAGTAAAAAGAGATAGAGGAAGTATATATCTACTGACTACTACCATGACAATTTTTTATTGTTTTAAGACTAAGAAGTGTTTGAATTGACTTAAAAGTTGGTCAAGTCTACTTTTAAATCATTTTTTTTATTTCTAGAACCGTTTGACAATATAAAAATAACTTAAAATAAGTCAAAAATTATTTAAAATAAGTTAGGAAGTGTTTGACAGAGTTAAAAATAATTTAAAATAAGTTCAAAATGACTTAAAATAAATTAAAAACCAAAAGTAGAACTCCCCTACTTTTTATTTTTTTTACTTAAAAGTCATTTATTACTTTTTTTAAGTCAATCCAAACGGGCAAGAAGATACATAATTAATAATGAAGTTTAAGTTCCTAATCGGTACTTGAAGCATACCGCTCAAACAACAAAATGTAATAATTTACACGATAATATTCAACGGTATAACGAAAGAAGAAGTAAATGAAATTCCCCTCTTTTAATAATAGGACTTCGAAAAATAAAATAAACAATAAAGGTTGTGTAAAATGGAATCCAAGCTTAACTACTCTTTTAATTTGGTTTAAGATTAAGAGAATGTTCGACATTATTGTTAAAAGTTGCTTATTTTAAAGTAATTTTTTTTAAAAAAAAGTTTTTCAAAAAAGTGCTTTTGAAAAGAAAATAAATTTGAATTTGATTAATTCAATAAAAGTGTTTTTGATAAGTAGATTGTGTTTGACTAATCTTTTTTAAAATGTGATTTTGAGAGTCAAATTATGAAAATGACAAGTATCAATGTAATTTTAATATTAAGATTATTTCATAGAGAAAATTATTTTAAATATTTGTCATTAATTTTTTTTTTGTTAAATTAAAATGTACATATTCAAATTTTCATCAATATTATACTTAGATAAATAAAAAATTAAATTAAATATTGATATAATACTAGCATGATAGTTTAAATATAATAACAAATATCAAGTTAAATAAATTTAAAATTATTCCACGATCAAATCACTACATATGAAAAGTTCACCACAAAAATAAATAAATATAATGGATATATTGGTAAATATGATATATGACGAGGATTTTTTGGTCTTAAAAAAAAAAAAATTCGTAGAAAATTTTTAGTTTCTTTCTAACAACAGAAAAATTGTACTTTTAAGAAACATAAATTTTTAGCCTCTTTCCAACAATAAAAAAAACTACTGCTTCTCTTAAGAAACAATTTTTTTTTAGGCTTCTTTCCATCAACAAAAATAACTGATACTACCGCCATTTAAAAACAGTTTTACTGATTAGCCAAACACCTTAATTTTTAAAAAAAAAAACATTTTTTTCTCAAAGCAAGTAATTTTGGTCTCCTAACAACAATGTCAAACAAGCTCAAGGGATCTCATTAGCTTAAGCACTTCAATATTATCATTAAAGATTATCAGTTTCATCCTAAATCCTAGTTATTTGGCCAGGGAGGTTATTTCACATTGCAGCTTATGGAAATCAAAGAGTTGAGTGCTCTTTATCTCCATCCACTTCAATGTTTGGGACCTTTTTTTACACTTCAATTTCAATTTAGGCTTCAAATCAAAGCTTGAGACCTTAAGCAATGTCAATAAATTCCTCCAACAGAATTATTTGCTAATAAAATCGAAAAACAAAAAGGAAGGTTTAAGCAAACATAAAAACCTAAGTTAAAGAAAAGGAAGCTAACATCTCAAAGAAAAGTAGTGTTCATCCTACAACTGACTTGAGTGCTGTATAAGTAGAGGAATGCAAGATCCTCAATCACAAGAAAAGTAGGGTATATCACATCAATCAATCCAACAAATCAGACACAGCATTCTTCTTGAATGCATCCACCTGAGCCAACATGTTTGCCAATCCTTTATTCGGGAATATATTATCCGCCTTCATTCTATCAGCAATACCATAACAAGGAGCTTTGGCATTTATATACGCCCGAATAAGGTGTTGGTACTGGGTAGCTCGGGAAACATATCCAGCTTGTCTCATTCTGTGAAACATTTTCTCAGTATTATGAATATCACCTTTCTTTGCATATTGGTCCATAATCATCAAATAAGAATTAATCATTGGCCTCAACCGATTCTGCTCTCCTGCTTTATGTAATATTGAATCTGCTTTTTCCACTTCTCCAGCTTCAATATAAAGTCTCACTAAGGCATCCCAAGTCACTGGTCCAATTCGGCAACCACTGTCAGCCATACGCTTCACAAGGTCCTTTCCTTTCGACAACATCTTATGATTTGCATAAATGTTCAATAAAACAGAATAATGCTTTGATGACAGTGTTGGCCATTTAGCTGCCATCTTATCAAAGATTGCCTCCGCCTCCTCAATATTATGCAGTTTTCCCCAAGCATCTACAGCAGCCACACATTCTTCAAGACGAGGATTAGACTCACAAACTTGCCAAATTCTAGCAACTTCGTCGGCCCTTCCAAGAGCTGCATAATGAGGAAGCAAACTACGACATGCCCAGCGAGTTGATTTTGTATCTCCTCCTTCCATCTCTTTTAGTACATTCTCGGCCTTCTCATTCAGACCACCCGAGATATAATGCTTCACCAAGATGCTCTTTGTGGTGACATCAGGTTCTAGTCCTTCAGCCTTCATGGTCTCAACAATTTGCTCCATTCCAGATATGTCGTTGAATTGCCCCTTGACATCTATCAATAGTCTGTATGTAAAATGGGTTGGCTTCACATTTTCCTTCTCCATTAGCAAGAGAACATCGGCGATCTTCTTTTTATCAGTCTTCTTATATAGAAGGAGCAACTGATTGTAAGTAAAGCATGTTAATGGGAATTCAAGGTCCTTCATTTTGTTAAAAACCTGCTCAGATTTCTTCAAATCACCTTCAGCGACACAATTGGCCAATAAAGTGCGATAAATAACTTCATTTCTGAAAGACTCTGGTATCGTCCCAATATAATCTTCTGCCTTCTTCAGACCACGGACTTTGGCAATTAAATCAACACGAGAAGCATAGTCTCTGTCAATAAAGGTGAGCTGATTTTTTGACTCCAACCACTCAGAGAGCTGTCAAAAGCCAGAAATTACTATAATTGAATGACAGCAAGATGATGACAATAGAAATCGACAAACTAATCAGGTTAGAAGCTATTTTTTTATCCTCAATGTGAAACTCATAGAACTAGTGTTTATCACTATCTCCCTAAAGCCGTGTTCTACTGCAGACATAAGTTGACATGACAACTAGAAAGCAGCTTAATATTTTCACTCTATTTTAATATACAACGTAAATAGACAAAGAGGGCAAAAGGAAAAAACAAACCAATGCAAAAGTACCAGTAGACCAGGAAGGATGCAGCAGAAGTAGGAGATTATTATGAATTTCGTATGCAGTAATCAAAATGAAGTGAGAATATTATACAGGCATTTGAAAAATATTTGGTTGAAATGGAAAAAAATAAGTATTTGAAGTTGAAGTTGAAATTAGTAATTGGAGATACTAACAGCATACCCAGTGCAATCTCACAAGCAGGGTCTAGTCTAGGGAGGGTAGAGTGTGCCCATACCTTGCCCCTACCTTGGGAGGTAGAGAGGTTATCTCTCATAGACCCTCGGCTCAAGGAAAAGCATTTCAGAGGAGATCAAAAAATAAACAACGGAATTGAAGAAATCATGGTAAAATACTATAATAAACATGGCAAAACATCCTGAAAAAAGGCCAGTAATGATAACTAGTGCGATAATCAAAGTACAAGAGATGGTAGATAGTAACAGAAATCAAAGGACAAGAAACTACAAGAGAAATACTATGACTACTAGTATCCTTGTGAGACAATGTTCTACTATCTACTAACCTTCTACCCTAATCTGTGTCCTCCACAACCTCCTATCTCAGGTCATGTCCTCGGTAAGGTGTAACTGTGTCATATCATGTCTAGTAACTTACTACTACTACTACTACTAGTAGTATTTGGAGGTATTCTTTCCAAATTCCTCAGCACCGCTATTTTTGCAAGTTTTTCAAGAATTTCACAAAACAAAGAAGGCATACAAAATTAGGGAATTATTCGAGCTGTAATGGGAAAACAGTCTTAAATTAGTTAAACCTCCTTCATCCAAAAAAAAAAAAAAGAAGTTAAAACCAAAACTTTGAACCATCCATGTACTACTCGTATCAAGTAACTCTAAGGAGAAAAATTCTCACAGAGAAATATGAATTCAAAATGATTTTACAGGCAATAGTCAATTAGTAATATCAAAGAACACAAACATCAACTTCTGGAGTAAGTTTTCTGCTTAAAATTTGTACTTAACTGCTACCTCCTTTTGATACCTCAAAAAAGAGGAACATTAATAAAAGATGTACCACTATTGATGGTCCTTTACGTATGCGTAGAAGAAACACAGGATATATGCAGCGCAGCTGCAGTTTCAAGTTCACTCCCCCTAAAAAGGATTAAGGTGAATTGAGATTGGACGAGATTCTAGTCTGAAATGCAGAGACTTCAGATGTCCAATTTCAATCTTCCACTATAATGACATGATAAATGAAAATGTAGTACACACAGAATTAAAATGAGATGGCTGAAATGGAAAGGTGTTATAGGAGCGCTATGCAGTATGAAAACACCTAACAAGTGAAAGAAAAAACAATTGGATCTAACAATGAAAGCCAAAATTTTGGAGAATACAATTAGCATAGGTCTAGCTCTAATACTATGTAAGAAAAAACAACCATATAACCTAACTCAACTAAAAAACCTAGCTCATGAGGTGAGGATTGTTCAAGTCCTTAGAAGAAGACAACAATTTTTTCCCTCCACCAATGTGATACACTCTAACAAAGATACATTACTTACTAGCATGGAATGAATGAACCAAGATAAGGACTGACTATTACAAGGATTCATACAAATTGACAAACAGTTCACAGATTGATTGATATGCTAGTTTCTGTTTTTGACCATGATTAGAGCCAAGTCAGTTCTCATAATAGGTTTCGACTTTGAATAATGAGACCATAAATCTTAAACATCCATCATGAGGGAATGAGATTACAGAAAGAAAAAAGAACTCCATCTTTGCCAAGAGTAAGTAGAAAAGTTTTTATCAAAATGTATTAACTGATGTTTTTTCTTTATAGTTGCTCAAACTAAAGAGAAAAAGTACTGGTGGTAAATCCAAATTATTTAAAGAGATACTTCTTGATGTTCAAGCTTCATTATTTCTAAAATGGCTAATGATTGCACAGTTTACAATTTTATAAAAGAAAACCTATTAATGCATCATGACCCCGCTAGTAATGTAAGCACACAATGATCATTTTTTATGACAAGCAGACAGTTAGCACTTTAAGATCCTGATGGTAAAACCTATAAATGCATCAAAATATAAATAAGATATCAGCTCTAATATAAAAGAGATAGATTACCTGCAGTGCCTTCCCGTACATGCGCCTTTTACGAAAATTAAGCATCGCTGCTGCTACTTCTACCCGTGTGACGTTATTTCCTTCAACCCATTTATCCATGATTTTACTAACAGGTAAAGCTGGTGCTGCCATGATAGCATTGAATAATGCTGAAGAAACTCCGTTCCTTGGAGACTTCCGTTTGTTAATTTCAGCCTCTGTATCAGACAATAATTCCTGAGGTGCTTCCACATCTTCACCATCAAGATCCTCTTCGGAAAGCTCATGCTCAGAGACTGACTCGTCTACTTTGTTGACTTCTTGTATTGCTTCAGTTGCAGTAGAAGATTCAAGCTCTGAAAATCCATCGTCTGAACTACTATCTTCCTCTCCGCTTCTCTTTGTGCCAGCTTGTGATGAGAAACTTCGGCTTTCCCTGAATACTCTTAGAAAACCATGAGACGTTATTTGGAATCCTCTATATGTAAGAGGTCTATGTGATATTACATTGGAATCCCCTTTAAGCCCATCATTGTGTCCTTTCAGGCATTGACTTGAAATATCTGAAGTGGCATAACATATTCGAGAGCCTCCGGTCATAAATACTTGTTTCCTGGAGCAGATAACCAATTTCATTAATAAAGTGTCCATTATCTAAACTAGAAAAGACTCTCTCTCTCTCTGGAATCGGAAGACATAGCAATGTTAAGAGAACAAAGAAGATGAATAAATATTCTAAGTAACACTCCAACACTCCCTACACGGTATCACTTTCTTTAACCGACATGACTACATTGCTGTAAATTCTTGATACTCAAAAATATCACCAAAATGTTACCCTTATATTCTATGTTTTACTTGGTATGATCATCATATGTCACTTACATTACATCCAAAACAAGCACTTACAAATGCTCCAGAAAATGATTTCTCAAGGTAAAATACTATAAATGAAAGCTACCAACTTGCTTGTGGTTTAGGCTTTGTTGTTGTTGTTTTTGTTGAAAACTGAAAGTTACACTCTTCTGTACCAAACATAAGCAATATAGTAGTCTATACAAGTGCAGAACATCCATTCTTCTTTCTTATTTAGATTATGAAATTAATAAAACTGAAATAACCAAACCTTTTCTAGACACCAAACACTTCCTACCCAAATTATACCATCGGAAAACACAAAAACCATACTTGATTCACCAAAAACAACTGAATATCAAAATTTACAGCAAAATTAGATGTGTTTGGTATGCAGGAAATATTGTTGGTTCTCCATTTCCTTCAACACTACACATCTAATAAAAAGGAAGAAAATTTCTGAGTAGAGATAGGATTACTTGAAGGAAGAAGATGCTCGACGAACTGCCCACATGGTTCCTTCGTCAAAGTGTAAATGTGACTCTGGAAAACTGAAGAACCACTTAAACCCTAAAAACCCTCTCTTTTTGAGTTCGCCTTCTAGATATTCTTTTTGACCCGGTTTGCAAACCCTTTTAAGAATTGTACTACAACGGGGTCGTTTGGTAGGGAGTATTAGGAGAAATAATTCAAGTATTATGTGTGATATTGTTTAGCACTATATTTGATAGGAACTTTGGGTCTATGTATAACTAATCCACATCCTACATGGTATTATAGGGTGTATAACTAATACCTTCCTTTTGGTGGTATTAGTAATACATGAGATCTAATACCATGAGACTAATCTAGGTAAAGACAAAAGTACCCCTCAAATCTTTTTAATCATTTTGTTTATTTTCTTGATTTTATGTTTTATATTTATACTAATAAATTTATTTAAATAAATTAGCTTACAAATCTTATTATTTAGACATAGTTTTTTGTTGCTAAAATATGAGTTATTTAATCTATTTATTATTAATATAAAATACTATAATCCGACTAATATGCTAATGTTGATGTATGAATTTAAGAACAATTCATAAGTCTAATATTGCCTCTTAACAAAAATACATTGAAACATTACACAAGTAATTTAAAACAAGAGCATATATATATATATATATATGTATGTATGTATGTATTGCCTAAAGATAGATTATTATCTTCATTTGCCAACTTGGACTTGGCATCCACAGAAATCACGAATTAACCGTCAATTAAAATAAGTATATAAGATGGAAATCCACTCATGAAAGAGACCAGAAATACAAGTTAAGCAATTCATTAAAATTGAGTTTTCACTTACTTTCAAATGAATTTTTCTTTCAGATAACAATTTTATATATTAGTTAAGAAACTATTACACTCAAAAAAATAAAAATAAAAATTGTTCAAATTAGACCAAACAATTTAATTTATATGATGATGATCGTTTCCCCCCATAAGAATCTAATCAATTTTCAAAATAATTTTAAAAAAAAAACAGCTCGAGTATAAAAATAGTTTAATTTATTTTTCTATTTTTATTTTTTATTTTTTATTTTATGATAAAGAGTGGTTTTTTTTTTAATTTATTGATACAAAACAAAGTTCAATAAATTTTCTCTAAAATTATTATAGTTGTGTGACCTTTTTGAGATATTAACTCCAATTTATTAAGATGGCAATTATTTACTCTCAAATAATTTAAGTGAGAAAATAGTGAACATGAAAATAAATTTTTTATTCTCCTAGCTAGTTAAAATGCTATAAAAAATAATATTGTTTGTCAATTATCTATCTTGACCCAATTACATGAAATAGAAAATCTCATAATAACTCAAGGGTATAATTGAAAAGATTTTTTTTTGTAGAGTTATAAACCACACAGAAAACTAGGTGAGAAGCAATGAACCAAACACTTTATAAAAATAATCTCAGCATTACTAATCCCTGCATTACTAAATCATGCACTACTAATCTCTGCATTATTGATCTTTGTACCAAACAAACCCTAAATATATAATTTGATTTACGTGACGCTTTCAAATTTTGAGATTTAAACAATTTTATTTTTAAATATTTTGAATTGTTTATTATTGTGACTTATAATATTCTTAATATAATTTATAAATATATAAATTTAATTTCAAAAAAAATTGAAGATTTCATAAGCAAATTTTGGATCAAACTTAAACTATTTGATTCTTAAAAAATGAAAAGTGTCATGTATATTGGACCAAAGAATATATTTATCTGATCAAGTAATTAGTCTCCCCATTTATTTTGAACTTGACATATCCAGTAAGAAAATAATAATTGATATGACTATTTTAAAATACTATCTCTATTAATTGATATTTGATATCAAATCTTAAAAATAATCTGTAGAGTAAGTAATTAATGTTAAGCGTAAGACATAGAAAAAATATTTATTCTTTTACATATATTAAAGTGACAATTAAAAGTAAAAATATATTTTTGAAATAATGAACAAGTAAAAGTTAATAGAGGGAGTATTTAGTTAACAGAAATCTTTCGAGTGTAATTACACTTTATTTATTGATGAAAAGGTGAAAGTTAATGGTAAAAATTGTTGACAATTCTCCAAAATAATTGAATTTTCAAAATTTAAGAATGTATAGTTATTTTTCCAGAACCTTTTGTTTTTAAAAAAAAATGGGTTTTCAATTATCCTTTTAAATTTTAAATAATGACTATTTCTATTTTTAAAAAGAGTTTAGGGAATATAAAAAAGATATCATTAAAAAGTATCCTTAAATTAATATCTTTAAATATTTTCTTAAGAATGTCACACCTCCCAATAACTCATTTATATTGGACTAAAGCGAATATAACTTTTCTTATTTTACTCTATCTTTTTTTTTTTTAAATCTCAAATCTATTTTAATATTTAATATTTTTTTGAGTGAAGTGTCACACATATAAACTATAAGTCATCTGCTGCCTTTTAAAGTTATCCGCATAATTCACTTAGACACCTCAACTAGGGCAAGTACCTATGAACACGTTTATCTATTCAAAACTTGTTCCTATTATACATTTCCCAATAATAAGTAAAAAATAAAATAAAGTGTGTATAATATGCTTGTTGTGATGTTGCAAAATGACTAATTAAAAGATAACATGTGGTGTTGGGTCCAACAATTAATAAAGAAAAAGAATCTTATGTTAAAAAGAATGAAAATTATTTCAAATAAATTTTCCATCTATTTTTTATATAAAAATAAAATAAATGAGAAGCCCAACCCTACCCCAACTCCCTTTCTTCTTCATCTTCTTCCTGACAAGATTTTCTTTCTCAAATGACAAAATTCATTTTCTTTGCTAATTGCTTACATAATTATTATTTTTCCTATACGTGGAAGAGAGATATATTCAAAGAGACTGATACAAGATTGATGAAGAAAGAGAGTCTGTCAATCGTATTGAAATCGATAGCAAAGAGAAATTTAGAGGACCTAAATTAGTTTTATCGAATCAATCTGATATTATTTTTGATAATTTTGGTGGGTTTACATTTTAATTTGAATGGTAATATTTATTCGAAGGTGGTCGAGATGGATGTCGATCGGCTAACTTTTTTTCACCCCGATGTTCTTTCTTCTTTTTTTCCTTCAAATTCAATTAGTTGATTCAATTTTTATTTTTTAATAAATATTGAAAAGAAATAGAATAGAAAAAGAAAAGCAAAAACAAAAAAAAAATGGAGTGCAATGGTTTTCATGGAGAAGACGACTTAAAGGGGGTGGGGTGGGGTGGAGACTCTTTTTTTTTTTGGTTTTAAGAATTAGTATTACTTTTTAATTATTATTTTTTTTAAATTAAATTATTTAAATGCCAAGTGGCAGTCAAAGAAGCAAAAGTATTACTCCCTCCGTCCCAATTTATGTAACTTACTTTCTGTTTTAGTCAGTCCCAAAAAGAATGACACATTTCTATATTAAGTAACAATTTAACTATAAAATATCTATTTTACCCTTAATGAAATGATTTACAGCCACATAAATTTCTATCAGTCATTTTAGACTACAAGTTTTAAAAGTCTTCATTTCTTTCTTAAACTCCGTGTCGAGTCAAACTACCTCACATAAAATGGGACAAAGAGAGTAAGTTTTTTTGGAAAAAATAAAAATAAAAAGTTATTTAAGAGTTTTTCACGCGTTTAGCGGAAGTGATAAACACTTCTTTTGCCACATCAACATTTTATGTTTAGTAGGTATACTTTTTGAACAATTCAGGTGTTCAATAGGTAATGGTCATAGTTGAGGTGTCTAACTGAAATATGCGGACAACTTTAAGGGGTTGCAGATGATCACTTAAGCATATAAACTATATCTTTTTTGAGTTTCATACCTAAAGTGTCACTCATTAGTTTGAGAAACACATATTTATCTTTTATTACACTTTCTATCTGTACTACACTCTCTAATTTATTTAAAATAAATTATCATATCACACTTCACAATGACAAAATATTACCCCTTGACAAAAATTAAATAAATCATTAGTATTATTTAAAAATTAAAGATTAAAATATCACTATCCTAAAAAAGGGAATTAATTTTTTTTAAATAAAATTTTAACCATTTTTCTTACCCCACTCAACCCCTTTTTTGATATTATTATTATTATTTTTTAAATATTATACCCCACCCCACTATTCCTTTGCTTCCAATTTTTTTTCTCGTTTTGTATTAGGTATATACATATGTTTTTAGGAAAATATTTTCTACTTACCGCAAGATTTTAAAAAAAATAATTTTTTTGTTTCTGTTATAGTTGGTTCTCAAGTAGAAAAAACACTTTTCTAAAACTATATGTATAAATCTAACCCAAAATAAAAAATGTAAAAAGAAAATTGAGAGCGAAGGGTTAAGGATTTGTTCTTTTAAAAGATAAAAATAATATCGAAACAAATTTTTGGAAAGCAGTGAGTGGTTTTGGTAGGGGGGGGGGAGTTGAAGTAAGATTTTTAAAAAGTTTTTATAAAAGAATTTTATTAGGGGGGGGGGGATTATCGGGGGTACGGGTGGAGGAGGTGCTAGAGTGGGATAGTGTTCGGTGATAAATATATGCTTAATTAGTATCTGATGTAATAATGTGCCTCATCATGATAGTAGTTTAAGATCATAGTACTTATGCATAGGTACACGACGGTCGAAATTTGACAAAAAGTTGAACAATTATGTGGGGGTAAAGTCTACAAGACTTCGCTATGACCAAGGGTTTGTTCATTAGAGTAATCTTCTTTATAGAGAAGACCTATGCTATAACGAAGGTGGATATTTTTTGTTTCGTGTTTTAAGTCATTTTTTCCCCCTTATATGTCATAATTATACCATAGAACTCCAAGGGTGACTTTTCAAGACTTGGAGTTTTCTCTTTTGAGGCTAGTGATTCAAATCTATCTTTCCCTTCTATAATCCATTTTCTTCATAGAATTAAAGGGTGAGTTCTTCATGTAACTTTATGTAACTTTGTGGAGATCCTATATTATTTATTATTGGTCCTGAATGCTATGAAAGGGTATTTATGCATGGGTTTCATCCTTTTTCGTTAAATTTGATCTTCAAGCATGAAATTGCCAACATAAGCTTTAATCGAAGTATTGAGGAATCTAGAAACCGGGTTCTTGAGCATACGAATTGCTCAAGAGAGATTAATGGGATTAAAACTCAATGTAAGGTTTTTTTGATTTGAAAACCTCTTGATTTTATAAAACAACCCATTAATAATTCGTTAAACCTTCTAAAAAGGTAAAATTATGTGGACTTGAATATCCAAGACCTTCGTTTGAAAAATAGGGTATTAAAGAGACCTTATACTTTATTTGGCTTAGACTTCAAGCATTCTGAGGCTTTGAGAAAAGGCAAGGCTCCAATAATTTAGCTTGTTCAGTTCTAATTTGTCGGTTGAGATAGGTTACAATTTACTTGGAATTATACTTATTTTAGTTGCTTATATAATGTGAGTTATATTACATGTTAATTAAACTTCGGACATAGTCTGTGTTTATTATGATTGAATTAAGTGTTGCTTATATGAATATGTATGCAGATTGTTGAATTGATTATTTACTGATGTTATGGAATATATTTCGTAATGTTTCTATACTTTGATGACTTTATGAATGATAATCTTGCAAATATTTTATGCTTATTGTGTTACCTTGAGAGAAAATTGTAAAGGTTAGCATATTGAAATATACAGGTACAGTGAGGATATAATCATTCAGATGATGAGTGACTTTAGCATGATGTGAGCTTATGAACAAGCGGTTATGTGTATGATTGGGTCAGGTAGCATGTTAGAATGGTACATAAACACCTACGGTCCTCTGCATGTTATGACTAAATGTGCCAGATTAACATCATTTAACATGTATGTACATATGAGAGTGAGACTTGTGATTTTGAAATATATTTAGTGGTTGTGACAACTATTGTGATTATATAACTACAAAGTCATGATGGATATGATTTCCATGATTTGTTTGCGTCTTAAACAAGTTATTTGATGTATACATTGATTGATGGTTGATGCTCAGTGCTTCAAATATTGATATGCTAGTTAAATTCTAGTGATATTGAAAAGGGATATATGTTCATGCTCCCATAAATAATTCACTTATAAATGCTAAGCGTGGATGAGAATTGTATACTTGATAAGCATGCGGTGTTGGATTGTGAAGGATTGAATGGGTAATTAATTGTGTTTATGTTTGGTTTCATACTATGTTAATGACTCACTACAAAAAAAATCCTAAATTGCCAACAGATTTTGCTAACAACTTAAGTTGGTTAGTATTCTACTAACAAATTACTGTTTTATTTAAAAATATATGTAAAAGGAAAATGACTGAGTTTTCGAAAAATCGATTAAACTTATAGTTTAAGAGAAATCGAATTTCCAAAAGAACAGAGTCGCCACTTAATTTTTAGTAAAAAATCAAGAAAAAATACAAGGTTTTTCAAAAGACTTAAACAGATAAAATCAATTGAAAAAGGGTTCGAGTTCAAATGTACATTCCGAGAAGGTGTTAGGCCCTCGGAATGCCCGCTAACTCGCGGTTGACCGACGATTTGACCAAAATGATTTTGACTAATTTTAAAATTTTAACTTAAGTAAAAGAATTTATTTATTTTAACTAATATTTTTTTAAAATTTAAGTAAGTAAAGAACTCATGACTTTGACTAATCTTGAAAGTTTAACAAAAGTAAAAGAACTCATTTATTTTAACTAATTATTTAAAATTTTAACTAAGTAAATAACTCATTTATTTTAACTTATTTTTTTAAAACTACTATTATTATTTTTATCATTTTTGTTTTTTTTATTATTGTCATTTATTTATCTTAAGGGAAAATGAACCAAGGGGGGATTTTGCTAAGGGGAAATAATTTAATGACAAGGCTAATAAAAATAATAAAGCTAAGTATAAAATATAAATACTTTGATTTGAATATGATAAAAAAAATGAAATGGCTATCCATGAGAATTTAATTAAATTATACCATAAGATAAACAAAGGTTAGTCAAACACAATATCAAATAGCAAAGGGAGGATATATTGAATTTGGGCAATTTGGGCCTTCAGCCCAAATTACTAAATCTGCAAAAATAACAATTCATTGGACTTTTGGCCCTTCTTCCATCTTCATTGATCATGATATACACCAAGTGTATATTCAAGGTGTACACCATGTATACCGCGGATTCTCGAACTCCCGAACCTGTAATTTCATTTGGATTTCGTATTTCTGCACCTTTAACCTGTGTTTTCACGTTTTTGCCCTGTATGTGATATTTTCTGACTGTATATTAGTGTATACAACAGGTATATTAGCACTTTTCGGGCTTTTCGGACACTAGAAAATCCGAATTCCAGCTATGTTAAACCTTCGGGGACCTGTACTTCAATTTTCTGTTGGCTGACCCGAATGATAAAACAGGGCCTTCGTGGTTCGACTCGGAAATGCAAGGAAGTGAAGTCCGTTGTGGACTCAAAGGGGTGCATACGACAAAAGGACAAAATTAGCATTTTTTCTAAAACAAATAAATAAAATAAATAATAAAAAATGGAACAGAGCACAACAAGTTGGAATCTATTTAGGAATTTCAAAGACCAAAATATTATCCAAGTTCACTGTTAAATCACAAAATAATAAATAAATAAATAATAGGAAAAAAGACCCTTAAACAAACTAGGCTAGACCATCACACACCAATCAACAGGCACTTGTCATTTAACCATAATAAAAATTATGCTAACAAATATTAAGCCCTACTAGTAATACATAAAATGTATACATAGGTGACACACATGATAGCTTTGAAAACTATGACTCCAACCGAATACAAACTAAGGCCAAGCAACGAATAAATGAAAGATGGTGGAACAAAAAAAAAATCATGGTTTTTGAATTTAACTTGGAAAATACAAAGCCGTATAGCTATCCGAAGCTAAACTCAAATGAACAAAAGTCTATATTATTGATCATGGGGAAATAAACTTATGCAAACCATGAGAACTGAAATAATCTTGAAGGATACACAAGATATATGTCATTAAAGGCTACAATTCATAATGAAACGGACCTAACATACTAAGAAAAACAGACTTCATGCTAAAATATATATTATCGGAGATAAACAGGACAAGAGTGGCAATTCACTGCCTTACACAAAACTTTAAGAACGAACATATGATAGTTCTAATACAAACTTGAGACAAAGACCTCTAATTCTAAGCCGCTACGGAGGGATAAAAGAGCGAAATGACTTCAATACATGCCGGAAAAGAAGAGAGATCCCCAGAAAATAAAAGACGATAGATAAAAGAGACGGGGAACCTCAACTCTTATCAATATTCCAAAGCAAACAAACCAAACCACACTAATTTACGAATAACAGTGAATCAATAGTATTCCCAAACATAAACAACTCACATAATCAAGAATATAACAACAACACATTGAGAGTAAAAAAAATGTTTGAACCGAAAATGGGCGTTACCTTTAGCAGTGCAGCGAAATAGGACAGCTGACGAGCTTGTGGAGCGACTTCACCGCTAACTTCTGAGACTTCAGGCGATCTTCGACGAAGCGAGAAAGGGAAAAAGGAATTAGAAGAAAAACTCAAATCCTTTTGAAGCTACTGGAAAATATCTCTGTTCAAACTTGAACTTTTCTGTTTGCAAACTTTAAAATCTCTTTCTCTTTTAAGGTTATGGCTCTTTCTATCTTTCTCTCAATGTTCTCCGTCCCCCCCCCCCTTCACAGTGAACAAGAAACGATTATATATAGAAGGGAATAACTAGGGTTCCGAATTTAGGAGGGAAAAAGTCTGAAATCCGGATAGAAAGGGTCCAATTCAAAAATCAAATTCCCAAAATCTTTCACCATTTTGGGGAGACAACTTTCCTTTGCGATTTCAACCCATTCCGGAAGAGGGAAAGGGAAAATCGCGTGCTTGTTGTGCTGCTGTGACATTAATAATTGAAAGGGACGTCGGAGGAAGAAGACAGCGAAGTCGCTGTCCTCTCTTGTTACTGTTGCTGGACCGAACTTTGGGCTTGATTTGCTCGCGATTTGGATCGTGAAATCTGCTGGGTTTGCATTTCTGGGAAGAAGACGATGTACAGGGGTCTTTGGTACAAGTATTGTTATTTGTATGTGTTATTGTTTTTGGATTTGAGGAATTTAAAAGGGTGGGCCAGGTCAGGGAATTAAGAAGTGGGCTGGGCGGCTGAGAAAAGAGTGGGTGGGGTCGTCTGGGCCATTTTGGTATGCTGTACGTGTTGGTTATTTTTGTATTGTTAGTGTATTATTGAATGGGTTACTGATTGGGTTGTGAATTGGTATAAAGGAAATTGGGCCAAAATTGGTTTGGGTTGGCTCAAATTGGAAATTGATGGGATGAGTTAGATTAAATTTAGGGAATAGCTTTAGAGATTAATTCGGCTAGAATCTAAATGAATTAATATTAATTAATTAACGAGCTTCTTAATCTTAACGAAGTAAAATAATTAACTTAATTATAAACTAATTACTTTAACAATATACATGACTAAATAACCAAATATTTAAATAAAGCTAAAATCCTTTCGAGACAATTTT